>NW_022170596.1:41922905-42383847 GCF_008802855.1 Photinus pyralis | reverse complement strand
CATTTAAAACGCGTAAGGGTGAGATCATTTTTAGCTATATTGCAGTATATAGGTGAGATCCATTTGGTAAATCCCGAGATCCGTTTTTCTGGATTCGCTTTTTTACTGTGTAATCCTTTAGAACTATAGAAGGGGACTGACAAATATCCTAGCCACGCCATGCTGGCGCGATAACTATAAGTATTGACATTGATTATACACACTATAAATCAAGTGTATTGATAAGAATCCCAAAATAGATCATAATTCAAACACAAAGCCAGTTCAGGTGATGTATTGTATACCTGAAAATTTGACAGAGCAAGAATAGGTCTGTGGAATAAATTACAATCCTGTTTGTAGCATAATGTAGGACGTATCTAATTACGATAACAAACAAAACACCACCTTTATCTCTAAGAACAAGGTCAGTCTTTGGCGATAATATCCATGTGATAAATTGATGTAAGTATATTACAGGTTGCTATTCTTCGTTAATAGGTCACTGCGTTACCTAAACGTCCACACTGTATACAGACTTTAGCTACACGCTAACAGCGCCATCTTACACGAAATCCACAAATTAAATTACAGGAAAAACATGTGGAATTTGATGGCGGCAACTCACATTTTAGCGATCAGGCACTAAAATGTACAAAACTTGAAAAATAAGTAAGTTTCATCCGAAACCAAAATACTACATCATTCTTCAGGGTACTACTTGTGACAAGACACTAATAGTTTGCTACACTATTTGATATTTATTTAGTGGTGTACCTTTAAAGGTTACGTAATATTTTTTTTTCTTTTGTATTAATGCGAAATATGTATCTCATCACGTAGTTGTCTCAGATGAAGGTGTTACGAATTATCTTTTACGAAAAAAGTTAAAATATTTTGAAATTTGTACATTTGAAATTTGAATTTATATTAACCTCACATTTTGGTGTTAATCCCCCCTTAATCATGCATATGCTGATTTACAACTTGTTTTATTTACAGAGATATTTTTTGAAATTTTAATCAAAGATTTTTCTAGCAAAGGCAAACATATCACACTAATTTAAAAATCAGGTGTACGAAATGTTAAGTTTCTGATATTTATAAGAATATTTATGCCATAGCTTATATATTTTCCTTTGCACACATAAATTTCGGGACAACTGATCAATTCATGGAAAATAGGCTAAAGTTTTCAAAATCTCTATGATTACTAAAGTCACTGGCAATTCATTCACATTTGTAACGCTGTGGAATTCCCGGTTTCGGTTGAGGGTTAATGTTGTACACGAAGGGTGAAGTATAGGTTTTTATGTTACAAATAGGTAAACTTTATTTCACAATTAAAAAAACAAAATCTCGTTAATTCTTAGCTGAACGTGACTAGCTCCGTTATCGTTTTATCGTATCAGTGCAAGAAATTTTGCATCATAACGTAGATTACAAAACTCTCAACGCTTTACAATTAGTATTGCCTCAATAACCTTTACATTAAAGTACACATACTATGCAACCGATTGGTAATACCACAACAAGGCGAACATTTTTTACCATTTTCCTCCTTTGGTGTTGCAATCTCTCTTTGTGAAACGGCAATTTGCAGAGCTTCTTTAAACACAGAATCTACATTTTCCTAGAAAAAATTAGATTTTTGTTAAAATTAAGAAAATGTAAAATTCCTACCCGTGTAAGAGCCGAACACTCTAAATAGGCGTTTGCGCTTAACTCTTTTGCTAATACCTCTCCCTCTTCCTTTGTAATGGGTTTTCGGCCTTGCGCTGTCAATTTTTCTATTGTGTCCGTATCAAATCGAAGATCAATTTTGGTTCCAACAACCATGAAAGGTATTTTAGAGTAATGCTCTTGCAACTCTGGAATCCACTAAAAAATAGTCTCAATAACGAAGCTAGCTATTTCCGTATCTCGCACCACCTTTTCTTTAACATTTATAAAAGAGTTCCATAGATCTACCGAAAAACACACGACAATTACGTCAGCCTGCTCCAACGTAAGTTTTCTTAGATGATTGTAAGCTTCTTGTCCTAAAGGTGTTAATCCGGTAAGTTTTCTATCAAAAGCACCATAGCTTACCCGCCGTATCAAATAAATGGACGTCGTACACTTCATCTCCTACCAGAGTGCTGGCGGCGTAATTTTCAAAAACTGTAGGTACATAATCTGACAGAAATTCATCCGTGGTATATCGCATAAGCAAGCACGTTTTACCAACCGTACCGTCTCCAAGTACAACGCACTTTAAACTTTTAAGAGCCATCTGAAACCTAGAAATTTGTTCGGATAACTACCGAAATCAATTTTTCCCTATTCTTTATCGCGTCCTTATCAGCGAATTGTGTACCTACCTAGTTGTAGTCCTCATCATTATTTGTGGAAGGGATATCATACTTAATGTAGGTACTAATTACTGTTCGCAATATCAAACATTATGGGTGCAGACCTAGTCCGTATTTATACATTTTTTGGGATTACCTTTCGGGTATTTTGGAGTAATCGTAATCAATAAATAGAACTAGGTGGGTACAAAATGCGCAAGAGCGCCCCATCATTTTTAGCTTCTGACTAGATCTCTACCAGTCAGAAGTACTTATACCTGTATAAAATGCCTAATGTGTAACTACCGAAGTACATTATGGAAAAAACTATATTTACTTCTGTACCTATAGGTACCTATACCTACTAACTTACAAATTCTCTTCGCCCCATTCTACTCAGTTGGGGATAGCACTTTTACCTAATACAGGTAAGGTTCATCATGAGGTTACTTAAAAAAAAAGAAACGCTCGAAGATCATAGATTTTGGTGCATTTTTCCAAGGGAAAAAAATACGTTGCGTAACTAAGTTCTATAATATTACCTAATTACTATTAAATGTTTAGTTCACCCCAAACAGGAAAATTGGGTTTTAAAGCGTTAAAAAAATTATGAAACATTAAAATTATAAATAAACCCATAAAGCCCATGGCTCAGGTACTTAGAGCTATAAGCTACCGAATTCAAAAATCTTATTGCGATCTCCATCGATGCGCTGTATAAATAAAGTACCATATTAGGAATCTTATTTTCATTGTAGGATATTTGTGCAGTATATGGATGGATCGCATTGTCTTGTCAACGATGGCAGCACTGTTTTGACGTGTAGTGTAGTGTTAAGGAACCCAACCCAGATTAAGTACATTTTTGGAAATTCTTCTCATTAATATATTTTTGCCTCTAAAAGTAAGTGATCAACTGGGAAGCCGTGAATTCTACAATTTTACTGCATTTGGAAATTTATTATAAACGCCACCCTTAATTTCCGGGTGATTCATTTAATATGACGCTGGTTGTGTAAAATGGCAGTGTACCACAAGAAATTTATGAATAATTTAACTGTATATCTTCGTTGAAGTTCATAAAGCATGTACTTAACAGTTGTAGATATTTAAATAAATTAACCTACTTTGTTTTAACCGATTTAATTTCTTCCAGCGAAAAAATGCAGACCATTAAATGTGTGGTGGTAGGCGATGGGGCGGTGGGTAAAACTTGTTTATTGATAAGGTGAGTTTGTTATGTCTAAGCAATTACTTACAAAATTCTTCTCGCAGTTATACGACTAATAAATTTCCTTCGGAGTACGTACCGACCGTATTTGATAATTATGCAGTGACGGTTATGATTGGAGGGGAACCTTACACCCTGGGCCTTTTCGATACGGCTGGTATGTTCTTTTATGTTATTCGTGCGGTTGGCATGTTTTACGTTTGATGGTTTTAGGTCAGGAAGACTACGATCGACTTCGTCCCTTAAGTTATCCTCAAACGGATGTGTTTTTAGTCTGTTTTTCTGTAGTTAGTCCTTCGTCTTTTGAAAATGTCAAAGAAAAGGTAATGGAACATTTGTATCTTTTCGCACAAATTTAATATTAGTGGCTTAATGAAAGCCTTTGGGTTATTCGGCAAATTCCTTATGATGTAATATTTTATATAGCTTAAGTGCTTATGTAGGTATTTAATTGGCGCTTTACAGTCGTTGATTTCATGCAATCTATTATTAAATTTGACTTCCTTATTAATCTTCTGGATGACATAGTTTGTGATTTTGAATGAAATTTGCCACAACCTTTCTTGGTTGTTACCTCGGTTGTTACTTTAATACTACATTTCATGTATTGGAAGTCTAATTTTTGTACAATTGCAGCCTAATTCCACAAGGTAAATTAAATGTACTTCTTTGAAGTTATCCATGTTTCATACATACATGGTTTCTTGAAGTTGTTGCAACTAAATACTATTACGAACTGTAACTGCAATACATTTACAGTATAGCAACAAACATGGAAATATCTTTAATTTTGTTATGTTGTGTATTCGGTTGAATGAACTTTTGAAGGCTTTTTTAATACATTTGAAGTAGGCTGGGTGCTTATCTATAGGTTTGTTCGTTTGTCTGCACTAATCAACACTGGTGTACCAAATGCGTTCGTTTGCCTGTTTGTAACTGCATGCATTCCGTTCGTTTGTGTAGTGCAATTTGCCCATTTCAGTTCATAACAGCACAAACTTGTTCGTGCATTTTAGTGCGAGCAACTTAGTGCAGCATAAATTAGACGTGAAACGACCGTTCTCATAACCATAAACGTTTTGAAAAAACAAGGTGGGGAATCTGCGATGAAGAAATTATTGGAAATGGAACTTTTATTTCATGATATTATTGAACAATTTATAAGTAGATCGTCAAGTGACTAGTGAGGAAGATAATATTGCAGAGGTCATACAACAAGTAAATGAAAAATAGTTTCCTGTATAATAAATAATAAATTTATCACTCATGATGCAATACAAACGTTTTTTGCTGGTTATTTATTTACTATACCCTAAATAAGCGTTCGTTTGTTAGATGCCAGTGCATCAAAAACTGATTACTCCAGCTTACACCGTGACGTCACATCAGTGTTGCACCAAACCAATCGCGCAAGACAAACGAACAAACCTTATATTTTTGAGACAGCAGTGCTGCAACCGCACTCATTTGTTTGTATGTTGCCAATTTATAAGCAGTGTCCATTTGTGTATAATGTATAGTAATATAGTAATTGGAATTTGCTGCCCTAGGGAAAAAGCAATTTAAGAAACTAGAATTATTTAAAGCAACATTGCACAAATGAAAACTTTATCTAATGCCCAAATAAATGCTAATCTGTTTGAATTTACAGTGGGTACCCGAAATAACCCATCACTGTCAGAAAACTCCGTTTCTACTGGTAGGCACACAGGTAGATCTCAGAGATGACGTAACGACCATTGAAAAATTAGCGAAAAATAAACAGAAACCAATTTCCGTCGAGCAGGGTGAAAAGTTAGCGAAGGAACTGAAAGCGGTCAAGTACGTAGAGTGTTCGGCCCTAACGCAAAAAGGTTTAAAAAATGTATTCGATGAAGCAATTTTGGCCGCGTTAGAACCGCCCGAGCCCGTTAAACGCCGAAAGTGTGTCATTTTGTAGACTTTCAGATTTGAAAATCGAATTCTGTTGAGTTTAAAGAACTGCATTTTTTTATATTTAAAGAAAGAATTTTGTATAAGGTAGTGTTTCCAGTATAGGTGTTTGATCGACTTATATAAAAAACACCAACAGTATCTTCCCGTTTTTTGTAAAAATATCATTAGGCACAAATTGGTAACCTTTTTTAGGGTCGAATTTTTTATCGAACATACATTTGTGGTTGAAAAATTGTAGAAGTTTGATGTCTTTTCGGATCACTAATATCGAGTGTTTTAATGCATTTGTTTTCAATTCTAAACTTTGTCCGCATTTGCTTTAGCTAGACTAATGGTGCTAATTATAAATGCCGTTTTTTGAACATTTTTTCTAGCTTTACGAACTTTGATTAGTCACAATATCATTTCAAATTCACCTCGGTTTGTAATGTACATTAGAACTAATAAAGAAAATCAACTTTTATATGACTTGATAGTACGTGTAAATAAGGGTGTACGAATGAGTGAATGATCGATCGTTAGCATATTATTATAAGTTAATCAATAAAAGTGGTATATTTATTTTTAGTTTTCCATATAGCATTTTTAGTACAATTAATATTAAATAGCTTGTGGAGTACATTGTTAGATTACGATATTTTCAAAAAACTGCATATATTATTTATATTAGAAATTATTTAAGTATGTTGTGATGAATGACAGAATAGTCCGAAAGAACTATTCTCTTATTGTATTAATAAGAATAATATTAACAATAAACATTTATATATGTATAGATTTTTATGTATTTTTTTTCTTTGAAACGTCATTAAACTGTTGGTTTCAACAGAATGGTGCACCATCACACACCGCCATAATTGTGCGAGAATACCTATCAGAAAAAATTTCCATTTTTCAGGAAATTTGCCTGATGGGTATTTTCGGACGAATAGGGCATTGTGCGCGGTTGTACTATTCTATTGCAACCAAAATGCTACTCAATACAGTGTGCACTTTTTTTACGGGCCATATAAAAAATTAAGTTGATGATCTCTATGAAATGAGATGTATTGAAAATCTCAATGCTGTCTTGAAGAGGCCAAAAAGTGGCAATGATAAAGTGGTTTTTTTTGTATCTGTGTAAATAACAACAGAAAAAAATAAAAACAAAATCAACAAATTTCGATTTTTCTGAAATACCTATCTTCAGAGTAATCCGAATGCTCTGGTTCAAGTAATTACTCTTTAGTGGGGCAATTGTTATTTAATTTGAACCATCCACTATGGATCCCCATGATAGACATCCTTTTAGACATGGCGTATAAGGAACTAGGCGATCTCTGAAGAGCCAATGGAAAACCATATTCATTTTGTCGAGACCTTTCATCAGTCTATCATGAAGTATTCTCAAGTTTATCCCCAGAATATCCATTTTATCTGAATATTCTTAGAACATGATATACCACTCGGGGATATTCTGAGAATAAACTGACAAAATATCACTTTATTCTGAATATTCTTTGTATATGAGGCGAGGTATTATACCGGGTGAATATTTTAAAACCGAACATAGGGAATTAACATGGGAAAAAGGTTTTTTACAAATTATTGTTGCTTCCCATATGTTACCTTAGAGGGTTATAATGACACAAATCGAAAGAAGATTTTTTCTCTCATCTAATGATATGCCAATTACCTAGATCATTTTCAGTTGTATTTCTCAGTATTTTTTCAAAAATTCGTCAATAAATCCAATTTGCAAAATCACATTCCTTGCTTCCTGTTCCTCGAGCTCGTTCTGTCCCGAGTATGGAGCCAACCGATTTAGGTGCACTACCACTGGTATTCCTTGTGGTTGTTTCAGTATCCGATATATTAAGTCGTTTATTCTCTTCACTACTGTATACAGTCCTTCCCAAGCTCTTTGTAATTTTGGAGATAGCCAGCGCCTCCTCTGGGGACAACCAAACCAGATCTCTAGGTTGATAACCACCAGCTTAGGCCTTCACGTCATACTGCACTTTCATTCTGTCGCTAGCTAACTGGATATTATCACTGACTTTATATTGTCATGGATGGCGTCCAATTTCTGTCATAGGTTTTTCACGTATTTGTTCCCCACAGTTCCATTCTGGCTGGGTCTTGCCCCAACTTCAAATCACACGGCAACCAGAGTTCTTGGCCAAACAATTATGCGGAAGCTAGACTCTCGTATAGTTTCCTGAACCGCAGAACGGTTCGCTATCAGGAACAAGTGCAGATATTCCATCTGACTGTGGCTGTAAATCAGGAGGTTCTGGTCTTGCGAATGCCCAATAGTCTCTGGTCAGAGTGTATGGTTCCAGGGGTATTAGGTACTCCAAATCCGCTAAAAAGTGCTTTCACGAGAATGTCTGCCAAGGTGGTCGCTTGAGTTGGTAAGGAGCATATGATTCTGTCCATTTACTGAAATAGTCCATGGCCACCCAGATGTACTATTTGTTTCCATGTTTCCAGCAGCTGTCTCTGGGAAGGGGCTGTGGAAATTATCGAATTATTTGAAGTTTGATGTATGTAACTAGCTAACACTTTTTGCTTTAAACAGCGGTGCTCATTGGGGTGGTAAATAACTGTGACTACTACATGAGTTCCGACACCTAATGCCGGGACTGTTCTCGACTTTTGACTATAGGTTGGAAACTCTCGCAACTAGAGCCCATACCTTGGGGTGTGATTTTATTGTACAGCTACCTTGTTTTGTTATCTGCTTGTATCCTAACCAATCTATAGTTCTTTGGTTTGCAACATGCTGTTAACTTGTGTTTTTATATCTTGTAAGTGATTTATGTTTATTATGCTTTATTATCAATCAATTGCAACAAATTATCTTACACGTTGACAACAGTACCTATCACTAATCACTATATTGCTCATTGGAGATTATTGGCTATTAAAATTATTAACTGATCAAAACGCAATGACAATTACAAAAGTCACCAATTAGTAGCATATGGTGACAAAGTCCTAGCGCTTAAGTATATCGAGGAACGAAAAAAGAACAGGAATTATATACCTACCAGATTTATCAAGAAAATTAATTATTTTGGTATTTTTTTGGGGCCTAATTTAAAGCTATACGGTCAATGCTACAGGTTATGGTCTTACAGCTATTTTTCCAAGAGCAAAAAAATTGAGATTTGAGTTTGTTGCTTACTTCCAGGCTTTGAATATAGGCTATGGATATTTAGTATTTTATAATCAAAGCTTCCAGGATTAATAGGTAATTGTGACATGCTAGTTTGAGTGTTTGATGGGTTGCCTAATCTTGTTATAACATGTACTATATTGTATATGTTATATAATACATACAATCTAACTAACGATCATTTCATTGCCTTCCAGACTTACTTTCACTTCACGTTTTACTTTTGAGCTTTAAGGAATTTTAGGAGTCCTGCTTTCTTCCTCATCGCATTATAATTTTTGGACTTACCTCGTATAAGATCTTTCTTCTTTGTTTAACTCTAAACCCCGGATATATTTCGTTCTCTTTTTAACAGTACACAACAACAAAACAATAGTAGGTAGCCGAATTTGTTTCTTGTTTGTTTTCCCACCCTTTTATCGATTATCGCAATGGCGGATAGGGGCGACAGACGCCATTCGTACGGAGAAACGAAAGTTTCAAATTTGGAGGATCCACCGAATTCGAGATTATTCATAATATGCAGCAAACAGTTGGGTGAGGAAGACTTTCGAAATGCATTTTCAAAATATGGCGAAATTGAGGAGATATGGGTCGTCAAAGACCGCCAAACTGGCGAACGCAAAGGTATGTGTTTGCCCTTCTCTCTGGTACAGATTTCCAAATTTTCTAATGCCTAGGTGTGACGTACATCAAATTTGTGAAAACCTCGGCAGCGGCACAGGCACTTGAAGCTATGAACGGCAAGATTATTGGTGATACATCGCGTCCGATAAAAGTTATGATTGCTGCCAGGTATGTACGGTTTTCTACATTTTGGGGGTGATATCGTGATTGTAGTCGTGAGCAAGGTGCCAAACGTGATGGAAATGAAGAAGAGAAAATTCAACGATTATTTGTGATCGTTCCCAAGTCGATGACGGACGATGATCTCTATAATACATTTAAAATTTATGGTGATATCGATTACGCCATGATTATTAAAGACAAAGAGACCCGTGAAAGTAAGGGATTCGCTTACATTAAGTACTTTAAGTAAGTAGAGAAACCTAAACGTTATTTTCCTTATTTTTGCTTCAATTTAGATTTTCGCATGCGGCCAATGCATTCGAGCAATGCGATCGCAAATTTAAAGCTGTTTTTGCCGAACCAAGGAAGTCAAAGCCAGACGTTAACGACCGTCTGCCTAGTTCCTTTGAATCTCCTTCTAAAAGTAATAATTCATTTAATGTTCCTGATCTCGGTCATGACGGAATTACAAGACTGCAAGTGATTGGTTGTCCTTCGTTGAATCAAGATCAAATGTGGAAATTGTTTGATATTATACCAGGTACTTTTGGGACTTCTTTCTGTTACAGTTTTAGCCGATAATATAAAGCCATACTTAACTGTTGTCAGCTAAAACAGTGTTGTTAAGGCATCCGATTGGATGTTTTTCCAAAGAATAACATCATTCTATGCAAAAACATCCAATCACATGCTTTAACAACACCGTTAGCTGACAACATACTTAAGTATGGTTTTGTAATACCGGCTATTTTTGGGTAGACATCCAAAAATCAAAGCAACAATTCTATGGCAGTTCAATCACGGCAAAATCAAGGGTAAGCCAGTAGGGCATTGGGTTTTGGGGACTATTCTCCAGTACAAGGGCATTACTAGGAATCAAAGGTTATTGAGGGTTATTACAAGGAACTGTTGCGCATTACTTCTAATGGAAAACAAAAAAGAAATTATTTTTACTATAGGTATGATAGGATTTTCTTTAGTTTGCGCACACGTCATCGGTGTATTATGACGTCATCACTAGTATGTTTACATAGCATCGTGCAATCAATGGAATTGAATAGGTATGTAAGCAACCATACAGACAGTGCTGCATTGTGGGTAGGATACCCATTACATCAACGACTTCTATTGACCAATTACTAAAAAAAATGTTTCGGTAGGTATTTGTAACAGGTTGTCTATGTCACGATCTTTTACTAACAAGGTGGGCATTATTATTTGGACGTAAAGGAAAATTTAAAAAATCATTTTAATTGTTTTGCTAACAACCCCCACAGTACTTAGTAGCAGAAGTCGAGAAGCGACTGTAATCTTGACTTACGCCATACTCACGAGCAGAGCAACCATTACTTTCAAGTCAAAACGACGGACGTTTCGCAGCACTTTCGAATCTGGGTAGCAGTGAGTGTTAAAACTGGCTATTGTTTTATACACAAATGGGAAAGGAATTTGAATAAAACTCATAATTTTGTGCGCAAGAAAAAACAAGAACAGATAAAATATATTACACACACAACCAGGTGATGTCAGGGAAACCTTCTTTAGGACAAAAACCCTGGCATAGCCCACCCAAATACACGATCTAAATTAACAAAGACAACAAAAGCAAAAGAAGATCCAATTTCAAATTGTGTAACCATAAAAATCAGGTCAGGAATTTGTAGATTCTAGGAACATCATATTTTTTCCAAAAACATCAACGTGCATCGTTCCAGCTCGGGCGATAAACTTTCACCTAACTTGTTTGCTGATCTTCCTGTTTTCGTCCTGGTAACAATTGCACCACAGCCTTTTTGCCAAAGATGTGTTCCTTTCGGATCTCGCCATGAATTTTAAAACACCGCAGGTGCCGTTCATCAGCCATGTGTTGACTTCATCTGAATCATCTTCCAAATGAATTATTAGTGGGGCTACCTCTTCTCCCGTTCAACAGTGGCATGATCCCATTCCGGAAGTCGTTCGCATCTTAAGAAAAACATAGATTGTAGATCCACATAAGGTGTACTGTGATCGGCAATCTTTCCTGGCGAGAGTAATAACAGTATTAAAGGAAGAGTTATGACCGAAATTTAAACAGACAAAATTAATGTCGAAGGTACCTACATTGGAAGTAGATATGAATTATACACATAGAATCCACAGCACTGAGGTTTATGTAGTTGAGAATCTGCTTACTAACTTGTTAAGTTGCGATGCATAGAAGGATTGGGGATGTCATCATGGGCAAGCTCGATAACCATTCAGAATAATTTCTCTCAACTGTTCCAAGTAATAGGCCATCTTGGAGAACGGTACAAAAAAAGAGTTGAAACAAGATTCTAAATCATTTTCAATCGCTACCCCGCACAGCGGTTTCAAATCCTGAAAAGCTGACCAAAATATGAATGTATTGAGCGATTTTTCTAAAACTGTACATATCGAGGTTTTTAGGTGCGATGATTAAGAATCTGATGTTCTCACATGTTTTCATGGCGGATAAAATTAAGAAAAATTGTTGTTTTCAAATAAAAGTTGGTATAGTAAGGTTTTTGGAAGCGCCAATTAAAAATCTGATGTTACAGTTTTAAGAAACAAAATGACGGATCCAATATGGTGGATAAAAATTCCGAAAAATTTTCCTGTTAAAATGAAAGTCGTAGTGGGGCTTTCTTTTCTAAAAATGAAATACCATGTTAATATACCTAATATTAAAAAGGCAAAAAAATGTTTTGTTATATCTACACAGGACCTCGGGAACTGTAAGAGATAGGCAGGTAGTGTGGTAAAGTTGCGTATTTTGATGCTCAAGAAAATGCCATTTTTTTAATCCTTTCAACCATTATTATGGTCACGTTTTTCTCCGGTTGCCATTTTTACTTTTTATGTCATTTGATAGAGCATTTTGTTAAGTATCAAAATACAACGTTTCCACACTACCTGCCTATCTTACACTTCCCGAGGTCTTCATGGTGGCCCTTGAATTTGAATCATCCTGTATAGTCAGTGCGGCTCGACTTACTCAATATCCAATGATTCACCATAATCTTTACTTTCTTTATCACTACTTATATCACTAAAACTTCAAATTCCGGCGGATTCTACAGCTGTAGCTGCCCCACCTCGGCCGAGTGTTCCGTCACGGAGGCACATAAGTGCTTTTTTGTCAGCTGCACATCCTGGCTTCGCACAATTTTTGAAGAACCTCTATTTTGTGAAATACATCGATCAGCCTAACATATATACACGTAATTCCAACGTTTATGGTGGTTTAAAGTGATTTTTTTATTTTGTTAATTTGTTGGTATTAAGTCCCCAAAAACAGAATTGATGACGTGCGCGCAAACCAAGAAAAATCCTACTTTACGCGTAACATCAACATAACTCTGGTTGGGTCCAAACTGGGGCCCAAATATGTACACGTTAGTTAAAGATCTGTTCTCTATTTTCATTTCAATTCCATTTTCATAGGTATGGATTATTGCCAACTAAGACTGGATGGACAACCGAGGCCTGTACGTTCAATAACCACAGTTGTATATGGAAGTCCTCAAGCAGCCGCCTACGCGTGCGATAAATTACACGGATTCGAGTACCCGCCAGGAAGTCGATTAATCGTCAAGCCCGACTATGACAGCTCTAAAGTGTTTAATAATGACAATTCGCGTTCGCCCATACCGCGTAACCCAACACCTTCGGAGAGCACGAAGTCTGATTTGCGTCAGCTTGCCGAAACAATCGCGAGGGCCACTAGTCTAATTCAAGCAGCCGGATTTTCCAAGGGTGACTATTTTGTCGTTTACTAGAGGAATTATTTTGAGTTTTTTAGATACGTTGAGTTCATGTATTGGCGATGATGACTTGTTTTCTTCTAGTGTAAAATTACCGGATAAAAAACCCTTGTCCACTGCTGATACCAAAACTGTTGCAAGGTGGCATTAGAGTTTGTGTGATCTTAACCTAAATGTTTACTTTGTAGATGTTTCATCGTGTGTTCTCAGCCGCCGCCTTCGCCAACTCTATTGAAAGATATATTTTGCCGTTTCGGAAATCTTATTGAAGTGTATCTCCTATACAATCGGAATTGTGGGTATGCAAACTACGCATCCAAGGAGTCTGCCGAAACTGCCATTACGGTAATTGCGCAGGAGGTTGTGTGGATCATACTCACAGCACACTTTTTCAGACGTTGCATGGCGCAGAAATATGCGGTACAAGGTTTAAGGTGATGGAAGCGGAGGAGCGTGACAACAGCAAGCGCAAACGTTTACGTTTGGACGATGAGTCCAACTGAAGTAAGTAACTAATTATTATTTTCACGCAGGTTGTCCACTTTAGGAGTAGGCAACTGCAGATTATAATTTTTCAGCGATGTAGGTGACTGACTTCAGCCACAGACCATGAACAATGTTCCCGTGATGACTATGTTCTCTAGTGTGATTTATACCAGGTAACCAAATAAGTTTGTACATTTTTTGTATACAGCAGAATGCCTTGAATATTTTTAAGTTATAAATCAGGAGCATTATACAGTTGTTTAATTTCTAATGTGAATAAATTAAGGACGAGGCTGATGACAATTAACAAGGGGGATCTGTAACAGATTTTGGAGTTTGCACCTTTACTGCTTAGGAAAGTTACACCCAGCTTGTCTTACCATTTGTTGGCATGCAACAATAATGAGAACATCTTTATTGGTTGTTATATTGTACTAAAATTCTAAACATTTGTATTATTGGTTCTTACTGATTAGGATTTATTGAGTATTAGGTGGTTGGTGGACAACAGGAGTGGTTTATGGAAAGGTGTCAAACCATCACTGACCGTTTCATAAAATACAGGTCAGCAATAATCCTGACCTATACTGCAAGATGCAAGAGAATAACAATTCAAAACTTAAGTTAATGGCGGCAAAAGGTCATTGGGTGTGATTGCTTTAAAAAGTAATGTTTAATTTAAGAAATCACACGAACTTATTTGGTTACCTGATATTTAAACTACAAGAAACTTAACTTTTTTGTTTTTATCTATTTGATTTTTCTCGTAGTTTGGACTTTACACATGACAAGGACAGTACTACTCTTTTAAAAATGAACACGTACAAGATTAACATAGCAACCGATGATCTACTGGTACAATACCTATCAAAATTTCAATTCCTTAATTTCCACTTAATGACAGTACTTTGTTTAACATATATGTGTGTAATAAACCGTCGAATAAATATTGAATAATATGTGATTACTTATTTTAAAGTAGGCTGGGAGAATGGATGTTAATCCATGAAATCATTAGGCGTTAATGAAAATTATGTCCAGTTAATCATCTCCCCAAAGTTGGTTGATCTGATCCCCTCTTGGTAAATGCTAATCAGTGCAAGTTGTAGTAAAAGAAGACTGTTGGCATGCAAGTTCACATGTACTTGAGTAAGGATCTTATCATGTGCGAGCTCCCTCCCCCTGTCTGTTACAGTGGTTTTCATCAATACTTCCAACCAGAAATTTGGTAGGGTGTAATTTGTTCCATTTGGTTTGGTTGGCGTTTATCCGTAAAAAACTCAACCAGAATAATTAAATGAATTTTAAACAAACATTTGAATAGTAATTAACGACATGTCATTACCTCAGGCGACTGGACCGAAAACAACACGTCCCCATCGACATTGTTTACCCAGCAATATGTTCTCGGTGCCTGTGAATTTTGTTTGTCCTATAAAATTGGAACTTATTTATTCCACACTCGGGTGCAATAAAAAGTCTCCAACTAATCCTTGGAAATTTTAAGAGGACAGAAACAAAAAATGTGCTCTTAATTGTTTAAGTATACTTTTCATAATTTCATGTGCATCAAGATATCAAGAAAAACTATGCAAATGGAGTATCTGGGTATATTTATTCCCAGAAAACAGCACGAAGGACAGACTCTTGCAACGTATCGTAAACCTCGACCGTGTTCAATGACAGCTGCATCCGAAGCAAAAGCAGACAAGATAACAACAACAAGAATTACAAAAATTAATTTAAAGTCGCATACACATACCAATTTTTATCTGTCATAACGGTTCACTTGTTAGACAAATGTTTCTTAAAAACAATGGGAAATAGTGTCGCAAACAATGCAGTAGGTCATGAAATCAATTTTAGTGGTTAATATAGCGTTCGTAATTTTTGGAAATTGTAATTTTAGCATTTTTACGTATGACTCAGTTTTCGGGGCTAAAATTTTCAGTTATAAGTTCGGTTGACAGTCTTACTTTAAACTTTTATGTGAGCATTTTTGTTTTGGGGCCAAAATCCCATCACTTCATATGAAATTTAGCGTGAAAAATACAAAATGGACAGAAAACTGAAATGTATTGAATGTAACTTATTAGCCGTCCATATCTTTGGATCAGATGGTCAGACTGACACAGGGGCGGACTGGGTAACTGCGGGCCAGGTGGAATTGCATAGGTTACGGGCCATTAAAGTATTAGTGTAGTAATGAAGGTGGCGTGGGGGGGGGGGGGTTAGCTCTGAGGTGCACCACAAAAACATTTAACAAAATATACAATCTACACGAGGTGCGCCGCCTATCATTGTATTTCAGCACTTTCATGCTACGACAAAAAATGATAAATTCATTGTAAAACACTTCAATTAAAACAGAATTTTTTAACATCCTAACATCAACCCCAATTAGAGAAACGTGTTAATAATTTATTAATAGTGCAAGAAACTAAATACAGCACATACTTATACATTTCCAACGGGCCATTATGATCTACAGGCCAGGTGGGAATCGCCACCCGCCCCCCCGGGCCAGTGTGCCCCTGGTTATACACTGCCTTTTTTTTGAGCCCCGAAAAAAAACATTGTCTCAGATCGACAGTTCCAAGATTGGGCTACTAGTTCAAAAGTTATAGCCCTTTGAATTTTCTTTCGAAATTGGTTTCTAGTCTATAACTTTTGATTGAGAAGTCTGATCGAAAAAGAACGAATTGATTTGGATTCTACGCACCCAAATTAATAAGAAAAAGTGTTTTCCCGAGAAATTTTGGTGTAGTCGAATTTTGGTAAAAAAGGAAGGTTATACACAGGGGCGGACTGGGTACTTAAGGGCCATTAAGCCATTAAAGTATTAGTGTAGTAATGAAGGTGCCGGGGGGGTAGCTCTGAGGTGCACCACAAAAACATTTTAAAGTACTCCTTTCTCGAAAATCAATTACCATACAGTTTTTTTTTAAATTGCAGCTGATAATTAAAAGTAACAAAATATACAATCCACACGAGGTGCGTCGCCTATCATTGTATTTCAGCACTTTCAAAATACTACGACAAAAAATGATAAATTCATTATAAAACACTTCAATTAAAACAGAATTTTTTAACAACCTAACATCAACCCCAATTAGAGAAACGTGTTAATAATTTATTAATAGTGCAAGAAACTAAATACAGCACATACTTATAAATTTCCAATAGGTGGCAATCGCCACCCGCCCCCCCCCCCGTGCCAGTCCGCCCCTGGACTGACAATATATAATGCAAGCAGCAGGTAATTTTTTATTGTGTCTTATTGAATATGTAGGAGTCATTTAATAGATTGTGGTAAGTAACATAAGAGATTGGTAGGTAATAATAATCACAGACGAAATACAATTCCTATATGTAATAATATACGAGTAGTAGGTTAAATATTTATTATAAGCCAAGGGTAAATTTTTTACTGCAGCTGCTACGGAGTGTAGAGTTCTATTTGAGGAAGTAGTGGTTCAACGTTTACATCATGTCGTGCTATGCCATACAATTTTTGACATTTATGGTAATTATTTATACCTCTTCAGTACTGACAATATCTTTGACAACATAGGAGTAGTTATAGCACAGATGGACAGACAGAGAATGTGGTTGCAATAGCGTACCCAACATTGTTGGAAAGTGTACCATTTTCAATAGGCTTGTTACAGGTCAACTGTGTAATGTTTGAACCGAATCGGCACAAGCATTTGGCATTTTGGCAATCATCGTGTTCACGAACAGACGGACACATAATCAACTCACCTATAAAGCTTGCATCGCTTTGCTCTGCCGCTTAATAAACAAAAAATGCTGAAAATTTGTTTTGTGGAACACAGTCAAAACTGATGACTGGATGAGAAATGAAGGTGCGACTTTGTTCTTGTCTTTCTGTTAAATGCTAATGACCAGTTACTCTTTTAGAGTACCAAAAATCAGTTAATCTGTATTGGTATAGTGTGCAAACAATGCGATTTTTGGAGCATTTACAGGTGAAATTGCTGAACCATCTACCTTATTAGTTTCGACTCGTCCCCGTGTGACTTATTTAAAATTATTAAACTCCAAAAATTACGCGTAATCGTTTTTTAATCCCAAATGATACCGTCCTCGCGTTTCAAAACCGGCGATGGTTCAATAGCAATGACACGAATGTTATCGAATGTACTCAAAGGAGAATATTTTGAAAAACGATAAAATCAGTTTTTTTGATATTTTGAGTACGTTTGCAGACATTATGCGACGGAGCATTCGTCTTACAAGTATTTTGCAAGCTGAGCTGTAATGGGCGCGGGAAATAAAATATGCAATTTATAGAAAAAGTGAAGACAATTAAAGTAGTTAATAATGCTTTGAAATTGGAATTCATGTTTTATTCAATACGAAATGAAATGAAATGCAATAAGGCACAGTTCGTCGATTGTTTCGCAACTTTTTGCTCCAGTTAACGGTTTTTGTTTCAATAAAGATGTTCAAGGAATGAAGGAACGCACCCTGTATTCAACTGTAAATAAATAGAGCGTGACAAGATTATAAATTCCCTTCGTTGTAATTATTAAACCATGTTCATTGCATTACTAATTTATTTTTAATTAGTTTATATGCTATTAACTTTAAGGTCATCAAAATTTAATTGCAAAAACGTGCGAAAAACCGATGCAGAGTGCAAAACTAACAATCATTTAAAAGAACACCCTGTATTTGTCTAGTTCGTGATTGGTGGCCAAGTTAGGCGTGGCCATGGATGGTGATGCATTTGTTGCATTAAATAGAAATTTTTAGAATTAGCTGTCAAGTACTGATCTATCAAGAAAGACAATAAACATCACCCAAAAATAATTCAAATATGGGCATAAAAATATATATAAGTGGAATCTCTGGGAACAAAGAGGTAATTTTTTTTCAAATCAAATATCCTGTATTTGGTCAAAATGTGTAGGTTCGGGTGTTTACTACCTGTTTGTTATGAAGGTTAAAAAAAGGCAACAGCGAGTTTTAATGATACTTGACTCCAAAAATATTAAATACGAAGTTGTCGATATTGCGGAACCCGGCAATGAGGACCCCAAAGAGTTTATGCAAAATAACGCAAAGTCTTTCGGTGCGACCATCGGAGATGCCAATCCTCGACACCCTTTACCACCACAAATCTTCAATGACGAAGATTATTGCGGGGTAAGCTGCATTTGCAAACCCTTAATTGGCATGACCGTTTACGTTTCAGGACTACGATCAATTTGATCTGTCAAATGAAATTGATGAAATCGAGAAGTTTTTGAAATTACCATCTGTTCATACAGATAAGACAATCGAGTCGCACGCCGAAATAAAACTCGGTAATGGTGAGATCACACACGATCCAAAGGATACTCCAAAAGAAGCTACGGAAGAGCAGAAGTCTGAAGAACCAAAAGCTGAAGAAGTGAAGACTGAAGATGTTCCAGTAGAGGATAACGTTGACGAACACAATTCAAGTGAAGCGGCACAAGGTGAGGTCAATGAGAAAAATGAAAAAGAATCAGAGGAAAACAAAAAAGAAGTTGAGAAAAACGAAGAACCTGAGAAAAACAAAGAAGAACCCGAGGTAAACAAAGAAGAAACTGAGAAAAACAAAGAAGAACCTGAGGAAAACGAAGAAGTGGAGAAAATCAAAGAAGAACCTGAAAAACACGAAGTGGACAATGCCAAAGTCGAATCGGAGTCGAAGGAGAAATCGGAGGATGGCAATGAACTTTCAGAAACCGCGGCAGAGGCATAATTTATTTATCAGAAAGAAAATATTCGCTTTCATAAACATATAATCAAAATTATCGCCAAATTTAATTTATACTTTGAATTTTAGGTTGCGAAGTTATCACAAATTATCATTCATTTTATTATTCACAAAGACATTTTGTACATACGTAAGGGTTATATATGATGCTATTATATAAATTTCAAATATAAATCTTATATTTTTTAACCTTTCTACGTTACACCATGTTTTTGTTTTTTCTTCTTACACAAACCTTTACAGGGTCTTAGACACCATCAGAATTGTTAACATAATTTTGTAATCCCCTGTGTTAAAATAATTTAAGACTACTGCAATTTATTTTTATATAAAAAAAGGATGGCAATAATTAACAATAAGGGTTTAACATCTATCTACTTTATGAAAATCAAAACAGCATGTTTAGATTTATTTTTGTTACAGGGTAATATTAATACCACTCATAATGAAGAGTACCACTGTGTTTGATCGGGGTTGCTTTTATTCTTTTGAAAGATTCTAGAAATGGTCAAAAATCGCAACTTTTATGAGATGCATTAAAGGAGTCAAAATCATATTCATAGGTCTAGGTACGTACCAAGGATTGTATGTACTCTAGTGCCTTGTATTCATGGAAGAATTTGTTAACAGCAAATGACATGTAAAATATATATATGTTTTAATGGCGACAAACTCTAGTCGTAATGTGAATTTTTTCACAGTGTAGAGATTTTACCCAACTTCAGATACATGCAGCCCCTATTATTGAGGCATAAGTAAGAGTCATTCGGCACATGCAAGTCCGTACGTGGACGCAGATCCATAAGCTCTCTTACGTTACCTTTTTGTAACAGTTGTGTCAGCTACATACGTAAGAAGAATACGTATTATCATATTATAGTTATATTATGGTATATATGGCTATATGAGCACTTTTAACCCTACCATTGTATATGCATAAGACCCTACCCGTGTTAATTAATAATAAGGATCTATTGGGCGCAGGACGCATGTTGGTAGAATAATTGTTCTTGTTTTTTTGAAATTCGGCGACAATTGAAAATGAAATTTCATAATTAATTTTTCAATCGATAATTTCGATCGTACCCTATACATAAGTTTACTTGAACTACATATACATAACCTTAGAATTTCAGTTATCTACTCGTTAAAATTTGCCATGAGTGCCGTTTTAAATGTACATAAAATTACCTTAAGTTTAATAAATGTTAACTTAAAAAGAGTGTACAGCAGTCGAGGAAGTACCTATTTATTTAAACATCCCTGTAAAATCGGCCCAAAGTATGATATATACAGGGTATGTATACCATTCCATGTATCAATTAATAAGGATTGGACTAGGCCTGTTCAACAACTGATGCAAACAAGAAAACCTCACGACCCAAACCTGCCGGAATTCTAGCGAAAGCACTAAATAGAATAAAACTTCAGTCTCTAGCTCCAAAGAACCAACCAGCTCGAGGATGTTTTCATCCGGGCTCCGGAAGTTTAGCCAGAGATCAGGTAACGTTGGCCAAAGAAGTAACCGGCCGAGAGATGGTTTACGCGATGTCGAAGTACATCTGGCCGGCAGACGATGCAAAAATTCGTAAACGAGTCGTTCTCGCCGTCGAACTACTAATTAGTGCAAAACTGATGAATATTGCGGTACCTTTTGTGTTCAAATACGCCGTCGATGCCTTAAATTCAGAGGGGATATTGAATATGAATACTCCCGCCGACACGATTTTAACAGTTTCTACAAGTTTGCTGTTGGGGTGTACGTAAATAATTTTGAAATGCGAGTTAGTACGATAATTCTTGTTTCAGATGGTATTGCGCGTATGTGCGCAGCCGGTTTTAATGAGCTACGCAATGCGGTTTTTGCGAGCGTGGCTCAGCAGTCGATTCGTAAAATAGCCAAAAATGTGTTCGTTCATTTACATAATCTCGACCTCGCATTCCATCTTAGTCGGCAGACAGGTAATTAATTAGAATTAGATAACATTAATTTATCATTTTATAAATATTTTTTTTTTTTTTTGGGTTGGATCCATCGTTCCTCGAAATGGGGGTTGAAATATATTGTGTGATCAAAACTCTCTAAACCTTCCCCATATAGTTTTTATTCGTTGAAGTTTTTTTAAAAATAAAAGCGACTATAGTTTCGGCGTACTGCCATCATCAGGCGATGTGAAATTTAACAAGAAAATGGTAAGTTACAAACGTTGAAAACGAATAAGACCAACATGTTGTTTTTTAATTATTAACTGGCCGAAGCCAAGTGAAAAAACCTGAAGGGTGGTTAAACCGGAAAGGTTGTCCTAAGTTTCAAAACGAATTATTATCAAGCCTTGTTAAGACAACCAACCGGAGGGTTGAATTATTACATTGGAGTTGAAAGTTGAATTTAACACATTTTAAAAGAACCGGGGGAAAAAAAATAAACTTATAAAAGTTTTGAAACTATTAAGATGACTACATATTTAAATTATTTAAGTTAAGTTTAAATTCGAGATCATGCAGACGGCATGTCTAGAAATTTCTAGACATGCCGTCTGCATGATCTAGGACAACCTTTCCGGTTTAACCACCCTTCAGGTTTTTTCACTTGGCTTCGGCCAGTTAATAATTAAAAAACATGTTCGTCTTATTCGTCTTCAACGTTTGTAACTTACCATTTTCTTGTTAAATTTCACATCGCCTGATGATGGCAGTACGCCGAAACTATAGTCGCTTTTATTTTTAAAAAAACTTCAACGAATAAAAACTATATGGGGAAGGTTTAGAGAGTTTTGATCACACAATATATTTTATAAATAATCAAATTCGCCTTTTGAGCATTTATTCTCGCATTTATCTGCTTGCACTATGAGATCCCATCCCATTATTAGTCAAAGCAGGTAACAGGCGCTGTTTTGAAAAACTAAAAAATACGTATACATATTTCAAAACAGAAGAAATATATTTTTTGAATGTGATTTCAAATAACTACGTACTTCAGAAAATTCATCAGAATTTAAAAAAAACTGCAGCAGAGGACAAACATACAATTTAAGTAGTGAAAGATTTAGATTGAGCATTCTTTATAAGATCGTAATGGTTGTCTTCCCTTCTATATCTCTGTCTGTACAAATATGCAAGCAAACATCTATGTCCTATGTCTCAAAATTTCGAGCAAAATTTGTTCCAATCGGTTCAGTCGTTTATAGTTTGACATACTTGCGCATGCGCGATTCTCCAGATTTCTTCAGTAATGGCAGTGATAACCCCCCTTTTCCATTCCCTGGGATGCTCTCTTTGTCCCATATCTGGATTATTAAATTATATAGTCTTTGTTTTAAATCGTTTCCCCCATGTTTGATCCGAGGTTTGATCATTTCGTTTACGATATTGTCCATTCTTCCTGCCTTGTTTGCCTTTAAAGTGGCAATCACTTTGTCAAACTGCTCCTCCGTTGGCTGCATTTGTCCCAACCTTTAGTTCTGTTTGGTTCCTTTGCCCTTCACCTCTTTTATGTCAGCGTTTTCCTTTTGTTTTAACCATTCCTCGCCTTGTATCTTTGCCGTGTTTCCATTTGTAGTTTGTTTTTTAATCTATATTAAAAATTCTTTGGTACATGTGTTTGTGACTGAACTCTACGTAAACGCCTATCCGGATTTTGATGACTTTTTTTATGCGTCTGTGGTATGTCCCCGGATGGTTTAGATTCACAATTGGACCAATTCGGAATATAGGATTGTTTTAAAAACTTCTTTTTTCGTTGATGTCGCACTTTGCTATTTCGCGTATCGATCGCTCCATGCGCCAAGTCACTTTTGCGTCGTATCGTGCTGATGTGTTTACATTTTTACATTCTGTACGCTGGGTCTTATTCTTGATCATTGTTTCGCATTCTATGTCAAACTACAGATTCTTTTTCTCCCCTACTTTTCTTTCTATAACCTTATCTGCAGTATTTTCAATGCTTCTTTTTATGTTATTCCATTCTTCTTCGATATACACGTTTAAATCGTTTTTCGTCACTCTTTCCTATTGCTTGCTCCTCTCTCTAATTTCCTCAATTTTCCATCTTTTCCTATTTGATGGTGCTTTCTATTTCTCAATTTTTTTTTGCTTCACCTTGGTTATTTCCAG
This sequence comes from Photinus pyralis, assembly GCF_008802855.1. Classification (NCBI taxonomy): domain Eukaryota; kingdom Metazoa; phylum Arthropoda; class Insecta; order Coleoptera; family Lampyridae; genus Photinus; species Photinus pyralis. Next base: position 42,360,275 of record NW_022170596.1, on the reverse strand, counting down.
GAGGTGGACTGTGCTACTTTTGCCTCTTTTTAGATATTGGCACGTGGTCAATCTGGTTTCCCGTGTTTCTGCCTGGGATCATCCATGTAATTTTATGCTCCAGTTTGTGCTTGAATTTGGTGTTAAAATAGAAATAATTTCAATTGGAAGAGTTTTTGGTGTACTTTAAATATTTTTGTTTCTTGGCTATTTGAAGTCTTTTAGCTATGGCGCATTAAGATTTAAGAACTTTTGTGGAGAATTTAATAAGCCGTCATATGATGTAATAATATGGGTGTTCCATATAAAAAGTTGCATTTTGCGATTTTGCTTTGTTTTTTTAAATAACAGATTTGAATTTAGTAGAAAAAAATAGACAATTCTGGTAATCTAACCGTCTTTTTAACTAAGAAAAAGTAGCAATTTTACTTCGTAGGCGAATTTTCATGCACAAGTGTTCCAAGCATTTCATTCATATTGTTTATTGCAGGTGCTCTTTCAAAAACGATAGACAGGGGCTCACGAGGAATCAACTTCGTTCTTACTGCTATGGTTTTTAATGTTGTACCTACACTGTTTGAGTTGACACTAGTTTCGACCATCTTAGGTATAAAGTGTGGTGCGCCATTTGCAGGTAGGTAAATGTTAAGTATTTTTTTTAGTTTATGTCACAAAACTCAAAGTTTTTTGGCAGTGACCTGTATGTTACTCAGGAATGATTGATTTCTTGAATTTTCGGACATGTTCGTAGAAATTATTTATTATTAATGTAAAAAGTAGGTTGTTTTTGCAAATTTTAATTTGGGACACTAACCTCACGATAAGAGTTTTTCGCAAAATTCTTTTACATATTTTGTCAAATTTATTATCGTGTTAATTACATGATAGAAGTGAGAAAGTGTATTGAAGCAATGGAACGTTTCCCAAATTCGTTATTGTGTTTTAGCAATCTCTTTGGGTTGTGTAAGTCTTTATGCGGTATACACGTTGCTTATAACTCAATGGCGTACGAAATTTCGTGTGTATATGAACCAAGCCGAAAACGAAGCTGGAAATAAGGCCGTCGACTCTCTAATAAATTATGAAACTGTAAAGGTAATCGAATCGTTTACGTGCGCTTCAATTTTAACGAGTGGCGTTTCAGTATTTTAATAATGAGAAATTTGAGGCGGATAGATATGACAATGTGTTAAAAAAATTCGAAGGAGCTAGTTTAAAAACCAGTTCGAGTTTGGCACTTTTGAACTTCGGTCAAAATGCCATATTCAGTGTGGCTTTGAGCGCAATTATGGTTTTAGCGGCGCAGGAAATTGTGAAAGGTGAGCTTCCGTTGGAAAAAGTAAAAATTAACGTTCAATATTTAAGGTAACTTGACCGTGGGTGACTTGGTTATGGTGAATGGTTTGCTGTTCCAGCTTTCGATTCCACTGGGATTTTTAGGCAGCGTATATCGTGAAGTGCGTCAGGCATTAATTGACATGCAAACGATGTTCACTTTAATGACCATGGATACAGATATCAAGGTACGCCAAACGAATTTTGTGCCTTTCGAAAAATCGGAAGTTTTTAAATTAGTGTAGTTTTTAGAATAAAGAATTGGCTCCACCACTAAATGTGACTTCGAAAACTGCTTCGATAAGATTCGAGAATGTTTCATTCGATTACGGTCCAGGCAAAAAAATATTTAACGATCTTAATCTGGTGGTTCCTGCTGGAAAAAAAATTGCGATCGTCGGCGGTTCCGGTTCAGGGTAATTGACTAGAAATTAGCCGATTAAAGCGAGAAGTAAATGCGATTTTTTTTAGAAAATCTACGTTGGTGAGACTTTTGTATAGGTTCTACGATCCGAAGGAAGGCGACATTTTTATTGGTGATCAAAATATTAAAGATGTTGACGTAGAAAGTTTGAGAAGGTGCATATCTGTGGTCCCGCAGGATTCAGTTTTGTTCCATGACAGTATCAAGCATAATCTTCACTACGGTAACTTACTGGCCAGTGAAGAAGAGTTGGTTAATGCTTCTAAAATGGCGGAGCTCCACGATAATATTGTTGCGTGGCCAAAAGGTTACCAGACGCAAGTAGGTGAGCGTGGATTGAAATTGTCTGGTGGAGAAAAACAAAGAGTGGCGATTGCTAGGGCCATCTTAAAAAATTCGCCGATTTTAATTTTCGATGAAGCCACCAGCTCACTAGACTCAATTACTGAATTTGTGAGTTACATTCACATTGACAATCCATCTTGACGTTTGCTTTCCAGAACATTCTGCAGGCATTAAAACGTGCAACCGAAGGGCGAACAAGTATTTGTATAGCCCATCGTCTTAGTACAGTTATGGATGCGGACGAAATCATAGTGCTCGAAAATGGGAAGGTTTCGGAACGGGGTACACATTCAAGTCTACTGGAAAATCCAAAGAGCCTATACTTGAAATTGTGGCATGCACAGATAAATAAATATCAATCATTTTAAATTCAAACTGGCAGGTGTATATATAATGAAACGTATCTCTATGTATAAACTGTAATTTTAATTGTAAATAATCATTATTATGTTATTAATGAATAAAAAAATTTGATGACACAATCCGTTATATGCAAGAGCCCAGCGCCATAATAATGCATTTTTTCTACACAAATGGACACTAATTAACTCATTAAAATAATCATACTACAATGCTTATTGCATAGCTATTCGAAGAATGAAAAAATGTGAACATACCCCAGGAACCAAACAACATTGACAATATTAGAATTTTCGATTTAGTGATTCTAAACGTAAAATTGTGTATGTCGCCCATGAGGAAGCTAAAGGTTTTATATGGATACGAAAACTCTATTCGACTAGGGCGTTAAGTTTTAGTTGTTGCTGTGTTCTTCGGTCGGTTGTTCCCTTCAGGACTCCTGATCTTTAAAACTTGCTCAATTCTTTGTCCCCGTCAGGGTCAATTAATTTTTAACTTGTATTATTAATATTTATAACATCTTGTAAGTTTTATCACTCTTGTGAGACAAATTTGTAATCGTACAACATTTTAGGCCTGATGATGGCTTGTTAGCCGAAACATGTCGCATTACAATTAAAGATTATTCCAAGTGTATGGGGAAGGTTTTGTGTTCACTTCCTAATAATTATCATACAACCCCATTTCGGGTTCAACAGAGATTGGACACCAAAATTAATAGGGCGAGGATTTGTTTGACCGTGGCCATTCCTTTTTTACCTTTCTCAAATCTCTAACAAAAAATGCTCAATTAAAGTTATACAAATTGCTCTTTTTGAGTGTTCACTGTGTATTTGCAGAAGACAAGAGATATGTTTCTATGGTACTTTCTTTTACCTCGATCTACTTACCTAATCATTTTGTATCTCTCACCAAAGAGTAACCATAATGGTACTCTTTGCTCTCACTGTTTGCAACCTCAGTAATGGGCCATCTTAATGAGGATTTAATGGAGCTAATTATAAGCAAAATAAGTATCTCCCAAACTGGAATGACTATGTAAATTTGTTATTTCCAATTGGCAACGACTCCAAAAATCTCGTTCCGGATTATCTGCCTGCTCTTCAGCTTTCTCCAAATTTTATACTATTCGGCTTCTTCCATTTTAAGTATTTTATTTTATCAAAATTTTTGAATACAGAATAAATTAAGTAATGCAAAATGAGTTCATATAGAATTGGTTTCCCCGTGCAAATAGACCACTTGAATTCTTTTCCCAAGCTATTTTGCTATAGGTTATCTTTAGAACTTAGCTATCATGGGAATGCGGCCATTTTTCCTGCAGGAATAAACTCGAGAATCGCGACCCTTTTGGGAATGCGATTAATTTGACATCACCTAACTAAATAATTATGTTGTAGACGTGATATAGGTATTTCTTAAAATTTGGCAAATGTATAATACACTGTGATATGGTATATAGTTTAACTTTCTTCTTCTCTAGTTGTGCTCAACCCCGATTGTTAGAAAAACGGATGTTACATTTGCAACCAACAGCAACCAATTGCGATGTATGTTCCAGACACTCTTTTTTCTCGGTTGTACTTTTCTTCCATACGTTTATTTCTTCGTAAAGTGTTTGGCATCCAAATTTATTATCGTTGTGTAAGCAAATCTAAATGTTAATATTAGCTTATTTACTTACAAATTGGACTTACCACGCGATGTAAATGTTGACGATTGCTGTGATTCACGTATGGGTCAATGTTGGTGCTCATGCAAGTTTCGTTAACGTAAGTCCTTGGGTGAAACTCGTAGCCTTCTTCGTAAAACTCTTGCGTTGTGGAACTAACTTCGCATACGACGTTGTTCTGGAAATACATGGTAAAACCCAGTTCATAGTAGCAAGGTGCTTACTTCGCCCATGTTTCTAAGGGTACGCTCTGCCGAACTATAGTAATTATCGAATTCCGAAACTGATTTGGGCTTTTCATAGTATCCATTGAGTACTTTAAAAAATTGGTCGCGTTCAGATTTACTGGATACTGGTGGTACACATTTAACAGCGCATATAATTAGGAGACACTGAAACAACAATTTTTGAGTTTAAAAAAATAAAAAAGAGCGATCAAATTGTTTTGGATGATTTATATAGCACCTACGTATATAGCTACTAATAAGGTTTAATAGATAAATTAGACCATTTTATATGTTAGTCTTTATATTCTCAGTTCTTAAAGCTGGTCTGTTCGCCTTTCGCACTGGTAAATAACAATTTAAAGGTGCTTGGTGCATTACTGAGTTGTGCAAGTGTCGTAATTGCTGCGCACAGATGCACTTTGAAAGTAAATCGTCAATTTAAGACACCTCTTGAAATACTATATCGGCGTTACCTATATAACTAAATGACAATGGCGAAGCTAAAAGAATTTATGGAAAAGACGCACTGCAATGGAAATGAACTGTGAGTACCGACCAATTATTATTTGCGAATGCGATCAATTTATGCTAGTTGTAGAAAATTTATTTAAATGCACACGAGCACATTAGGTGCGTATAAAATGTTACTCACAAATTAAGATGACCTTATAAATGTGCTACTCATTTAAAGTTTAACATTCTAATCTGCGACCTGGACCATGCATAAAATAGTTTGTTATGTGAAATATGTTTCAATGGCTAGCTATCTTCTACTCCTCATTTTCTGTGAAAATAAAAAAAATTGGTGCCTGCACCATTTTCATCTATAAAAGGAAATTTGCATTATGTTAAAGGAGGGTGCATACGGACATCGATGATCTTTGATATAGGCAAACATTAAAGTACCTAGATTAGCGCAAGGAAAATTGTATTCTCTTGATAACAGCATTTAAATAATTGGCCCCAAGCTTCAACGAACCTCGGACAAATATAGTACAAATTGCTGAATGTCCGATTGTTTAATTTTATTATTATCTCGCATTGAAACTATTTATAGAGTTTAACTGTTGACAAAGAAAGAAGAAAGGTCCAAACTAAATCAGTACTTCCACAAATGGTAACTGGAATCGATTTTTTTAAACAATATAATTTAAATAACAAACCATATACCTCTATCGAATCAAAGTACGGATTAACCCAAAGCATCCATGTTCGACTGACAGATTTCTCATTAACGAATTTCCCATATACGATGATTTGTATATTACTTACACTTATGTATTTTTAGATTACTGGGTTAAAGGTTAGCGTTCATACATAAAGTTAAAATCGTGTTAGGTACTAATGTATATATATGCATCATACAAGTAGAACAAATCCGTTTTATTTTCGCCATAAATGCTTTCAAAAACCGATTTAGTGTATTAAATGGCTAATTAACGTGTGCCTTTTGTTGGCGTTGGAAATGGTGTACGACCGCAAAATTAACACCCCTTCTCCACTGCGCACAGTGTACTTAAGATAGGTATACACTCACTATAACAATAACAATAATACAAGTACATCAAGAGATCCAATATGCTTACTTTGGACTAAACTGCATGCTGTAGTGAACGCTAGCATAGCACTAAAACATTAGTTTCTGAATTTTGTCTAATTAAAATTTTATAGCTTCGTTACCGTGAAGTGAGTGAATCCTAATATGCATTTCTAGAATGCACAATAATTAATTTAAAATAATTTATTTCTAGTTTTGATCGCCGTCGCAAAACTGGAGTTTATAAAATGGAACAAAATCCTCACATAGTCTTTGATAACAACAGATTTTTAAGTACAATCGTTACAGGAAAAAGGTAAGAAAATCGCTTACGTTAAAAAGACTGATTCTTGGCATTTCTATATCTATAGTGTAGCGGACCAACGTACGAATTTTCAGAACCAAAAACGGCACACGGGCAAATTGCATTATTGCATGCCTTTATATACCTATACACTACCTGCTACAAAGGGTAGGGTGCTATCTCTGCTTATAGATTAAGTACCTATACATATATTTCTATTTTTGTATATTCAACAACAACAAAAGCCGTTGACTTTTTTTTGAATATAAAGTTAATAATATACGTAGCAATTATGAAAGGGATTAGTTATCCACCCAGAATTATTGGGTTACGCAGTATCTACGTAAATCCGCTCTGATATTGCAAACGTATAATAATTCCTCTTATTCGTTAAACCAATTAAAACGGAAAACCAACCTACGCAGTAGGTGCGCAGATGCCTATTCATATTCGGGTAAATTACCTTCGAATAAGGCCCTACCTATTTGTATGAAAGCATAGTATATTAAGTATTAAGGTCAGTAGGTGTACTTTACCGGTTGAGGATAATATTATCCGAAATCGGTTAAGCACCTACTGGCGGTGGTGCTTACGCTATTTTTTGCACGATCAATTTATAATTGATATAAACTAAATTCGAATGTATTTATTTATTTATTTATTTAGCCTTTATTTTTGAGTGGGCGGGGTTTCAGCCAAGGCTGCTCTACCAACCCAACCCACTATACATTTACAAATATCCATGCTCGAACCCGGATTCGAACCAGGGACCCTAGCACCACAGTCCAGCTTCAACTGAACTGCGCCACACAGGCCGGCTAATGTGGTAGCATCACAATGGGTTCAGTAATTTTTTGTGTGGTTGCTACAGTTACGTTTCTGTTTTTGAAAACAAAACAACACGTGCGCGAAACGTGGTTTGGTTGAGAACATGAATGATTCAGAAGATTCCGAAATAGAAAATGCATGGAGTATTGGCTGCGCGTCGATTATTCCCGAAAAATCTAAAAGTAGATATGAAGGCGCATATGATTCTTTCCTTAAATGGTGTGAAAGTAAATGTTAAATTGACATAATGGTTGCTAAGCACGTTGCTATGATACACTTACCGCCCTAGGTTGGTAAGTGCACCTTACCGCCTTGAAAATGAATTAGTAAGTAGCCGACAATAACCGATCGTGCAAAAAATAATATTTTATACGTAGAATACCTAATGAAGGTTAATAAATAGGTATAATAACAACTATAATAAACCGATAGAACGAAATATCGAAGGATCCTCAGTATTACAATCACTTTTAACGACAATTTATTTTAATCTTACAAAATACATTTTATAGTTAACAAAAATGCATCAAATTCATGTCTTGGGCTTTGAGATAATGCTCTTGGTTTTTTTCCCAACGATCTTGATAAATAACGATGTTTTGATCAAAATCCATGTGGTCCATAAAAATAGATCAAATTCATGTTTAGATCATTGAGATAATGCTCTTGATCTTTTTCCCAACGATCTTGGTGCATAAATAACGATTTTGACATGTTTTGATCAAAATCCACGTTTTCGCCAAAAATTCATCAAATTCATGTCTTGGGCATTGAGATAATGCGCCTAGTCTTTTTCCCAATGATCTTGGTGCATAAATAACGATTTTGACATGTTTTGATCAAAATCCACGTGGTCGCCAAAAATGCATCAAATTCATGTCTTGGGCATTGAGATAATGCGCTTAGTCTTTTTCCCAACGCTCTTGGTGCATAAATAACGATTTTGACATGTTTTGATCAAAATCCACGTGGTCGCCAAAAATGCATCAAATTCATGTCTTGGGCATTGAGATAATGCGCCTAGTCTTTTCCCAACGATCTTGGTGCATAAATAACGATTTTGACATGTTTTGATCAAAATCCATGTGGTCCATAACAATAGATCAAATTCATGTTTAGATCATTGAGATAATGCTCTTGATCTTTTTCCCAACGATCTTGGTGCATAAATAACGATTTTGACATGTTTTGATCAAAATCCACGTTTTCGCCAAAAATTCATCAAATTCATGTCTTGGGCATTGAGATAATGCGCCTAGTCTTTTTCCCAATGATCTTGGTGCATAAATAACGATTTTGACATGTTTTGATCAAAATCCACGTGGTCGCCAAAAATGCATCAAATTCATGTCTTGGGCATTGAGATAATGCGCGTAGTCTTTTTCCCAACGATCTTGGTGCATAATTAACGATTTTGACATATTTTGATCAAAATCCATGTGGCCTCAGAAAAATAATTTAACATTTTTGAATCACACACATGCGGTTATCAAACGTGCACGTTATCAACTCTTTCAGCATCAAGATAATGCGTTTGAAAGCTTTTACAACTCTAAATTCATGTGTAAAGAATAATTTTGGGTACATTTTGCTCTAAAACTTTTGACCGAGACCACAGAGAAGAGTTATATTGAATTGTTACACATCTAAGAGTCATAGGGAATAATCTAGCGAAAGTCCGAACTCGATACATGACCGAGGGAATGAAATATGTTAATTTTTATTATATTGAGTTCGCAGTTTTTCCTGTTCCCGATTCACTCGAAGTCGTATAACTTTTGTTCCTGTTGAACCAGCTTCCTGAAAATCAATAGCGTCCGTTCTTAATGTCCAACGTACCCGTATACCAAATTTCAACACAATCGGCCACTTTTAAAAAGAGTTAGAGCGCACACGGACGGACGGACGGACGGACGGACGACAATACAAAACTATAAAGGATCTGAGGATCCTTAATAACGAAATAGTAGAGGATTTCAGAGCGGAGTGAGAGTCACTTACAGGAAGTGAACTTACTGAATCTGAAGATCTTCCACCTAAACACTTTGGTCTACTGTTCTTAAAAACACATGAAGTATCAGCTTTCTGCTCACTGCAGCTCTATATATATAATAATGTTAAATTGAATTCACAGTTGAACCCCTGCTCCCCCTCGGAATACGACCAGAGCTTCTCTAAGGATTCTTACATTCTAAATCGAATTATTATTTCTTCTCTATTCACTGTATGTGGTATAGTCGTATTCACCACAGTAAAATTTGACACTTCCTCTCCAAGAAACTTCATGTGTGGTTTAATTCGCCCTAATAAATTTTCCCATAAGAACTCAAATCAGGAATGCCAAATGAGCAACTGACAAAATGAAGCATTAACGGAAAGGAAGCAGAAATACTACGAGAATTTAACAACATCAACCTAGATCTAACTCGGTATATGTAGGCATAACCAAAAAGAAAGGGTGATGGGTAGTATGAAAGTGGAAAAAGGGCATGTACTTTTATGTAGCGGAATCGATTCAAAACTGAAAGCAAAGGTGCTTAATAAAATCAAAACACTTAAGACAACTGAATGGGAATTCGATAATCAGAGGATGGATTAACTTAGAAATGAAAATGGAGCAGGAAGATATTTTAATAGGTTAATTTAATTACGTAATTTATTTTATTTACAATTAATTAACAATAAATTTGTAATAGTCTTGAAATTAATTGATTTATTACAGTTAAAGTCACTCACAATTTATATCAGCACAAACTATTTATTACCTACTTCGGCATTGAAATTGGAACTGTCTTGAAACGTAATTAGATTTGCTTTATAGCAAAGTGGAGTGTTTTCGAGTGCTCGACTACTCGTGATTGTTCTCGATTCTTGAACATTATCTAGAACAAAACAGTCATATTTTCCGGAAAGATTGCGACACATCCGCCTTCGTTCTTTATCACCGATTAATAATCTTTCATTGTGCCTCGATGTCTATCGGAATTTCTGGAATATTCACTACAATAGCTTATGGACTAAATGAGAATCAAACTAAAAGCAAAGAGTATGAGTACTCTTTGCTAAAAGTATAACGAGCTTTGAAAAGAATGCCAGGAGCACTCGAAAAATAAAAGGGAGACTTATAAATAATACTCGGAGATTTAAATAGCAGTGTGGAAGGGGAATTAAATCACACAAGAAGATTAAAGCCTTGCTTCTGGGCAAGGTCGACGGTTTCGAAACTGTCTCGAAGGTTTGTCATAATCAACCACAGGCAGTCCGTTAAAGAAACGGCTTAGTCCAGAATGCGGGCGCTTATAAGCGACGTATACGTCCAGGAAAGCAACTAAAACAGAATTACGGCACACGGATAAGGGTATTCTCGAGGCTGCTGTATCGACAAATTCTGTAGGTACTTACGTTATACAGTCGAAACTGATGAAGATAGAGAATTTACATTTAGAACGCAGGCTAAGAAGCCTTGAAAGATCAAGGGGTATGTAAATTTTGGAAAAAGAGCAAGTTTTACTGCTTAAAATACTCCGGAAGCACTTCCCACCGGAACGGGGCAAATTTGAATTAAGACAGAGGGTGTTGTTTATGCGCGTACGAAGTCGCGGGAAAAAGCTAGTCGTTGAATATCTCTCAGGCACATTTATTCCATTTTATATACCATTGCTATTTTCAACTTTTACAATAAAGGTTTAATATGCCACCAGTAGTCTAAAAGCACCGGCATGCTTTTAAAATACAAACATTTATAGCTAATAAACTGAATTAAAATATTTTCATTTCAGAAAAATTTCCAATGAAATTGTGCCGCCAGGATCGCACGGCATCTACCGTCAGAAGTCGTTAAACTCCTGTGATAAGGCAATATCTTTCAGTGGCTGTGCGAGGGCAGCACGTCAGTCGATCGGTAATATCGGCAGTATTCTATCGAGGAAAATGGCAGGCTCTACGTCCCAACCGAATCTCCCCTGGCCAAATTCCAAAGACGATTATGAATTACGACAAGTAATTGGTACGTACTTTACTCGTTAGTTAAAACATTTGATTTTTTACTTGCTCGCACAACAAACGAGAAAAATCATCATGCCATTTTTTTTTAATTTGACCCGAAATTTGCGACCGTAGAGGTTATGATCATATTTGGAGATCGAATCCGGCTTTAGCTCTTTTTCCTCGAAATACCCATTGAAGTTACGTTAACGGGTCTTCATTTAGAGCAGCGTAAGCTACAAATTTTAATTTAAACATTGGCGCTTCTTTAATTTTTAATTGCTTGAGCTTAAGAATGTATTTCAAGGGGTGTGTCATGTATTCATAGCTTTAATTTCGAGAGATGATCAGTTTGTAGGGCAACAAAATTGTTAACGTGACCCGCCTTTAATAGGGTTAATTGAAGACGGCTTAAATTTGTTCACAAATTTACATATGCAAGGCAATAAATTAAATCCCATTTAATCAAATGTTTACTTTCTCTTAATTATCAAAAAGGTTTGTTTGCATTCTGTTTTGTGCAAGGTGTCGGAGCGACTGCTGTAGTTCACGCGGCATTCTGTAAGCCACGCAACGAAAAATGCGCCATAAAGAGAATAAATTTGGAAAAATGGAACACATCAATGGACGAACTGCTGAAAGAGATTCAGGCGATGTCAAGCTGTAATCATGAGAATGTCGTCACATATTACACCAGTTTTGTGGTTAGAGAGGAACTTTGGCTTGTGTTGCGTCTTCTTGAGGGTTAATTTTACTTACAGTAGTGCTGTTCGACTTAACATTATAAACTTTATTTGTAGGTGGAAGTTTATTGGATATTATTAAACATAAAATGAAAGTTAGCAACTGTAAACACGGTGTCTTTGATGAAGCGACTATTGCTACTGTGTTGAGGGAAGTTCTTAAGGGCTTGGAATATTTTCATAGTAATGGACAAATTCATAGGTAAGTTTATAGGTACTACTTTAGTTACAGATACAGTATGAACAAATATGCTTCTTTTCTTTCATATCATAAAATTGTATTCTGATAGTAGTTGGCTGTGGTTTTCTCTTACTAGCATGAATAAGGCTGTTTGATAAGTTTGTATGGTTTGATGAAAAATATGCAGGTGTGAACAAAAACGCACTGACATTTGCAAGTGTTCGAAAGGTATGCCAAAAGTTAAAAAGATTCATGTTGTGTGATCATTTTTGCAATGTGAATTTGTTACACACACAACACAACAGCAGTTATTACACATTGACAGACACTGATATGCCATTGCCATTAAAAACAGTTGTTGCCACGGTTTCACTATAAATCTGAAATGGAAGTTTGTTCATTTTAGTCCAAGTAAGAACCCTTTTATGTTTGCGGCCATTCTTTCGTCTGTACGCATAATAACTCTCAGATGGAAGGTTTAAGGTTTTGAAATTTGGTGTATATGTTTCTCTTTTGTCAAGTAAAAACCCTTTTGAATTTGAGGTGAAATGGTTTATTCTTCATGTATTTTTGTTGTTTTTTTTTGTTCTAAAGTGGTAAGCTTTATGTAGTTCTTTGCTTTAAATTTTCAAATAAAAGTTTGCACAAGTTTTGTTTTTTAAATATTTGTGTGGTGCCCAAAAACAACTGGAAATTCTAACTATATGTTGTTTACAACATTTTTATTAATCACTTTTTTTGTTATATACAGGGTGAGTTTTTTTATGAATAATTTTATGAATATTAATGATTTGTTCGATATTTTGAAAAGTTAGTCTTTCGCTATTAGTGCTACTTAAAACGTGTAAATACAAATTAAAGATAATTTAAATCCCAAAATATTGCATACTATAATTTAAGGTAATATTTGTAAACTGTTAGTTATGGAATAAAGGTCCCATGAAAAGAAACTCGCCTAGCATATACTTACTAATACATCAACATTTCTAATGTTTTAGTCGATATTTTTTAATTTAAATTCCAAATGGAATAAAAAACAATGAAATAAATAAAGACGCATGGTACCTAAATAAAGATAATACATTGTCGTAATAAGGTTTATGTTTTTTTTTCTTATCTACATATTTATTAAGGATTATAACAAATGAACAGATATGTGATGGTGTACAACTAAAGAAAACAGCACTTGCTTCTTTAATTAATTTAAACGCGTTCAACAAAAATGTAAAAATTCAGCATTACTGCAAGTCTGTGGAGGACATGCCGTCTGTCAGTTAAAGAAAAAAATCTGTTACAGTGTCGTCAGACCTTTCTTTGTTAGCATGATCGATCCTCTGGTATGCAAAAGTTATACCTTGAGACACGCTTTGTTTAAAGTGTTTCGTACATGAACCCTATTGATTTTGAACTCACTTCTCAAATTCCACTTTTCCATTTTTTTAAATTCTAATAGTAAGCCTATGAAGTCGCAGCAGTGCGCACCTAAATAACCTCAACTGAGTGAGAAACAATAATAAAATTTGGTATATACAAAAATTCAAATTCAAAAAAGTAATGATGCAAAAATTCAAAAAGATGGGGTTTCAACGACGAACTCCGGTAGTAAATACGCGCACAAATGGCATCAAAAATTAAATAATAGAATTATCGGAATAAAGATTACAATAATTAAATTAAATGAAAAATGAAAAAATTTACAAATTATTGTACATGAAGCGGACGAAAGTAACTGCAGTCGGCGGAAACTTGAATGCGACGTCGGCGGAATAGACGGCTTTGAGCGTCACCAAGCGATACGGCCTTACCTCTGGTGAAGGTCGGAGGTAGTAGCGGTTTGCGGGAGATTCTGGTAACGTCAATCGGCAGCTCCAGGAATCGAACGAGTTCAGAAAATGGCGGCGATCACTTTGGGAGCACTAAAACAAAATTACGGCGCACGGGCCATACGGCAAGTTTCCTAGTAGGAATGAAAGCAACAAAAAACAAATTAGTTAGCGGTGTCTACGGGAATGCAAATGCAGGAAACGAAACAATATCTCTCTCTCCCCCCCCCCCCCCCGCTTTAATTCATGGAAAAGAAAGTAGCAAAAAGCTTACATTGAGTTCTAGAAATTTCTGTGCAAGATGATGGTGCGGTAAACTTATGTAAAAGCAAAAATTAAACGGTATGAATGCAAAATAAACTTACAGAAAGTATAAAAAATTTCGGTTTTCCCAGTCGACGAAAATAGTAGTTCATTGTGCGAATTAATTTTTTCTCACTTCTTTTGAAACCCCCCATTGTTATTTAACATGACAACAGTAATTGTGCACAATTTTGCTCCTACATTTTTACAATAAAGGATATGTGATCTGAGCTGTCACATCCTGTATAATCCTTTAAAAAAATTCATTTCGCTTTTAGAGCCTCGCGATTGGTTAGATTACAGGATATTGAATGATATCAGTCTGTTCATGTTGATTTTACATGTGCAATGCCAGTACAGGTGTAATGTTTATTTTGAATTCACTTTTGTTCATTGACAGTTGACACTGAAATAAGTATAAATTAAATCCTTACTGTGCCCTCCAATAACCAACATTTACAAAATACGAAGATGAAACATTTGGATTAGATCACAGCTTGAATATCATTAGAATTGCGTGTAATAAATTCTGTATCTCAGCATCTGTGACATTGTGCGATAAGAGGGGATAAAATAATGTTCTATGCTACACAGTACCATAGAGTAAACAACGTTGTTTACTCTATGACAGTACACACTGAACGACTACATTTTATTGCATCTGTCTTTCATTTATGTTTCAGGTTTTTCTTCAATTAAATTAACTGGTAGAGAAAAATTTTCACTTATTCACAAATTTCGTGCGAAAAACGGCAGGACACTTTGATTTCATGAGAAGCAGCTAAATTTTATATTTCCCTTTGATTCAATTCCAAGTTAAGTGGTAGAGCAACATCTTCATTTATTCACAAATTTCGTCGGAAAAACGGCAGCACACTTTGATCGCATGGAAAGTAAATTTGATGCCATTTCTTTTTGATTAAATTCGAAGTTAAGTGGTAGATCAAAATTTTCATCTATTCACAAATTTCGTCGGAAAAACGGTAACGAATAAGTTTTTTTATAATGATACGTCTGAGCATTTATTGGCGAATAAATGTGCGTACCTCTTTCTTTTTTGCAAACGTTGAAGCATTTAGTGCCACAAGGAATGTTTTGAAACAAGTCCATGTTGATACAACTTGATCCATCTAATATTTTGGGTGGTTAAACGACGTCGCGCTAGTATTAATCATCTTTAGCACCATGTACTTTCAGGTGGATTTCTTTTATGCACAGGGTGTAATGATAAAGTAGGGATAAAATAACCAAGTGATAGAAGGGACCCAAACAAACTTTTTCCCAAATTGACGAGGAGTCCAAGATGTTTCATTTGTGAACTATGCCTCCAATAGTTTCAAAATTTGCTTTGTCCAGATTTTGCATTTTGTACATTTCTGTACCTACAATCTCGCACCTCTTACTATGATTGACATGTTGTCATCATTAAATAAATATGACACCATTTAAATTTTAAATGCAAACATTTCCAGTGCTAATTCATATTTAATATTCAGGTAGGATTAGGCAACGTTCGTGTCTCGTGTTAAACGTTGCAATTGTTATTAGTTATTACTTAGCTAATTAAAAAATTCGCTTTTAAACTTCACTATTATTGTCTGTCAGTTGAATTGTTTATTATTGTCAACAAGTTTATTAGCATATAATTTTTCCAGAATATCAAAATGTAATTAGTGAGAAGTATTTAAATTTATCACATTCTTCTTTACAACCATTGCCCTTCAGATGTCAACAAACAATATATTATGCGCCGTAAATGTGTATGTACTTTTTCATGTGTTAAATCTGCATAGCACTAAGAGTCAGGTGTGAAGTTCATGCATGACCTTCAATTACTAACAATAATTAACAGCTTAGTTGTTCATTGTTAATGATTGATATTACTCCTTTTTCAACCCAAAGGTCTGCAATTATGCAACTGCAATTTAATCACAAATATATCCTGTCTGGGTATCAGGTATTTCCTCTTCTCTTTGGGAAGCTCATCTGCAAATTTGGTCACAAACGATAGTATAGGTTTTTACCAGGAGATGTCAACTCACAAACAAGTTACAGAAATAATCAATCTTGAAACTGGGAACACGCAGGTCAAAGGCAGCGTCCTGTATCTAACACTTGCATAGATATCACGCTATCGAAACTACGAACTTTGTACGTTTAGGGTTAAAAAAAATTATAATTGATTTTCTTTTAATAGAAGTATGTAATTGCAAAAGTTGGTTCGTTTTAGGTACTTTCAAACTGTAGTGAATTTATGATGTTTACTATTAATAGAATGATAATTTTATTACACCAAGAACCATCTGCTTATATTAAATTTTTGTATCTTATCATCTTTTGATGTAGTAATCTCATTAGGGTGCAATTTCTAATAATCTTCAACGAAATCATGGAATATGGAAAATCTTTTTTTTTTGCACTACTCAGTGCACTCACTCTTTCAAAGCTGTACTGCAATTCTTTAAGCAAATCTTACATCTTCTCTTAGTCATCATTATTCATTAGAAAGCGTTTGTCTTTTCATGTCCAACCTTTGTAACAATCTCGTTCACTTTTACTATTTACTGGTTTAACTTAAAAAATATTAACTACTGTATGGTTATTCTGAAGCATATCTGCAACAATGCTAATTTTATTCAATCTGTTTGTATTTAAGGTGAGCCATGCGTTCTTTAATATGTACCTAATTACAAATAAGTTAAAGAAGCACAGTATGCTTCTGGAAAATTTGATCAACTGAATTTTGAAGGTAGCTAACGATAGAAGAAAGAGAAAAGGTAATAGGGTTCCAGTGTCTCTATCTGATCATAGTGTTTAGAAGATATTTTATACTCACAAAAATAAAACATTAGACACTTTTTAACATGAACTTTTTGTCTTGTTGCGCTCTAGGGATATTAAGGCTGGAAATATTCTGCTAGGTGAAGATGGAACCGTGCAAATTGCTGATTTCGGTGTATCGGCATGGCTTGCGACGGGGCGAGACTTATCCAGACAAAAAGTAAGACACACATTCGTAGGTACGCCCTGTTGGATGGCTCCCGAAGTAATGGAACAGGTATCCTTCCTTTCTCCAGAGTAACATACTCACGACTAACTTACAGGATCACGGATACGATTTCAAGGCAGATATTTGGTCGTTCGGTATAACGGCAATCGAAATGGCATCGGGAACCGCCCCGTATCACAAGTATCCGCCAATGAAAGTACTTATGCTAACGCTTCAGAACGATCCGCCTAATTTAGATACCGGAGCCGAAGAAAAGGACCAATATAAAGTAATTTGTCAGCGTGTGTTGATGAACGACTTTGATTTTTTTTCTCAGGCGTACGGGAAAACCTTTAGAAAAATGATAGTGGATTGTCTACAGAAGGAGCCTTCGAAACGCCCAAGTGCCTCTGAGTTATTAAAACACCCCTTCTTTAAAAAAGCGAAAGATAAAAAATATCTACAGCAAACTTTAGTCGCTATCGGACCAAGTTTAGAAACTCGAATACAAAAGGTATAGTGAGCATGATATAGAAAAATGTTGTAGCTGCTCGTTTTAGGCATCGAAGCGACAGCCCGGAGCATCCGGTCGACTGCATAGGAAGGAAACCGGTGAGTGGGTGTGGTCTAGTGAGGATGAGGGTGAGGATGGCGGTTCAAGTGATAGTGATACAGACTCGAGGCCCATGAATACTTTAGCTTCAATGGGTTCTTCTGGGTCTGATCACGAGGAGAGTAGTGAAGGGGATCCTTCACCCGTTAATTTAGTACTCAGAATGAGGTAAGAGCTTAGGCTGGAATTAAGTACCTACAATCCTTAAATCCCAGAGAACCTTTCCGACAATTTCACACAACTAGGTCAGTCCTTTGCTTATAGTAATCATGAAATGCGCCACGTTTAAACTACATTTATATTTTTAGAAATGCGAAAAGAGAACTCAACGATATTCGTTTTGAGTATGCAGTAGGTAAAGATTCGGCTGAAGGGATTGCGACCGAACTTGTGGGTGCAGGCCTAGTGGACAGTCGTGACACTTCAGTGATAACTAATAACTTGCAAAAACTCATTGATTCTAAAGAAACGCTTAAAGTAGTTACTTTTCCATTGGTAATAATAAAATTTAGAGATGACCTTACGCCACTGTTCCAATTGTTTTTTAGAGTTCTGGATACAGTAGTAATGAAACTCCAGATGATAAAGCTCTTATAGGATTTGCCCAAATATCTATAACAGACTGAGATCTACTTTTTAATGCCAGCATAGCATATTCTGCCTTTTGGAATCTATTGATCAACGATGTATATATTGTAGATATAAAAGTTAATATAATTCATTTTGATTATCATGTTTCGACATACACATTTTAGTACTCTTCATATTCATTTGATCAGTAGATTTCATATCAAGCACTGTGTACTTAAGTCACTCATGTAGCATATAAAAGTTGTTTATATATTTATGATTGTTGTATATTGTTTTTTAGCCTGAATTTTATGTCAAAAACTTAATATTGTTAAAGCTATGTTACCTACTAGATTTACTTAATCATATAACATACTTGCTTCTAAGTCAAAATAGGCCCAAAGTGAATTTCTTCCTATCGCTTACATCAATTACGGAAGATGGTTTCCTTACAGCATGTTAATGCAAGTTATAATTCATTTTTTTAAGTGCAAGAGTGTAATTCAGTTGCCAATGGCTGATTGTGCCAAGTGATGTAGTTATTGTTTTGAATGCTATTGTGGGATTGGTAGAGATTGTAAATACTATTTATTTATTCTAATAGTCTCAATATAGAATTGACTTTTCTAGCCTACATCAATGTAACTAAAGACTGTTATAGATATACCTAGAAATTTTGCAGTAATTTCAACAGTTTGTGCAGGTAAGATTTTACAAGATTTGAATCATAAAATACAATATTGGAAACACAAAAGTGACACAAGCGCATGTGCAGAACCGCCTCCCATTTGAAATGCAAGTATGTCAAAACTAAGAAAAATATTGTAAACAAGACCCACTTGTTCGACCTTTTTACCTAAACAGTTAACAATTGTTTTAATATACTGCTGTTGTTACCTACCGTTCACAGCTCTTTTTTGCACTGCTTGAGTCCAATGTTCCACAAAGTATATCACTTTTTGGTTTGGTTGGGATGGTACTAACAGGATGCCTACTCAATATGTGAGGACTCTTAATTTTTTGTTTTATTAAAATCATTGTGAGGGGTTAAAAATATCTAACATAAAAGATAGACCAGAGAAAACTTACACTTTTGGTTAAAATTAAAATATACGCGAACGATCGAATACTTCAGTTTCTTCCATATCTTTGGAATTTTTCAGATTATTCTAACTTTTTGAGATTTTTAATTTCTGGGGTACTTCGACTTTTCCGATTCCACTGATTTTTTGCAACTTGTCCAATTCTTCAATAAAGCTTTTTTTTTAAGTAGCCGAAGTACATCTCCAAAGCTCTAGGATCGGATGCCCTGGAAAGAGACTTAAGTATAATAATATTATTTATTTCATTTAATGATTGCCTATGAGATTTTGGAAAACGTTTAGAAAGCTCAGATGTTTCTAAAAATTTTTAAGCGCATTTGAAGTTAGACATCCTGGGTTTTTTCCAGAACTAATTGAAAGAAGAAAACATTAAAAAGGGCCAAGGAATCTCTAGTAAGAGCCTAGAGTCCCTTTGGAATGGATTGGACTATTTTGTAGAGTAGGTATCTGACTTAACTGTATCAACAAGTATTTGAATACAACTGGGTTAAAAGCCAATACATCAAACAATCGACTAATAAATCGGTGACAATGATTAGTTGAATATTGGGCGAGTTCTTGATTAGTCGACTACAGATTTAAAAAAAGTTGTTTAAGCCTCGAACTATAACCTCACCGGTTGCGAGTTCGACCCACAACTTGCCAGTTTTTAGTGGTACAGAACATCTAACTACCATGCTTCGGAGGGCATGTAAAGCTGGGGGTCCCAGCAGTCATACCACTTTAAGTCACGCAGATGGCTGTGCTGAAGACGTCTGTACCTAGGGAGCGCCACCCATACGATACGATTTTTGGTACTATAGATCAGATCAGTATTTTATTAGCAAAGTTTAAAATTATCGATCTCACGAGTAATCTAACTCAAAATAAATTAGAACCTGGACATTTACACTATAGCAGAAAGCTTTTAGTGAAAATTTGAAGTCTGTAATTGCCGAGTTCTCAGCCAGCCATAATACAATAGTGTGTTTTGGTCTAAAAATCTACACTATTCTATATTCATTTTAAGAAGGTAGCGGTAAAAAACATAGGGAAGATTTGACCTTCAGTGTGGTTGGTTAAACCACAAGTCAGTATTACGCTGAAACTAAAACGAGTGGCGAATTTTGCAAGCTGGTAGTTTCTGTTGGAATCTAAACTATTGAAGTGTCATTAACTGTTAATGTCAAAGATTGATTTGTGTTTGCAATGCTAGATATTTCTACTTTACAATAATTTGATGCCGTTTTATATTTTTCCTGTGTGTGCTTATCTTCAAACCCAGCGCCATCTACTACCTTCTTATAATGAATGATTCATTCATTATAAGAAGGTATAGTGATAAGTACCCTATACTTTAAAAACTTCCATACCCCTGCGTGTAGTGTCCACTTCTACGTAGACACGCACACAGTCCCTCAATTTCGATTAATCAAATGAGACTTCCGAGATGGTTCATATTGAATAAGTTTTCATGCCTTTTCAGATAGAAGGATGCACATGTTAAATACAAATGGAATTTTTCGTAAACGTATACGTATGGGCATTGTTTAAATACTTTTTAAACTAATGGTATGGGCTATGTATACTTTTAAAAAAAACTTGCTGTAGCTCGCACCACTTGCGCATGCGCACTTCTGTCCAAAAACTTTTCAGACCTTCCTTCAGCCGTTTACAGAACTTTTTGTTCAACATTGACATGGTCCTACCTGGAAGTCGTTCGCATCTTATGACTCTGATTTTCAAAGCGGTCGGAGGGACAGACAGATAGCAATACAAAATTATAAACGATCTCGATGATCGTTAATAAACTGGGGTACTTCAAGGTGGACCATTATCACCAATATTATTTAATATTGCTATCGATTTTTTCTACCAAAAAATTTGTGACTCACAATACGCAGCTAAATTGACCATTGAATATATAAATGCAATGATCATAGTGTGAAAACGCTTGAGCATCGTATGAGTGGAGCTTGACGCGTCGCCTTGGTGTGAAACATGCCTAAAGGCCGCCCTTCATGTGCGGTTATTATCTTCGCTCTCGAATTGAATTCCTGGCACGAGCTCCCGATATGTGACGTTCGCGCTTGATTTTTAATTTATTTCATTCAGTTTTGTTCTGTTCTTCTAATGGTGCAACAGTAATAATGAGTTTAAAGAAGAGGAAAACAATTACTCTTGTTCCTGATGGACGACGAAAGGGAAACAGAATCTCAATTAAGAACTTCAAAGAGAAAAAGGTATTGGTCGAAAACCGTGGTATTTGAGAAGAAATGATTCCACACACAATGATTTGTTGAAATAAATACATATTTCAATGATAACCACCTTAAATTTATAATTTTCGCCCATTTACAATTGGAATGAGCGATGCATTATTAAGCAGTGATATTTATTAAGTAGACATAGGGATTTATGTGTATTGTTTTTCTTTATTTTTAAAAACCAAAATCTTTTCTGAAGCGCGCCTAATTTTATGCATCCAAAATAGTTTTTTAAAACAAATAATTAACATCTGGCTGACATATTAATTAGTTTAAGTTGTGTTGCTTTACTTAAATGCTTTGCCTTAACAGACAATAAATCTCTTACACTCCTTAAAATGTTACCGGCACTAGATCAATGGACAATATCAACTTCTTCATCAGTTGAATACATCGCACACGAACGAAAAAAAAGATACGAAATTCAAAACATCTACTGAAATTAAATAAAAATTAAACAAATATGGCAAACGAGCTCCTGGGTATGGTTATAGCATGTGCAAAACCAAATTTTGAAACTGGCGTTAAATTTGGTTTTATTCCAAGTGGCTATATGTATCAAATTTCATTTAAATCCCTCCATAAATAAGAAAGTTGGCACTGCGCATGCGCAAAACCAAATTTTGAAACTGGCGTTAAATTTGCTTTTATTCCAAGAGGCTATGTAACCAAATTTCATTTAAATACCTTCATTAATAAGAAAGCTTGCAATTCGGTCTGTAAATGGTCGAGATGCGCAAAGGGCACTGTGAATGTTGATCGATTAGGCTCAACTTTTTGAATTGTGTTTTAATGGCTAAAACAATGCGCATATTGAATTTCATGCAATTCGGTTCATAACTAACGGAGATGTCAAAAGGGCCTACTTTATTTTTTGGGCTACATTGCCAATTCACGAACTCCGATCTACAAATTTGATAAAGAATATCCACCTGCAAAATTTCATCGTAATCGGTCCATTCGTTTAGGTATGAGTTATCGTGCTAATGGACGGACGGACAGACACCGCAAAATTGTAAACTCGCAGGAGCTGGTTAATAAAGTGACAGCCAGATCTTGTATTTGTTTTAAGAAGTTATTTTGGTTGTATAAAATTAGGCGCCCTTCAACAGTATTTTGTCATTTAAACGTAGGCATAGGGAAAAACAATACACATAAATACCCTATGTCTACTTTAATATTTTAATTTTATCAATTTTGCAGTTGCGCGAATTTTTCCCGGGAAACATGACTATACTCATTTTAATACTATAAATTCCATTCATTATATTCTACTAAAGCTGTCTCTCTTTTGCATACTGCGTCAATGTGTCTATCGCGATGTACTGAGCCGCATTGCAAGTCAGTTTGCGCCAGGAATATAGGTAGGGCTTTACTCGTAGGGTACTACCTTCCATTGTTAATTTTGTTCATAAACAAAGGTAGTACAATTTGATTTCTTCGGCTTCGCTCCGCGCTGCAACTGAAGCGTGCCTGGCGCTGAAGCAGCGTCAGTTCAAAGCTTACATCAAAGATAATACACTTACACTTACCTACAACTTATTTGCTTCAAAATGAACGTGCTAATTGTATTAATTCCAAAGAGGCCAGGGAGCGCATGATATGTAGTCTACTAGCTACTTTGTATGTGATTTGTGACAATAGTGTACCTACACACAGACGAGCGGAAATACGAGAATAAAGGCGCGTTATACCTTAGTTCACGTGACATTTAAACTTGAAAAAATAAAGGAACAGAAATGCGAATTCAGAAATTTAAATTTCGCTTTCTTGGTATTTTGAGGTATTTCTTGGAATAGGTACTGAAAATTTTGGAGATTCTAATTTTGCATTTGTAATTCGCACGCAATATTATCACCCCACCCTACTTTCAAATATAACATTGGTTTCGAGAGCAACACGAGAGATGTACAATGCAATTTCCATGGAGGGGAGTGGGAAATCCTTGCTCTTGACAGCCACGCAAAGGCAAACATCGCGCCAGTCCACAATTGCCTGTAATCGTGGTGTTTTCGTATCTTCTATCTCCTCGTTCTCGCGTATCTAGCGACATTCAATTCTAATTGTTCTTCTAAAGCAATAATCGAAGTCAATATTCCTACTTCTAGTTTGTTACAAAAAAAGACAATTTAAACATCGAAAAATAAGGAAGCTCGACTAGCTACACTTGCAAACCGCTTGGTAAGTTATTTTTGCTAAGTACATTTGCTTATGTCAATTGTTTTATGCCATATTTGCCCGATAGCAGAAGGCATTTGTTTGCTATAAATAATTTACGAATCTGCATAATAAGTGGGCCGTTGTTACGGTAGCATTTTTGCGCATGCAACTTGCCCCAGTTTAAAGAAAAATCAATAATTTTATTGTAAAAATAATTTACGATTTGTGTTATTTTTATAGTGGAGATGTAAGTATAAGCGCTTTATATTTCCGCACCGGGTTTATCGCGTTATCGGCTGTGAACCGCAGTTTGGAAGTACATAAGCTTATTTATAAAACATTCCATTATCCCATTTTAAGGGAGCAGGATCAATAATTCCAATACATATTTGCCTTTCGTTTACCGTGATTCGTCACGTTTTACCGTGTAGCACGCTGCACCATTTAGTGCTTAATTATCTTACTTTGGCCCCAAGATACCGGAAGCCGACGGCACATGCACGTGATGTGCTAAACTGTTTTTTTTGCAAATCGCTTTTGATTTGGCCAAGATTTAAATTGAGTATTTACGTTATACTTCCCTTTAAAATTAAAATAAACAGTCGGCATCCGCTCCGTTCCGAGGCAGACGTATAAATTAAAAATGAATGGGACATTGCAAAACGAATCCCGTTAGTCGACATGGCTATAAATAGCAGCCCACTTTTTCGGGAACAGTATTTACAAAGTTGTGTTGTCCATTGATTAATAATAAAACCATATACTCCAAAGTTGTAAAGGCATTACGTAACTGCCATATTTTCAAGATATTGTTACTCAAAGGATTTCCAATTTCAGGCTTGTACGGTGTAATTACTCCATACTAAATCGTTTAATACTTTTATATGCTGACTATCGTTATTTATTTGCATTTTTCAGATGCGCCACTTTTTATTTTCGGCAGCCCGACAACACTTTCCAAGATATTAACGTCCTTTTGTAGTCGTGAAACTTGCAGCTTTGTTATCTGAGCCAAGAAAAATCTTGGCGATTATTTAATCCTAACCGCCTCGATCTTGATTAAAAATATTTCGAAATCGTTGTTTATGGGTCAATTTCAGTGGGAAAACGTCCAAATACCTTGGGTTGAAGTCCAAGTGCAAATTCGACGAGGATGTGATCGCTCTCAAAATTGTACACCGCATTTCCATTACATTTTTTACATGTTATGACAGTAAACAATTTTGCATCGTTTTAATTTTCTTCGCTACTACCTATAGGCATTGATACTTAAAAATAAAGGTAATTAAAATAAATAAATATAATCAATTAAGTTGATTATTTAGTTCATGGCCGTCGGCCGTAGCCAGGAGGTGGCCAGGTGGGTGAATTCAGCTCCATTACTAACGCAGAAACAATGGTTTTAATGGTTCCATTAAAAATACGAAATATATAAAACTACCCTTACAATATTAGACCCTGTAAATAGACTCGAACTACCAAACAAATATATTCAATGTCAATGTAAACTAGCAGACCCGGCGAACTTCATACCGCTTATCAGTCAATACCCCGCCCGCGGATGTGACATAAGTTCGATTTCGGCGGCTGCGCCTCCTCACCTCGTTCACGTTTACTACATCAGAAACCTTCGCGGGCATACGTAATTGATACGTTTGACTGTTTATTTTGTCGGCTCTCACCTGAAATCGACTGTATGGATCATTGTAGAGTTCGCTTTAGCGATTTAAAATGGCGGAAAAGATAAAAAATTTGACTGATCTTTTAAATCGGCTTCGCCCCGTCAAATTGCCTTCAGTCACAATGCGCTCTTGTTATATAAATAACTAATTTCGTGATTCTCCATAATTTAGATGTAAAATTTATTTAAATTAAATATACATTTTCACTTCATTACACCAGTGGCGGATTTATACTTTTGCCGCCCAGGGGCTTTGGGAAACTTGCCGCCCCTAGATCATTCTTACCACAAAAATAGCCCACAACTTCATAAATCCTATGGCTAAAAAATAAAATCGCAATCTAAGGGAGTTTATTGGTTCGTGGACTATTCGACTACAGAACAAATGCTTATAAGTAATAAGTATTTTTATTTGATTATTCAACAATTTATTGGATTAATCAAAACAATTTTCCGCCCCCCCCCCAAATTTTCCGCCCCCCAAAATTTGCCGCCCTGGGCCCGTGCCCTTAGTGCCCCGCTCTAAATCCGCCTCTGCATTACACATTTGGTTGAATAACATGTTCTCCCGGTAGATTATCATGAATTTTCAATCGCAGCCATGCGAACAATGATACCTCATTCTCATTTCATTCTTTAAGACAGCCGCTGCCACCAAAATAAAATACGTCCCCTGTTTGGTGTCTGTCTAGTATCTACTCGTAGTATCAAACGACATTTTCCCCTCTTAGGTTTTTTGCTTCTCCACTAACGCTTTTTTCACCACCACTAAAAAGGGCACACCGTGACGTTCCGCTGATTAATAGCTACCAAAGGAAAGTTGCGTGTCTTTTGTGATGCTGAGGAGATTAATGCATTGCGCCTAATCTGGCGAATTGGCTTTCGTAAAATGCGTAGATAACATCTTCGTCCATATTCAGGTGCAATCGCTAAGGTAGGTTTAGTGAATAACTAGCGTGAAGTTAGCAATAGACGAGGCAATAGATATGCATATTAATGTTATTAACGTGACGTTGGATAATTTAGATAACGTTTCTCGCTCCTTGCAAGGTGCAACTACTATATTAGTCCAGTCATTTAAGGCAAAAAATAAGGCCAACCTCGGAATGAGAGATAATAAGCTGTAAACTTCTGTAAACCTTTATTTTGTCATTCTGAAAGTTGTCTCAAAAGTCACATAAAATCTCGTGTCCGCGTCTTAAGATATTCAAGGTCAAAGGTCTCAAAAATCGTTTTTTGCAAATAGCTCATTTCCTATGGTTTTAATACCATTTGTACTAATTATAAAAAGTGTAGGGGATAAAATTATCTACAACTTTTACCCCAAACATTTTTCTGTATACTCAAAGGTTTTTGAGATAAAGGACGGTGAGCGCGCGGCGCTTAGTGGTTTACACTTTACAGTCTAATTCAAGGTCAACCGTAAGTCCAGATAAATTGCTTAATACAATATTTTGCAACTGCAAGAATGGTTGTGGTTCACGCTGTGGGTGCAGGAAATCGGGGTTGCAATGTTCTATAGCTTGCGGCCAGTGTAATGGAAAAGTGTGCCTTAACACTTCACCCTATCAAAGTGATCTCGATGAAGACAGTGCATTTGACCCCGAAATTCTGGAAGATCTGGAAACAAATGTCCTTGACAACGATAATAATATTGAATTGCAAATTTTCGACGGTGATGATGATGAAGAAGAAAATTAATACTCAAATATTGCTAATTATAAGATTTTGAAAAATTTGAACTTACTGCAAGTAAATTAATGCAATCCAATAGAACATCAGTATATTATCATGGTTAATTAATAAACAATGAAAATTATTTATAATTATATATTTATAATCTTTATACCTGGACTTACGGTTGACCTTGAATTACACTGTAAACCACTAAGCGCCGCGCGCTCAACGTCATTTATCTCAAAAACCGTTGAGTATATAGAAAAATGTTTGGGGTAAAAGTTGTAGATAATTTTATTCCCTACACTTTGTATTATAAGTACAAATGTTATTAAAACCATAGGAAATGAGCTATTTGCAAAAAACGATTTTTGAGACCTTTGACCTTGAATATCTTAAGATGCGGACACGAGATTTTATGTGACTTTTGAGACAACTTTCAGAATGACAAAATAAAGGTTTACACAAGTTTATAGCTTATTATCTTTCATTCCGAGGTGAAACACTAATATGACTGGGCTAAATACGTGATGCATCCCGAACCGTAAAGAATGTTCTCATATAATTTGAAGTTCGACGTGCTAACGAGGTTGGTACACGCATGACTGGTCGATACAAGGTATTTCTTTCATTGAAAATAAAGAGGTCTCTGCAAGAACCCCTCTTACCACAATTCAGTGGCTAGAGACAGCTACACACTACTACCCTCAGGTTCATGAGAAAAGAAGTACAGTACAGCTGAATCACATCGTGTATAAATAAAAAAATTGCTAACTTTCTGTAAAGGGCAGGGATCAGTGGGGTTGAAGAGAAAAAATGAATGCGTCTTGAGTTGTCGTAGAGCTCCGTGCCAGTTTCTAAGAAAGCGAAAATTTTAAAAATTAATTGATGTTGAGCCGTTTTGAGTGTGTTAATAAATAGACAAATTTGTAGCGAAAGGACAAAAGTTTTCCAGTGCAATTAATAAACCACGTCGCTAAATTAAAAAAAAACACGAATTATTTAACTCCAATTCCAAAGAATGAATTAAATTAATTAAGTCCGCGAATTGTTTCCGCCGATTAAAAACAAAACCACAAACAAAACGCGAGTCAAATTAAAAATTCCACGAAATTATTCAAAATTTTCAAAGATAATCATTTCAAAGATATCAATCACCACAACCTCTTGCATCCAAAGCCAATTATTCCGCTGACTATTACACACATAGCCGCAGGCGTCCAAAAAACACAAGCAAAGTGCCTCATTAGTTACCTATGTCCCGAAAACAGATAATCAAATCAAAACGCTAATTAAAAGACGCGAATAAATCCACCGATCAGTTCCAGAATCGCTTGGAAACGCCCACAAATTGCTCCGATTTCCAAAATTTTAATTAACTCGAGTGCCGGAATTAATTAATTAATCAAAATTAAAGTCTAATTTCAAAGAAATAATTACATTCATTCAATTAAATCCGCGAAAATTCATCAAAACAAAGTCCAAATTCCACGAAATTATTCAAAATTTCCAAAA
The DNA here is from genome assembly GCF_008802855.1 of Photinus pyralis. Classification (NCBI taxonomy): domain Eukaryota; kingdom Metazoa; phylum Arthropoda; class Insecta; order Coleoptera; family Lampyridae; genus Photinus; species Photinus pyralis. The sequence goes on along the minus strand of NW_022170596.1, from coordinate 42,331,676 downwards.
ATAAACAAAACAAGCTCCCGAAAACATTAGCGACCACGTGACTGAAACCTTGAATCATTTTATTCGACCTATAATTGACCCCGCGAATTAAAACCGGTAAGCAAGATGGGCGCTCTGGTGCACTCATTCTACTTACCTAGCTATCTAGCAATTTACTTACGCAAACATTGTCTGTCGTGTATACCCAAAGAATGTGCGTGTGTGTAAATACTCCACAAATTATCTTTATTAAAAATAAATAATATTCAGTAACTAGTCCATGGAGTGCTACTGTAGAATTTTGTAGATTTCCTGAGACGTCCGAATTTCTCCACCGCTTTGGAATATAATACGATAACAATTTTAAGCAGTATTTTTTGGAAACGGAAAATACACATTATGATATGATACTGAAAAATGATAGTAGTGTCAACTTCATGGTGGTTATTTTATTATATACGTGCTGTACTCAATTAATTTCATTTGTAACTCACATTGGGGGTAAGTGGGATTTTTTTTGGAAGACCATAGCGTGTGTCATTTATAAATAAATACGCAAGCAAGCGAGATAAAAAGCAGAAAGAATCGATCATGATTAAGTAACGTATACATCTGTACTGTTCCCCAAGATAATAGCAGTCTACAAGTTTAGAAATTACATTTTTCAGGAAAACAAGTATAAATAGAGCATGCAATTTGAGCGTGATATTAGAGTGCTCTTTGGGTTCGTTGCATCGTTCCTCTTATTTTTGACACTGAAATATATTTGGGACAGTCCATAGTCGATAAATGTTGATGACCTCAGACTGAATTACTTAATTTTTGTTATTGCTTAGTATTATTTATTCCTGTCTCACTACTATGGCAACTTTTAGTAGAAAAAATGGAGTGTTGTACCCATAATTTCTTCGGTGGCTATCGTGATACTTCATCCCTAGAATTTTTATGCAGTACCAGTAAAGTTAGCTACTACGGTAACAAATTTCGTTGATATTTATCTGTTTTTTGTCTGTTATAGGCGTTGACAGTATCTTGCGAAGTAGAATTCTTGCAGTAGGTTTCATGTATGAGCGTTACTCAAAGTGTGCTCCGGAAAGCTTCCGGTGGGGCTCTGCGGGCAGCCATAATCACATGAATACATGTATTAAAGTGGAACCTGTGACAATAAAGTTACCTAAGATAAATAAACAATTTTATGCCTCCCATTAATCGTTACTTATTATACAAGACTGCGATTAGGTATAGCAGAAGCCCTAGAAATCATTATAAAACTTCTGAAAATTCTGTAGGTAATTAATTTAGACGCCCAAAATAGAAAGTTTAGTTTCCATGGAAACAGTATTGTATTCTGTTCTGAATTTCAATTTATATCGTGCTCCGCGTCCAATTTTTAGTAAGAATGACAGATGCCATTGGAATGCACAATGATATGTGTCACTTTATCTACCCTTGAAGTTAAAGTGATCACCTTACGATTAAAAACACACTTAGTTATGAGAAACCCGAGGAGAAACCTTTCCCATATATCACAAGTTCAACGTGAACTCATTCTGAACTTTCGCCAATTGAACGGACGTTGAACTTGTTTATGAGAAAGCTAAGAATCCATTTAATCTGGTCATAACAACGGTCTTGCGATATTCAGGCACATGTACACTCGTTGACAGCATCAGAAAACTTCATTAATTTTCTATTACACTGAACTCAATCACCCGAGCTGGTTTGTTGAATTAAAAGACAAATTTTTTTCTTATGGCTATCCAGACGGCAAAATAACGGTCTAAAACGGTTTCATTATGCATTACAACTTTCTCCGTAAACGGACATTAACTTAACTGGCATCTTCACATGTTATTCTGAATGTGACGAAACCAAGAAGGCCCATTACTTGATAAAGTTAACGTACAGAAACGTATACGCTCTTTTTCTCGTCGCGTCGCGAAGTGAAGCGTACGTAGAGACAGCCGCCTCAGACTAACAAGCAATGTTTCTTCCTTATTTTGCCTATTTAACAGAACACCACTCACTTCTACTTCCGTCAATTTAAATGTAATGCCCCTCTTCCATAACAAATTACGCGCATAGCATCTGTATCCTTTGTCATTAGCACCAAACACACGTGCGTCTTTAAATCAATTAACTTTCGCCGGATAACATTCCTCATTGCAAAACGACCAGATGTTTCTTACATTCTCACACGCAATTTTTACATCTTACAATATTTCACACAAATTCACGCCATTCCTGTGCCGAATCCTCCAGATTTAAATTAAATTAAAACATTCGTATATACAAGATGACCAATTATTATCTTAGGTATTATTTCAGTGTAAATAACGTCAAGGGACTTTACAAATAATTTGTGACTGCCGAAACTGAAACAGTGGACTGCGCAAAGCGAGGCGCAAAGACTACCCCCAACAATATACACCTCTTCAGACGACCTACTATCCTGTATCTGAACCAAAGAACTGCCAGTATACACTTATGTGTAACCCCGTATCTTAGTAGTGTCTCTTTCCTAACACGATAATGTTAGACAGGACAGTTATCAGTAAAAGCAATAGGTATTTGCGAGGGTATTTGCGTAGGATACAATTATCGATGTTTTGGTCACCCGGTAGATGTGTAATATATATTTTTACGAAATTGGATTCCTGCAAAGAGCGGAACGAAAACAACTTTTTGTGAACAAATTGATCATAATATCAACACAGAGTTTTGGGTTAACTTATCAATCACCAAAAGTGATAACCTTTACGTATATTATCCGTAAAGTCCGTCGACCTAAATGTTACCTAATTGCATAATATGCATAGTTTATGGGTATCTCTGTGATTTTATACAGTGTGTATCAGTCCCAACGAGTTTTCCATAAACACATTTTTGTTAACGACAACAAGCTAAATGCCAACGCCCAAGAAGTGAACGTTACAGCTCGTTCACACGGCACAATACGATAGAGCAAAGTGACCGAGACGTAGGTTTTACCGCTGTGCATTTTGCCTCGATTTTTCCACACTGGGCATTGATACAAATTACGTGTGTATTGGCAGGTGTTAATTAGTTAAAACACTGGGTGTTAATATACAGATGTTATGTATTGGTATCATAGATGCCGTAAAAGTCGATTTATTAGAAGATATATATCTTTTTGTTCCATTTCCTCGAAGCTTTCGTGTAACAGCACGTACCTATTGTTCTCCATTATGTTGATACTCTCATCAAAGTACCTCACCACTTGCAAACATTTCATGTAATTACACTTTAAAAAACAAGGATAGTTTAAAACGTCATATTTGATTACGTTACTTTCAAGAATGTGATCAGTGCAATTATGCAACCAACAATAAGGATAATTTAAGAAATTGTCACTTAACGCATAATATTTAATTGCAAATAGTGCAATTACACAACCAGCGATAAGTTAAAGAATCATCGTCAACGCGTAACATTTGCCAAGTCTTTAATAGTGAACAGTGCAATTACACAACAAAAAATAGGAGATATATATGGCATTAGTTGACGCTTTCCGCTTTGAATAACTTTCTATCAATGCAGTATAACTTACAGCGGCATATCCACATTCAAGGATGTAAGAAAGGATGTAAGTAGTAAGAATAATTTAAATGGAAAAATACGTATTGTTTATTTTGTGGTCAGTGTAATGATCTCACGAATAGTAAGGCTGTTTTAAATCATAATCGACGTAAGGGAATGTCTGCGAGTTGTTGTACAGTTATACGAGTGCGCTAGAAATTGAATGATAAATTGTGATCTTCTCTATTCTATTCGCAAGAGATCCCGACCGAGCAGCACAGAATTGTGATCTTTATTTGTAATTACGCGCGACTATGGGATTCGATAATTTGATCGATTCGATGCATGTGAACGAGGTGTTAGGTCTGGGAATTTTTTAGAAAACGACCAAAGCACCATCTCAATGCCCAAATGTAGCGATGGTACAGACTTTTAAATTTTGTCTTTGCAGATAAGTTATCAACCCGAATCTTTGGTAGCACAAAAGTCGATATTTACATATACTCAAATTTCAAAATGGAATTAGTAATGTGAGCAATATTTGTGTCTAGATTATCACCGGAAGCTACTGTAATATTTGCATAATTTATCCGTTATTGCGATCCGATGGCATTTTGCCAAACGATCGCTTTCAACCGTAACCGTAAAGGGCCCACCACAGGAATATTACACGAAATGGAAATGGAAAATCGATATGGAGGGTTGCGTAATTGGGTTACCTATATAACAACCAATGAGCCGCCCCCGTATTCCCACACAATGGATTTGTTGTCTGACGTCTTGTGACTCGAGTTTCAAATTTCCATTTTCGAATTTGCAAATGCCTGTCAATTTTCGCAACCGCTTGAAATGTGACATTCGGGTTACGAAATTATTATTAAGCTTTCTCAAAACTGATTTCAATTTGAGATAGGGAACTTAATAAAACTTCCCATGGAAACGAAATTTTTTCTTCTAAAGCAATTTGGAATTATTATTGAAACGATACACAGCAAATGTTTGAAGGCGCCAGTTGGCAAACACTTTCGGCCAAGAAACCGACTACAAAGTTAGTCTGTTAATTGGAGTAGCTAAAACGTGCGTTAAGATTGAAAGCTTGTCCCTAGTTTCTCCTAAGTTTCTTGCATTCCCTCTTCCTAATTTGCTCAAAATGAAATTGGAATTTTTATCTCCTGCTTGCTTTTGTCTATTAATTTCATTTCTCAGGAGTTCTCCCATTTTCCACTCAACATTCATTCCTGAATATTTAATTTTCTATAATTTTGTCTATCTCATCATACTTCCTAAACATTCTTCAACGATTCCGTCGTCTCGATCCTCGTATCTTCTGTGCAAGAAATATGAATTTCCTCCGTGATCAAACTCTTCGCATTGATTATCTTGGGGAAAAGTTCCAATACATCAAAGTTTTAAGAATCCGAAGGTGCATATTGCAAATAGTAAAAAATCAGATGTGCGCATGCGCAGACAATGCCAACAGATATTTATATTTATATTCGCAGTGTCAACTTTCCTATTTGTGAAGATATTCCTTTGAGGTAGGTATGTGTATTTGTATTACGACTTTTCTGTCATCCGTGCTGGAAAATGCGATAAAGTTTATTAACGAAATTATTGTTTAGGTAGAGTTTGAAATAGCTGTTGCTTATGCAAAACAGAAATCTATAGGGAACACCCACCCACGTCCAATTTAATTATTTTTTTCATTTGTATACAACGGGGAATCGCCTGGGGTCCCATTGTTATCCTGGGCTCGACCAATTAAATCTGATAAAAATACAGCACGTAACACACCAAAACGCATTACTTTCTCGTACATTTTGCAATTTTCATGTCCTGTAATAGCTGAACCTACCGTAAATAAATGGTACAATTTGCGAGCAAAATTATGAGCACAATTAACGTAGTTGTTATCTAATGTTTTCAAACCTCGACATGCAACAGCCAGCCCTAAGTGCTTGCGTAACATTCCCAAACTATCTTCGAGCATATTTTGTTGTACAACATCCCCATGTGTCTCCAACTAAGCGCACGAAATTTAAACTTTGTGAATTTTAACACAAAAGTTATAGGGTAGTTTTGAAAGTACAGGGTGACATTTATTAAGTTATAAGTTTAGTTAACAGAATAACTTGTATAATTATTTATGTGGCGAATGTGGCGTGTTGAGGTTTTTGATACCACTATTTAATGGATTTCGTTGTAATGTAACGTATATTTAATTATGTGGTTTACAAATAATTAGCAGTGAACTTATAACAATCTTGAAATGAAATGATTTATAACAGCTAACATATTATTTATCACTCACAATGTTCTCGAACATTCTATAACAAAAACATCATATTTCCCGGAAAGATTGCGTCACATTCCCATTCGTTCTTTATCGCCGATGACTAATCTTTCACGTCGCCTCAACGTCTATCGGAATTTCTGGAATATTCGCTACAGTAATACTAATCGTTTGGTTTTACATGGACAAAGGAACATCGCGCGCTTTTTCGGCTTCCTCCAGTAACTTTAGAGATACTTTATCTTTGAATTTTTTCTCGGCTAAAATTGGGTTAGAATTTTGGTATCTGTAGATCATACAAGAAGAATTTCACGTTATTTTAAATTTCAATATACAGTGTGTCCCAAGTAGAACGCATCATAGGGAAACGGCAATGTATTTTTTCGCGAAGGACCCACGAGGCCTTTGAAATTAGCGTTCAACGTACGACTCAACTTTCTAGCACCGTAGAGTGCTCCGTGGCAGAAATTATGACTTCCGTGGGGGTTTTGGTGTCACAAGCTGAAATTCACAAAAAATGAAAGGTCATCATATACTGATTCTAAATGTCAAGGCCGTCCAAAATCGGACCATGCATTAGGGCACAAAACGCAAAAAACGAGTTAAGCACATGTACGGAAAGAAGAAAAAATAACGAATTTTTTTGTATATAAATCAAAATTTTCTTTGTACAGTGAAAGTAATAATAAATTATCAAACGTTTCCAATTACATTGGGTTTTACGGAAGAATTAAACTTCAAACGCGATTATCTCAGTTCGATATCCCTAAAAATTTGACAAATTTTGAGCAACTTTTGCGTTTACATCGTATTATTTAATAAACGGAAGCCTATATCAAAAAGTTTTACTCTTAAAAAAAGTTTCGCTTATCGTTTATCTTTACATTGCACTGAGAATTATAATTTTATGTGCAATAGTAACCAAAATATGTAATTAAAAGTAAAACAACGAACTTTTTACTCACTTACAAACGAAGCGCTTTCGCTCCGGTGAATACAATCCATCTCTACATTTCCCGTAGCTCCATTTCGCTCTTACTCATAGGTACGTTCTCGACACGGGTATACCAAAGCTTTGCCAATATAATTGATACAGATAATTATTAATTACATAAATCAATGAATGTGAAACTCAAAAAGAGACCAAACCATAATTTTAAGAAACATAAAAAAAATTGTAGATACAGAACATCGCCTTATACTTACAACCCCAGGTAACTTTTTAAATGTGTCATACTAAATGATATGCACTTAATAACAAAACAATAATACCCTAAACTAACACGTAGCAGTAATGTGATTTCTTTTCCTAGGTAAGTGCATTAAAAGAATGACAAATAGAAAAAATTTGATTCCATTTATTTACAACCTTTTCGTCAACTGAGCATTCAGAATCGCCGTGCTCTTAGATGTGATGTCAGTAGAATTTTGCACGATCTTTGGACCATGCTGGGGCATAACTTACCCTTTATACATTCAGTGAGAATTTAGAACAGTTAAATTGTTAGGAATTGGCCGCAATGTGATGAAAATGGACAAAAGTTAGCCATAAGTTGCCACCAACAGAATACTCACTGTTTAAGGGTGTGTTTTTAAATCAAAATATGGCACCCTGTCCAAAATTGCCCCCCACAATGAATAGTACTTATATTAGTAGAAAAAGCGAACTTTTGCCCATTTTCATCACATTGCGGCCAATTCCTAACAATTTAACTGTTCTAAATTCTCACTGAATATATAAAGGGTAAGTTATGCCCCAGCATGGTCCAAAGATCGTGCAAAATTCTACTGACATCACATCTAAGAGCACGGCGATTCTGAATGCTCAGTTGACGAAAAGGTTGTAAATAAATGGAATCAAATTTTTTCTATTTGTCATTCTTTTAATGCACTTACCTAGGAAAAGAAATCACATTACTGCTACGTGTTAGTTTAGGGTATTATTGTTTTGTTATTAAGTGCATATCATTTAGTATGACACATTTAAAAAGTTACCTGGGGTTGTAAGTATAAGGCGATGTTCTGTATCTACAATTTTTTTTATGTTTCTTAAAATTATGGTTTGGTCTCTTTTTGAGTTTCACATTCATTGATTTATGTAATTAATAATTATCTGTATCAATTATATTGGCAAAGCTTTGGTATACCCGTGTCGAGAACGTACCTATGAGTAAGAGCGAAATGGAGCTACGGGAAATGTAGAGATGGATTGTATTCACCGGAGCGAAAGCGCTTCGTTTGTAAGTGAGTAAAAAGTTCGTTGTTTTACTTTTAATTACATATTTTGGTTACTATTGCACATAAAATTATAATTCTCAGTGCAATGTAAAGATAAACGATAAGCGAAACTTTTTTTAAGAGTAAAACTTTTTGATATAGGCTTCCGTTTATTAAATAATACGATGTAAACGCAAAAGTTGCTCAAAATTTGTCAAATTTTTAGGGATATCGAACTGAGATAATCGCGTTTGAAGTTTAATTCTTCCGTAAGACCCAATGTAATTGAAAACGTTTGATAATTTATTATTACTTTCACTGTACAAAGAAAATTTTGATTTATATACCAAAAAATTCGTTATTTTTTCGTCTTTCCGTACATGTGCTTAACTCGTTTTTCGCGTTTTGTGCCCTAATGCATGGACCGATTTTGGACGACCTTGACATTTAGAATCAGTATATGATGACCTTTCATTTTTTGTGAATTTCAGCTTGTGACACCAAAACCCCCACGGAAGTCATTTCTAGACGACTTTCTTTGCAACGAGCACTCTACTAATAACGTACATTCAACGCTAACCTCAAATACATATCAATGTCCTCGTGGATCCTTCGTGAAAAAAGACATTAACTCTGTTTGCATATGGTGCGTTCAACCTGGAACACACGGTATACGTATATAGTAAAATTAGAGTTTCTATTATGGACCAGATCTAGGGAAAAGAGAGATTGATTGGAATCAGAATATTCAGATAAAAATCATATTATCCCTGCGAAAACCATGAGGTAAGTTCGTAAAATACCCGATTAGTCTGACGTGCAATCTACATTTGATTCATTTTATAGTAGCAATTTTAAATTTTTGTAATTGACCATTACAATTGGTGCTCCACGTCGGGGCTTAAAAGAAAGGAACCATTACACACTCCACCAAATGTAACTTCAAAGCTAAGTTAAATTTGGTTGTCTTTCACGCGGATCATTTTTATGGGACGTATTGACATTTCCGGTATCACGTCCGGTTTAACCGGAATTCGAGACAGCTTTTGTTTCTCCAATGCAATGCCTATGTTTTTTTAATATATTCCAAAATAGCAATTAGCTTGTTGTACAACAACATAAAATATGCATATGGTTGATATATAAAAAAATGGAGAAATTCGTGATTCAGTATTTAGAAAACTTATGAAATCTAGCATGCCGTCTGCTACATCACACAGAATAGATCTACATTTTGAAGATATACTTTTCCGCGCATCCTGACAGCACACGCCATGCTAGATTTCATTTTTTAAATATTAAATCACGAAATTCTCCATTTTTAAAAAAATATGAACTACATGCATTTTTTATGTGGAGTACAGTAAAATGATTGCTCGTTTCAAAGATCTTAAAAAATAGTATATTAAGTATGGAGAACGGTAAGGGATTTTTACCGTTCGAAGACAATTGTTTGGAGGAGGAGCGAAGCGACGACTCCAATTATTGTCTGAGAACGGTAACCCTTAACGTTCGACGTGCTTATAACATTTTTTGCGCGATCGAAATTAAAATTTATGCAACCAATATAAATATGCACTAAGAAATTAACGAGCAGAATAAATCGAAATGATCGAAGTGGTATGGTGTAATCACTAGGTAACCAGTTTATTTGTCAAAATTGAAATTAATAATTTCATAAAATGTGCATGTGTCTGATGTAGTTTACTAGCTTTGCACTTCCTTTATGACTTTATGAGCGTCTTGCTATAGGAAACAACAGCACAAATTGTACGTTTAATGTACCTAACAATAATTAAAGATTAAATGTAATGTAAGACTGTTGATTTTTAAAAAGGCGTCGGTAAGTATTTTTGCTGTTCTGTTTTTAGATCGGTAAGTAATTTTGACGTCGTCGTAATCATAGCAACTGGTAAATTCTACCTACTGTCATGGAAACACCCATGGTAAATAGTCAGAAATGACCGATCGCGCAAAAAGATTGTAATGTGTAATGCTAGCACGGTATAAATAATTGCGGTTAATATCGTTGTTTGCGCTGCTCAGTTTAGGACTAGTCAGCTTCATTGTATTGATAAACAATTTTAACAAAAGGATTTTAATGAGTATTAATCCCTCCGTCCGCCTTTTTATCGTTCCATGACGTAAGCTAACCGAAAGTGCTATTGAAGTGAGTGGTTTGGAATTGCGTCAGTATATTTGGGGCAGCAATAATGGCAAGTGGGGAAAATGCGTGTCGATCTTTTGCAGATACTACGTGGGCGTCCGACCCCGAACTTCAAGTGCGTACACGACACAAAGAATAAAAAATAAGGGTTGTTGAACTTTCGTTAACATTTCCAAAATTGGCGAGAAAGTTTAACATAGGTATGTACCTAAGTGGTTCTGATGACACTTATTACCTCGGGGGTGAATACTACTCCCTACGATGTCGTCATTCTCAGTGGGCTCTTTTGTTCTGTTGTGCGGACGAGAGACATTCTACTACTCGCAAACTCCCAGTGGACCCTAACCATGCGAACCAAATAAAGAATGTATTCGTCTTTCGCAAAGTTTTATGTTCAACACAAACGTTATTATTATCTACATGCGAAATGCGGGATGATCCATCGCTACCTGTTTAAACAAATCGCTCTACATAAAAAATTATTTAGAATTCGGCCCGCATCAAAATGGTGGCCAGATTCATATAGCCTCCTCTCTGCGGCTGCCGCTTTTGAAATTTATATCATCCAGTAATCTCGCTTAGACAAAAGTTTTACGTAAACTCTCCACTTTTCCCAACTTCTTAACTATTTTTGTAGAACCTCTTCTTGTGAATACGAGGGTCGCTACTGTCCGACAGCTTGCTTTACCGACCTCAGAAACGGAATCGTCCACAGCTTGCTATTCCGCTTTTTCTCGTCCACCTTCCATATTTAACCTACAAAATAAACAAAATGCCGAGATATTAAACTCTCGCACAGACGCTTAGTTTCAGATCAGGTACGGGGGAACGGACAGACGTATGGATGTATTATGTCTGTGTGTACCTAATGGTAATTGGTATGCGGTCAAAATACCAACCAACAGACACCTGCCCAACTAGCTCAATGGCCCTATTATTTTCTTTTTTTTAAATTTATTTCAGGGCACTACTGGGTTATGAAGTTACGAAGGCCGCAAGCAAATTCCAATAAAATCACTACTCAAATTGTGAATTGAAATTAACACTTTATGTGGATCTCAAATTGGGATTCAAATTCACACATAGGTAGCTAATTGATTAATAAAAAAGAAATTACAAGAATTTATTCTAGCATACATTATGCGAACAATAAAAAAACTAAATACAAAACAAAACCTGTAAGCATTTAAGGCTAACAATGCCTCGTTTATTTTCCATTTTTCGTAGTTAAAGGTGAAACCACCTCCATTCATAAATCCCATATCGTTGTTCTCCGCCGCCGCTCATTATTCCCTTCACCATCGCCCGAACTCCAAACACCTGCATGCGTTATCTTACACGTGGCGTTGTTAGTAAACAATGGCAGTTAATTTGTCCGAGAACTCCTTTTTACAAAACATGTATACTTTTACCGTACATCGAAATTACTATTACATATTCATTTATTTATGCGTTTTAAAATGTATGATACTCACTAAGTCTTACTTAGCCAATTACTAAATTTACAATTAAAAAAAACTAACATTAAAACAATTTAACAAATTTGAAAGAAATTCTCCCAGGTTGCCATATTGGATTTTTACGAAATTATAGATAGAGAACAAAAGAAAAATAAAAACGTGTCGCACGTAATACTTTTTACATAAATATACAGGAAAAATTTTAAAATCGAATGTTTTACATTAGTTTCTAATCAAAACATCCACGGGGAGCTAGATCTTGGCCAGTCAACATGCGGCTATGACGGCGATGCATTCAAATGAATTTGTTTTTTTGTCCTCTATCTCATTCCGTAAAAATCCAATATGGCGCCCATAACAAATAGTATTATCCTGTACGTGATCCTGTAGCTTCTACATCTAGCGTGTTGCATGCTGATTCTCGAAAAAAAGTGCTCATAGAAAAGGTGTCAACGGTAACCGTTCGTGTAAGCTAGGGAAAATGGAAACGAAATTTGACATTTTCAGTTTTAATAGATATATAAATTACGCATATAAAACCGTTTTGTATTAATAATTATTAATAATTTTTATTGGAGGAGATGTTATTTTGTTTTATAAATTTAATTAGTTTCAACCAAGATATATATCTTGGTTTCAACTTTTGTCCTGTAAGTGGATGTCTTGTCTGTTGGGCAATAATAATATAAATATTGATATTCAATATTTCGAAAGATTTTTTAAGAATTTCAAATGCGTTTTTTTAGTCACAAAAGGGGGAAACTTGATCCTCACAGTAGCCACATTTAACTTACACTGTATCTCTCTCCGTTATGGAGATCCCAACGGTGAGCCACCCTGTACCGACATAAAATCCTAATTTTTATCAAATAGAGAAGATCCTGTTTTCACTTCGCTTCAATCGTATTGATTTTTACTGTAGATAAAATGAATTAAATAATAAATTATACATGCGAAAAAGGCGTCACGTGAGTCTCAAACCTTGAAATGGTCATTGAATTTAGTTCTATTAGCATCAGTACTAATTTCGTGTTAAAGGTTTTTTAAAAATATCTTAACAAATAAGAATGTTGTAAATTGAAATGCATCTTTGGAGACACAGAGGTTTTTGCAACATAATTCGCCCCCCCCCCTCCACAATTCACACCTATTAAAAAAACTTTCTACGTAGTCTGCATGTTGAATTCTCAAACGAAGTGCTGCAGACTAGACTTCCTAAAAATCACATTGTGCTATCAGGTTATCACTTGCCGAAGCCTAGGTGCGAACAATTTACGATTCGTGCGAGTGCGACGTCCTTCCCAGTTTGAGATTATGCTCTCTTTGAACTACAAATAAATTCCAATGGATGTTTTTTGAAATCCTTTTTGCTGGATAAATCGCAATTTCATTAAATTGGTTTAGGGCCTGGCATGTAAATTGAATTTTAATTTAAGATTTCATTAAAATCTACTTATCGTAGACTTTTTTAGCTCACAGAAATTATGAATATGCAAATCGCAAATAAGAATAATTTATCTTCCATTACTCTTTCAGAGGTGTCGTTTTAAACATGGGATGCGAATAATTCAACTCGTTATGCTATAATGCCAACACCAAATACTTAGCAAATTAACACATTCACCAGCGCTATGTAATTCACGGTTAAATTAAGTAAGTGCAATCGAAAACGAGATTTTAATTTTAGACTGTATAATGCAAATGACTAATTGTAAGACTTTTTTTGCATTTCAATGTGAACACATGGATCCATTGCTAAGCCAAGTCTCCAGAAACACGAAACCAAATGCACATTTCAAATAAAAATATTTCACAGCAATAATGGATAATTTTAGAAAGAACTGGATAGCCTGCCAAGATTCTTTTATTGGACTTTAGGCCAAAAATCTCAAATTGCAACAATCCAATAACATAATCGTTAACAATGCTTGATAACTATTTCCCAATAGTTAATTTCTAAATTACCTGAGAGATGACCATTTCATGCAAATTTTGTTTGTATTTGATAGTAGATTATAATAATCTTGGGGCTCGCCTGGGAAAAACTTACATCACGTTAATTAACTTTTTTCGCACGTTTTGAAATCTGTCTTTATTTTTAATTCTTAACAAACGGAGAGAAAATTCAAAAATAAATATTATTGGAATTTTTATTTATTGGATTAGTGTCTTATAATTAAAGATTTATTTTTGACGACACTATATAACGCTGATTTTTAGCCTCCTGGACATTCGATTTCATATTTCCAAAATATCTCGCAAATTGAATGTTGGGTGAATTTGCCCATAAGTTGTTTAAGGAAATTAAATTGTCGTTATCCCAATCATCACTGTATCATTGTATAATTTAGTATTTTTAAGCTTTGTTGTTGCTATGTACTTATACAGCAATTAAAAATTATTTTTGGGAAGGTTAAATATGTATAATTTTTTGGTTATTTTTATTTACGTAATTTTATTTTAAATAAGTAAGTTTTAATTTTTCAAGGTTTGTTTTATTATCTTACCGCTAATCTATTAAAACAGCTTTTTCTACAGGACAATTTTGCAAATTATAATTACAGGTCTTGATCTCCATGTGATCTTGAGAAATTTTAGAAGTAGCAATGAAGATTGACACTCAAAATCCATCCAACGCTGAAAAGTACAATTATTCAATCTAAAATTTTTAGTACCTAAGTCTTTATAAGACTAAATTCGATCTAATGGCACTTAAAGAGCAATAAAAAAATCAAATAATCCGCAAGACTTTGGAATTTGGAATAGGGGGTGAATAAAGAAAAATGTTACATACGCGCTCAACACAGACATATTTTGGTTGGAAATGAAAATCCGATTTTTCATTATAGACATATTTTGTCAATTTTTTTGTGTTTATTTTGGTGGGTTTAACTAACCCTAATTTCATTTTTAGAGCGCATTTTTGCTAGCATCGTAGTCTGAAAGCTATCGATCCACATGCATTGTGACCAAAAAACCAATATTTCTGCACCAATATCGTTGGAAAATGTCCAAAACGTATCATATCAATCGCCAGGAAAAGAATTTCGTGCATTTTATATACTTAATTAGAAAGGGTCCTTATGCCAAAACCCGCCAAAAACCCAAGCTCATCAAATGTTATCGTAGTTTGTTTGTAAAACAAAACACCGAAGCGATTAATCTCAAATAAAAGCTAATAGGCCTGATTACCGCAAGGTTACTTAATAATAACTTCTCTGGGAAATTTATTTGACTTCTCAAATTGCCCCTTCAATAAGTCGCAATAAAACGCGCGTTTATGCCTTTTTCCACCGTACGTAGGATAGGGAGCGAGGTGGTTTCAGCACTGTTATTTTCAGAATCTACACATTGAAAAACGATTGACCTCGATGCTTGAATAATGATTTCGCATTTTGACGTCAAGAGAAAAAAGTGTTTTCCGTGCAATTTCAATAATCAATGTGTTATGTGGAAATGTCGTGCTACAGGTACGTTTTTAGACTATAAATAGGTGCATGCAGCGCAGTATATCTGCGAAGATTTTGCCGCTGCAGAGTAAACCTCTCGCCAGGAAAGATTGCCGGTCCCAGAACACTACTTGATCCCGGTCTACAATCTATGTTTTTCTAAAAATGTGAGCGACTTCCGGGAGAGTATCTTGCCAATGTTGACTTTTCGTTTAACATAGGCACGATCCTATTCCGGAAGTCGCTCGCATCTTTAGGAAAACATAGATTGTAGATCGACACAAGGTGTGCTGTGACCGGCAATCTTTCCTGGCGAGAGTTATATGTATGTTTCCCCTGATGGAAACTACTTCGCAAGGAAAATTGTACTTATACATTTTTTTCCTATGGAATATTTGTCCGGTTTACAATATTCTCCCGATCTCCTCCCTCGGCAAAATCGAAATAGAAATTCTTTCCGCAGGCTCGTAAAATTAACCACAAAAGTTTGCCTTTACAATGGTCGCCCCAAAGAAAACTAGTCTGCTCTGAACCCCAAAGTGATCTCTCTGGAAAATTTACCTACTGCCAAAATAGATCTCAAAATGGTCGCCACTCTACACGAAAGTTTGCCCCCAAGATATTGTTCCCTGCCACAAACAACCCCCCCATAAACCTTGCCTCTGAAGAACAATTTGTTTCGCGAAATATTCACCCTTCAGGAAACTCCCAATTTCAGCTCTGCTTTTGCGATTTTAATATCAACCCTCCATATGGGTTTAGGTCTGGTTTTATTTAGGGAGGAATAAGTATTAATCGAAACCTCCCAGGCTCCTATTACAATTGAAAGTGAAAGGACGAGGTGGCGCAAAAAGAGCGCGGTCAATCTGTACGTTTATAGTTCTCCCATTATGCAGCTCTAATGTTTTTCGGACTTGTTTCTATGATTTTCGGTCACTATTCAGGAAACTGTTTAAAATTTTTAGAATCTGATTTCAATGCACCGTTTATTGTGGTTGACCTGCACCAAAAATAAGAAATTTAACTTTTTTTAACTGATTTGTGAAAAAACAAAATTGTAACGGGAAGATGCACCCAATTTCCTCAGAAAATCAATCTTTGTTGACATTACAGAATTTATTCGAAGAAGTGATAGACCCTCTGATCCCACAATCTTTGGACAGTTAATTGGACGACCATAGACAAAATTCATTTACTTTGTATCTGGATTTTAAAAATTAATTGATAACCAGATCATCCAAATTTGATTTTGTTGATATTTCTGTAAAGAGAATAACATATAAATTTATAGTGGGGTTGCAGGAATGCATGTTGCAACTAAGGGCAACATGCCACTCTATCTAAATGGAGGCGTTTTTCCAATTTTTGAGTGACAGGTTTTGAAATGAAAGTCGTGCATAGCTTTTGCAAACGAATGCCAACTCTTTTATCACATTCTTGTTTATACAATGATTGCATTCTTGAAATGAAAGAAATGATCAGAATTGGTGATTAGATCAAAGCAGCTATATCTTCTGACTTGCATAATCACTATCTCTCACATTTTTATATCGAGCCTAAAATAAATGCATTTAGAAAAATTAGACGAGTAGGTAGATATACCGATAGCGTTATCTATCGTACATTTATTTATTTATAGTCATATTAACATTTTACATAATCTTTCGTCATTTATCGCTTAAAAATACACTTCCAATCAAGTTTACGTGTTTGTTTGGCGCAGTCACCGCGTTATGCCATGATTGTAATTTTTTTCGAAGTTATTAGGAATATATTTGCTTTACTTTTATCTCGTTGTTTACACGAAAAAGTTGAATGCACATTTACGTCATTACGATTAGAACATTTCCACGTTGCGTGAGCAGATTATACACTATTGGCAAAGCTACTCGTATTGTACTTGCACTTTGCTCTGAAATTCAAAAAAACAAAATTAAGTGAGTTTTATTTGCCGTCCGGGAAGTGTCAATGTTCGCGGTGTATACATTTAGGACAAGAAAGTAATTATATTTTTCTTTCTTCGTGGTGCAAAATTTTGTTTTCGGAGCTTCCAGATACTTTACCATTTTCTCACCTGGTACCATAATACTAATACAATCCTTTTGACATTGTTTATGCACCTGCCAGAAATACAAACAATAAAAAAAATCTGAAACTTGGTTTGTGTTTGGTTCTTGTGCTTCCCGTATTCGGAGAAAATACTGATGCTTGCAAATTTTGTGCGATCCATTTGTCGTTTTTAATTTTTTCTCCCACAAAAATTATTCGTTTTATGGAATTTGGTGGTTATTGTTTTGTATCCCAAATAAGCAGTAATTTTTTATCAAAATATTTTTTTAATGTACAACCAACCTTAAAAGAGACTTTCGAACGAAAGTGTCTACTTTGAGACGGTGTAAACAAAAAATGTAATCTTACTATGAAAGAATTGTCCAGAAAATTAAAATCTGAAAAATTTAATGAAAAGGTTTATTTTTGTATTTGTTTATATTTTTTAATTATTTACTAAAATTGTAAGTTTGAGATCCTTGAAAAATGTTCTCACATTAATTTATAAAATAATTGACAGTGGTGTTCCAGGGGACATACTAAAATAATTAGGTTTCCGAGTTCGGTACTCACATGGTGGTCGATCACCGTTGTAACTCGTTACATATAAACTTATAACATGTCTAGCACTTGGCGAGGCACTTGGTGTGTGGGCTGTGAAGTGCCTGAAGTATTTGTCGGAAACGGTAAGTACGGCGGTCTCACGTGCGATTTTTTACTGGGCATTTTTTTTGTTTTGACACCATGTAAATGGTAACTAGGGTACACTGATTAAAGTATACAGGGTCGCTGTTAAAGATGGAACCAAAGCTCTCACACTCAAACCGTTTGAGAATTGAGATCACAGGCATTTTGAGTGCAACCGCCATCTTGATTTTTTAAAAATAACGTATCACATGATCACATTTAAAAAATTCAAGGTGGTGGTACACTTCAAAAACTATGTGTCAAAAAAATTTTAATCTCGAAATATGTGAAATAATTTCAAATGGAAGCGTTCTAATTTTTATGTCTATATCTATTATATCTATTTTATTATAACAAATGACGAACTGCGTCACAACAAAACACATCGGGCTGACTGCCCGTAATTTAGCGTAAAAAAACACTTTTCAACCGTCGCGAAAACTAGCAGGAGTCCCGTTTACTCGTTGTCTCCAGTATTTAAGCAAGCACCACTTCCACCAAAAAAGTTTTTGAAGCTATCGGCGAGTACTTATTATAATAATAATAATTATTAAAACCTGTAGTAATTAAGATTTTCATTAATTAATTGTCTATCGATCGCTTGCATGCGTGAAACAGGATCTGAAAGCCTCTCTTTCAGCTTTGTCAATTTCTGTGTAGCCCAAATAAATGTTATTTTTTCGTCAATAAGCAAGTTTTGTTTAATCGAACTCAATATTGTGCGACCCAGGATTAGAGGTTTCATGTTTAATTTTGATATTCGTGCGCAGAGCTACGCCAGGTGTAATTAAAAGTTGTAGTAGCCTTGGAAAATCTACTCTAATTTGTCATACAGAGTTTTGTGTTTAATTGAGCTAGCTGGACAGAGGTTTTGTGGGTGGCTTAGTGACCGTTTGCCATTGCACATTCGATTCTCTTCTTAGGTTAAGGTTTTTTAAATTTAATTAGTGAATGAAAAGGAAGCAATTGTTTCTGAATTCCGTCATCTCAAATTGGGTTTGAATAATAAGAACACACGATGTTGTCTTCCCCAATTAAATTTATATTTCTGCTATGGTATTAC
Organism: Photinus pyralis; assembly: GCF_008802855.1. NCBI lineage: Eukaryota > Metazoa > Arthropoda > Insecta > Coleoptera > Lampyridae > Photinus > Photinus pyralis. The sequence goes on along the minus strand of NW_022170596.1, from coordinate 42,312,772 downwards.
AGTTGTTGCAGATTAAGATGTACAATGGCTGACATGGCAGATCTGCTGATAATCAAACCGAAACATATGTCATCCATTGTACATCTTAATCTGCAACAACTGTAATACCATAGCAGAAATATAAATTTAATTGGGGAAGACAACATCGTGTGTTCTTAAAAAGGAAGCAATTTTCTTTAGAGCTCACCACGTTGCAAATCAATTTCGGATTGTTGTCCAGTTTTGAACAAATCTTCATTTATTATTAGGAAAACAGCAAAGCACGCGAGGTTGATACGCAAAACCAGTTCTTGTGCAGCTCTTCCTGTTTGAACCACTTGGACATTCTTTTGTACAAAATCTTCGTTCACTATTACAGTACTTAATTAACATAACAGACTTGTCAGCCATTTTGGAGCCATCACGACAATCCAAATCTGTGCACAAAAGATGTTTAAGGTGTAAGGTCTTATCTGTAGGCACCTATATGCATTATACGGTGAAAAAATCGATGGTTTTTCGTTAAATAATAACACAATACATGCAGGACATGGAACGTTTGGCAAATGAGTTTCAACATGGCGGACGAGTCAGTTGTGCTGTTGCTGATGTAATCATAATTCAGCAAGGTATAGTAGGTGCCGTTGGGGCTACAACGCCATAACACTTTTCTCGTGGTGTTTATATTATAGACATGCTTCTTCGCTGATAAGGTTTTTTTTCTCTTTATTTATAATCGCAAAGAGATTATTTAAAATCTACTATCTGCAATAGCATATCCGGAATCTTTCAGTTTGTATGAAGCTGCTAGCGATAAAAGGTTAACTAGGCTAACTGAATCATACAGTTGTAAAAGTAACACGGAAATTTTTTCCAATATGTTTAGACTTATTTATTTAAACAATAGTCAACAATCGCAATTAAAAACTAAACGACAAGAGTTTATCGTTGACGGAATGTAAATTATTTAGTCTGGGAGCATATATTTATATTGCATTGTGCCATACCATTTATTAAGGATCCTCAGATCCTTTATAGTTTTGTATTGTCGTCCGTCCGTCCGTCCGTCCGTGTGCGCTCTAACTCTTTTTAAAAGTGGCCGATTGAGTTGAAATTTGGTGTACGGGTTCTTTGGACATTAAGGACGGACGCTATTGATTTTCAGGAAGCTGGTTCAATAGGAACAAAAGTTATAGTACTTCGAGTGAATCGGAAACAGGAAAAACTACGGGCTCAATATAATAGAAATCAACATATTTCATTCCCTAGGTCATGTATCGGGTTGGGACTTCCGCTAGATTATTCCCTATGATTCTTAGATGTGTAATACTTTAATATAACTCTTCTCTGTGGTATAGGTCGAAAGTTTTAGAGCAAAATGTAGCAAAAATTACACTTTATACATGAATTTAGAGTTTTAAAAGGCTTCAAACGCATTATCTTGATGCAGCAAGAGTACATCACGTGCACATTTGATAACCGCATGTGTGTGATTCAAAAATGTTAAATTATTGCCATATGGGTTTTGATCAAAAATAATCAAAATCGTTATTTATGCACCAAGATCGTCGAGAAAAAGACTAGGGGCATTATCTCAATGCTCAAGACATAAATTTGATGCATTTCTGGCGACCACATGGATTTTGATCAAAACATGTCAAAATCGTTATTTATGCACCAAGATCGTTGGGAAAAAGACTAAGAGCATCATCTCAATGACCAAAACATGAATTTGATCTATTTTTGGCGACCACATGAATTTTGATCAAAACATGTCAAAATCGTTATTTATGCACCAAGAACGTTGGGAAAAAGACCAAGAGCATTATCTCAATGATCAAAACATGAATTTGATCTATTTTTGGCGACCACATGGATTTTGATCAAAACAAGATTAAGAGCATTATCTCAATGGCCAAGACATGAATTTGATGTATTTTGTAACATTAAAATAAATTATCGTTAAAAGTTATTGTAATACTGAGGATCCTTCGATATTTCGTTGTATCGGTTTATTAAAAATTTACTAAGACATTACGCTGAGTACGGACCGGTCTATATTGAGTTTGAATTCTTCTAGAAACGAACGTAAAACGTATAGTTGATCATTACTAGGTGCTAGCGTCATAAAAATGTAATTAATTCCCAATTTTGTCGTTCTCTGGCGGCTGGATGTTTAAACTTTAAACAGTGCATGAAAGTACGTACATAACATGATCTTTTTCATTAAGTCACCCTAAAGCTCAAGCACTCTAAAAAGTAATTGCTTATAAAGGTCACAAAGGTTTAGTCAAAATCTAATGGAGATAATTCGTTCATAAAAATCAAAATCACACATAATAGTCGACCAAAATTATGCTCCTACGTAGGTGCCCGAATCTGAACGTAATTTTATTGAAATGGGTTCTTAAAAATATTCAAAATTAATACGCCACCGACAAAATGGCAATTGCCGAATTACATATTACACCCGATATAATATTTCGGTGTTTCCAAATCGTGTCTTGTTTTTTTTTGGCGTAAATAAATAATCTATCGCCGCCAAAAAGAATTGGATAACAAGGGGTCATTATACGGTAGTACTTGAAATAATTTTCGTTCAGTAAAATAGATAATTTATGAACTATTATTATTTTATGTAACAATCGTCCTTGATACCAACGCAAGTAATTTATTTTATATTGCTTTTGTCAATTGAGGTCGACAACAGATTGTCTAATTGACTTTGAAAATTTCATATTAAATTGAACACGGACTACTGTAATGCTCTTTTTATAAATTATCTTGGATTATTGAACTGCGGCAGCATGAATTATAAATACTGTTAACTTTAGAAGAAACGAATTTATTATTTATTATTTATTTCAAAATATACAGTGTGTAAAGCGATGGGGTATACAAGAGGGAATTTTTTTTTAAATATTGATTTATGAAAAAAATTTATTCTTCATAATATGTTTTGCTTGTTTTGAAAGTACCAATATCGTTTCGATTGTTTGTGGTTTGATAGCAATACTCTATCTTAATTATAATGTAGAATGATAACTTTCAATAAAAAAATTAATTTTATTGTTTTTCCAGATTTCTATAAATAAATTTTAGATTATCGAAACGTTATTGGTACTTTCAAAGCACAAGCAAAAAATATCATGAAGAATAAATTTTTTTCATAAATCAATATTTAAAAAAAAATTCCCTCTTGTATACCCCATCGCTTTACACACTTTATTTACCAACTACAAAGACTACTTCGCCCTGGATCAAAATATGTTGCGAGCACAAAATTGATCGATTTGCTGCTTACTTGGTGGCAATATTGCATTCTCTCTTTGACATGACACGATGACGCCGTTATTTGGCAATGTACATTATTTACTTTTAAACCACATTATGTTATTACAACGTCGGTTCTTCTGTTTCTGAAATGCGATTCTAGATATATTAGTACGCGTTTTACCTAAAATCAATTACAGAGCTTGGAACTCCAGCCCCTCATTGAATAGTGTATAATACATTTTCCCATGTCCGACCTTTACCTTGTCACGATACGCCACGATTACCCTTGTGTAAACCATAATATTAATATATTATTCAGATACACGAAGAATTTAGTCTAGTTAGTTTAGTTTTTATTGGAATAGTCAATGTTGCGTACAGAATTAAACCAATTAAGCAATAAATAAGTTAATGTTGTCGTGTCACTAAGAACCATCAGCTAAAGTTTCGTTTCGATAAGAAATATAGGTACTGCTATACTTTCTGTTCTGCATACTCTCTGTTGAAGTTACTTAAGACATAGTCATTTGATTTGTTGTTATTTCGCCTTTTTTTCAAAATTTAGTTGACCGAGTGACATTAACGCTTCACAGTACCGATCCAGTTCTAGTCGAATCAAGCCTTCCCGAGTCACTACTTCCAGCTTATTTGCCAGAGAATCCCACTTTTGGCTCAAGATGGATCTCAATTGGTGCCGCAGAAATCAAGGTTGGCCTCAGGATTGTTATCAAATGGGGTAACGAAGGATTTCTGCATCTTCTGTGGTAAAAATTGCGACGCTGCCAAATGTTGGAAAGCGAAAGAAATTGAGATTGATTGATTGGGAAAAATGCGTGCTTCAATTGCTTGAAAATTGGTTATCCCTCGAGGAGATGCAAGAATAAAGTCCGATGCGAGTCATGTAACCGCAGTTATTATCTAATTATGGTCTCACCCGTGGGTTTGTTTTTCATATAGTAATAAAATATCAAGTTTCAAAATACTTTACTCACAGCTGGACAACTATATTGAAAAATTCTTTTTTTTAAAGCATATTCGTTAGTAGGTACCTAATAGTGAACCGCATGTGGCATTGCGTAAAAAGTAATTTGGAAACCGGTATTAGTTTTACAAGTGCCTATTTCATTGAAATGCTTTCGTAAATAAGAAGGTTGGCATCCCGCATGCGCAATACAATATTTTGAATCAGTCGTTAGTTTTACTTATAAGTAATAAGAAAGCATTGCACATTTTCGCCTGCCAAAATATAGGTTTTGGAAAAATAGCCAGGGGCGCTAGTTAAACAATCGTGCTAAAAATATCGGTACGTAAGGGATCCGGATTCTTCCACTAAGCCCTTTCAAATAAGCCCCCTATCGCCCAAATACGCTAAAAATGCATTTTATGGATTACAGCCTCTTTAGCACTTAAAGCGTTTTTTGAGATTCGATTTTATGCTCGAACCCAAACGCAACAGATAAAGGACCGTTTCGGAGACAAAATGCCAATTTTGATGGATGAATAATGGGTAATAAACGATACGTTAAGCATTTTCTTTCTACATTTTATGTATTTTGATTGAAAAATACTACAATTCCATCCAAAATCGCTTGTACCCAACACCATTAACTTGATAAGCATTGGTATAATATAATTGTTTTTTTTTTCAGGCAAATACATGGCGGAACCGTGGCAGGGACCGTCAAAGCAGGGCTTGTATGATCCTAGTTTCGAAAAAGAAGCGTGCGGTGTTGGTTTCATTGTTGCCATTGATGGACACCGTTCGCATAAGATAGTTCAAGATGCACAACGTTTGGCAATTTCTATGAACCACAGAGGCGCTTGCGCTTGTGACAATGATACCGGAGATGGCGCAGGCGTACTCACTGCGATTCCTCATGATTATTACGCTGCTATATTAAGGTATTGCTATACTTACTGTATCATTATAAATTAATAGTTAAGAAGAATTTACTAGGTTCTAAAGACCAACATAAAGTAGATTCTTGCATATGAGTTTATGATACATGATCCATTGACTCTGGTCACTAGCTGACAATTGTATTTACCCAATCCAAATTTCAACCGTAAGCCGTAAATGGCAACAGATAAAATGTTTATTCCAAGTAGTAGCAGTTATCAAAGAATGACCTTCCTGGAGATCAGTTATTGTTTTGTCTGTTCATTTGGTTTTCTGTTTATTTTTTAATGTAAATTTACAGGTATGTGGTTAGATAGTGTTTGGCGATATACCTGAATTAGGGGTAGGTACAAACCAAAAGGAAGCACTCTACATGTCTGTCACGATATTACCTATGTAAAACACATGCATTCATCAAGGTTGATTACAACAACTTATGCATTTCGCGCTACATATCATAAAATCAAGGCTGAAAATTATTTGTCATTATCGACATCAAATTATATATAATTCTGCATTTCCGCTTAATAATATGTCACTGTGGGTAATTCTAATCTATGAGGACTATTATCATACATTTTAGTATTACTATGAAGCTTTCCAATTGAAATAGTTTGCTAATATAATCTAATTAGGCAAACAATTCCAATTGATTCTATCTATTTTCTTCGAGTCTTTCTGATATACCTATATCATAAGAGTAAGTAGGTACTTGCATAGTGTATTCTATTCTTACACTATGGTGCTTGTAATGGGTAATTATTATTTATTAATTGGACAAGTATGAAATAATTACTGTTTTTATTTGTTGAAGTGATAAATGGTAATTAGCTAATTACTGTGTGCTACTTTAATCATTCTCAATAATACCATAGCACAACTGTCCTAAAGCACAAACTACAGTAGTATAATACCTGGCCTATTTATTCTGGAAATCCCTTATTTTGAATTATAGAGAAGTAGTCCAATGTCAAAGTGTGCCTCAGCAAAAGATTCCTTGTAACATATAATTTATGTACATGTCCCATAATGGGAAAATGAAAAAAAAATTTCCTAAAATACTGGGTATTACTCAAAGAGGACATTTTCGTTGACTTCTAATTTAAGGGGGAATGCCAGAACTGATTCATTCATTATCTTGCATTATCACAGATAAAAAATGACCCTGTTTTTTTGTCAACATGCAGATAAGAGAAAAGTATCTATTTTCAATCAATCAATCACGCTGTACTCATAGAATGTATTTACATTAAGTAAGTGGCGTCGCTAGAGGGGTACAGCAGGGACAATCTTCCCCAAGTGATTGTATTGTTTTATATTGTGTGTGAGGGTAAAGCATTTAGCCAGGCAGCAGTCTCATCTGCCTGTTCACAAAGTCTCCATGCTGCCCCCTGCCGCTACGCCAATCTTATTGATGGTATTATGCCCTGTGAACAGTCCTGTAAGGGACCGTAGGTCTTTCCTGATGTTGAGTGGTGAAACTTCCTTGATTTTTTGTAACGTGGCCTTAATGAATAATTTGATTTGTCGATGCCCCAAGATTACTATGACCAGGTCGTCTGCATACCCTTGCACCTAGTAACCTTTTTGTGTTAGCATGGCTAGTAGGTCAACAACCACAAGTGACTATAATAACGGCGATAGTACTCCTCCCCCTTGAGGGCACCCCTTTTGGTCATCACTGTATCTGACTCCTCGCCTAGCCTAGCCGTTATCTTACTGCGGCTCAACATGGACGTTATCCAGTCTATTGTTGTGGAGGTCAGGCCTTTCTTTCCAGCGGCCGCTGTGATGGCGTCATACGAGGTGTTATCGAAGGTATTGTGTAGTACATAACCCCTCTTTAACACCTTTAATATTAATGATAATAGAGCACATATTTCCAAAAGTGTCTGAAGTCTTCCCCTTTCTTCCCCCTCTAATATTCACCATATCAACATTTCGCATCTGGTGCCATTTACTTTAGCGAGGCCACTGTAGCAAACATAGAAGAATCGTTTTAAATAATGATAGAAGTAAAACATAAACAAACAGAAACTTGCATTATATTCTAGCACAACGGGTTCGCGTGTTTATATAGGATTGACGTGACTTGTTAATTCCCTAAGTATATGAACCATTTACATGTATTACGATTACGGCATGTAATCTACACTTCCCTCTTTAATTTATGAACGCCTTTCTATTTGCTGTTGTAATTAAATAGGCTTAGGAATTACACTTATAAACACTAATTAGGTGTTGGAATCTGCGACAAAGTAAAATTATAGAATCTATGCTGAGCAGTGGAAACTTACTTCCATAAAGACGAGACAACCATTTTAAAACCCCACCCTTACAGTTCTAAGAGCAATGTTCGTAGCTACTTTATCTACTTGCCAATAACTGCAAATATACTTATAGTGCATTGGCGCAATGCATTTGGACATTTTTCTTCAAAAATTCGTCCATAAATTACAGTTCTATACCTTTCGCTCAAAGTTCAAGGGACTGATCGCGCATTTACAAAAATTTTCCCTTGGTTCAAAAGCTATAAGCCACCGAATGCAAAAAGAACGAAACTGTAGCAATAGTTATGGTACAGACGGACAGAGAAAGTGACCACTGACCGCATTAGTGTATTCAACTGGGTGGGAGGGTGCCCTAATACAATTTAATCCTCTTCAAATATTTTATGAACAATTTGCTTTTTAGACGTGAAGAGTTTAATGTGCAACTACCCCCATTCGGACGCTATGGTACTGGAATATTTTACTTGGATAAACTACATCACCAAGAATCAGAAGCCAAATTTACGGCACTCGCTAAAGAAGTGGGAATTAATGTCCTCGCATGGCGTACTCTTCCAACCGATAACTCAAACATCGGTCAAGTAGCCAAAAATGCTGAGCCATTTATGCGACAAGTACTCTCATCACTTTTTAAGTTAACAATTAAGTTTGTTTTTGCAGGTTTTCATTGCTCCAATAAAGGAGATCAGTGACGCAGAAATTGACACTCAATTTTTTGTTCTGCGTAAAAGAGCGACCCACTCAATTCCGTCGCCCGGGCGGCGCTTTTACATTTGCTCATTAAGCAGACTCGTCGTCGTTTATAAAGGTCAATTAACGTCCGATCAGTTATGGACTTATTTCCCAGATTTGCTCGATCCGCTTTACAACACTTACCTAGCCCTTGTTCACACCAGATTTTCCACCAACACCTTTCCGAGTTGGGAACGTGCTCATCCGCTAAGGTATGACTTAATTTTTGCAACAGGTAGCTCTGCGAAGTCACCAAAACACACGAGGACTAATCAAATTATTAGGATTGTGACAAAAGATAACTTGAGGCTCCCAAACCTCCAAAAATTAATTTTCTCAGCGATTAAGACAGATTGGTAGTTTTTGTTGGAAGCGAGCTATCTGTTGCACTAAATGTACAATTAGGCGGTTACCGATAATTTTGTAGAATGATCGCACATAATGGTGAAATCAACACGTTGCGAGGAAACGTGAATTTTATGAAAGCTCGCGAAGGTGTCATGAAGAATAGCGAATTTGGCAAGAGCTTACAGTTGCTCTATCCGGTCGTCGAGCCCAATTTATCAGACAGTGGATCTGCGGATTGTGTGCTCGAATTTCTGGTTCACGCCGGTAAACGCTCTTTACCTGAGGTAATTAACTGTCTCCATTACATCAACTTTATTAATCATGTCTCATTAGGCCGTTATGACTATGGTACCCGAGGCGTGGCATAATGACATAACAATGAGCAATGAAAAACGTGACTACTATCAGTGGGCAGCTTGTATTATGGAACCTTGGGATGGACCAGCGCTCATTTCTTTTACCGACGGCCGTTTTATCGGCGCTATTTTAGATCGTAACGGCTTAAGACCTTCGCGATTTTACGTCACCGATGATAATATATTGATAATGGCTAGTGAGGTAAAGTATTGTTGTCCTTGTCAAAGATCTATAGGCATTCTGCTGTATCTGAATAGTCAGCAACCACAGCGATTATTACAGCTACATTTTTCAAAAGATCACGCAACGATTTGTAGATGGAGCAGAATACCTATATCACTCAATAGGGAGGTCCATGAGTTGAAGTCCCAATACATAAATGTCCATTTTCGAGTACACAATCAGTTTGTGCTATTTTTTGGCGTATCAGATGTGATTACTGGATATCTCGTTTTTGATTGGTCGTTGCTTCCGGTCGCCATATTGGGGCTAAATTACTATATTTTGATATCTAGCAGTTTACACTTTTTTTGTGTTCTTGCAAAATTCTGTGAATGAAGGATAAATGTATATTGGGGACATTCGGTTCTATATAGACATAGTTTGGTATGTTCAAAGTCAATAAAAATTAATTACGAAAAGACGATTGTGCTGCACAATTGTGATCATAAATACGCCGCTTAACCAATCTTATGTAGATGGTATTTGAGCGGTATATGGCCTGTGAACAGCCCTGTAATGGACCAGCTCTTACATGTTAAGGGCTAAACCTTCCGTAGCTTTCTGTAGCATGGCCTTAATGAATTATTTGACCTGTCATTGTTCTGGTTACTCTCTGCCAGTGGGATGGATCCTATTTTTCTCCTTCCACTAGTTTAGGGTTTCACTCCCAGACTAGTTTGGGGTCGCAGATACGGGCTACTAACGCCTTCAGTGCAGTTTGTCCATTTCTGCCCCCTGCTATTCTGAAGGTTTGCCTGTAGGAAGGCGATTTTGTTGCCTATGATGTTTTCTTGGCTGACCTCGTAGGTGCATCGACTGGCTCTCTGCCTTTCTGTTCCAGGCATCTTAGCGAGGGTTGATCCATTGTCATCGTTAGGTGAACAACGGCACCCTCCTGCTCTCTCTTCAGGATTTTTACCCGAGTTGTGAGATTGACCCGGGTCCTGTGGAACCATAATCCCACTTGGACCTGTCGTCTCTCTGCGTGGCTGTTTCATTGTTTGGGTAGCCTCGGGTATGGTGTCGACGGACTGCGACACTTTCTTCCCTTTGTTCGAGTTACCTCACCCAGCATACTTGCAGCTTCATCTGCACTTTGTCATTTCGCACTGGCGCAGCACTAAGTGGGTCGTTCCATAGAGGGGCACCACCCTCTGTTATTTTATCAGGTTCTCCACCCTCCAAATACAAGATGGGTACCGGAAGAGACACAAAATTGAGTCACGAAAAGATAAAAGTGTGAAATTGAATACCTGGAAAACTATGAGTTTAAAATTTGTTTGCTACAGCTTAAAAAATAGTACCAAAATGCCTACATATTGTATAGTTTAAAATTTAAATACCAGTACTACAATATCATGGACCTAGATGATGTTAAATCGTTTTTATATGTATGTCATTGATTAATTACCGTAGGTTGGAGTTTACAATGTAGATCCAGCTAAAGTGACGTTAAAAAGTCGCTTAAAACCCGGCAGAATGCTATTGGTTGATACTAAGGAGCAGTCTGTTATCCAAGATATTCAACTGAAGAAGGAAATCGCACAGTCACGCCCCCATTCACTTTGGTTGAAAGAGCAGGTATGTTAGTGTACTATATATAATTTGTATATTCAGTTTATTACCTATTTATATTCAGTGGCGGATTGGGGAGATTTAGATAATTTTTTCCCGCCATATACATTTTGAAAGTATTTTTGTGAACTTTTAGAGTCAATATTTTCTATACTTTTGATCCGCCATAGTTTTCTTTTGTACATTTTTAACACAATTTAATGTAGGGAAAAAGAGCTTTTATTATTTCACATCTTACGAAATCCCTCATTTAGTTGGTCCATCGAGAATTTGCCTGGTTTTGCCACTGACTCAGTCCGCCACTGTTTGTATTGTAGGGTGAGGGGTTGCTAGAAGAACCATTGCATAGTCTTTTACAACCTTTTCAAATGACAACATTTAAAATTTGTTAATTAAAACAATGAGTTGTGAATGAATAAGATCAGTTTTCGAATTTTAACTCACGTCTTTAAATCGACCTTTAAACTAAGGTTGGATGTAAAATTTGTTCCTAACTCTTCATTACGTCTCAGAAAAACAAAATCAACAAAAGACCTTACCGATAGTGTACTTACAACAGAGTTAAAAGGTAACATCTACAGTTATATTCATGTAGAAGTAGACATAGGGATTTCCTATGTCTACTTTTTACATGATGAAGTCTCCTGAAAGACGCCTAATTTTATGCAACCAAAATAACTTCTTGACATAAATAAAGGTCTGGCTGTCATATTAATTATTAATTTGAATATTGTGGCTTTAGCTTCACAGAAAATAAATCTCTTATGCTCATTTGTGAGGAAACGAAATTAAGGGTGAGGAAATAATCTGCCCAAACCAGTAAATGAGATTTCCCCCAGATATTTCCACTTAATTTCGCCCCTCCTAATCGTCTTCCCCACCAGATCTCCAAGATATATATACCTGTGTCAGTCCAGTGTTCGTAACTTTTGCTTCTACCTTTACCGGTGCCTATTCCTAGTAACCAGCCTTATTTACCCGTCATTTATTACTATATAATTTGTACCCTTAACCGTCGTGCCATTTCCTGTAAAACCTGTGTTAACCTGCACCCTTGTCGTTCCCTGTGTTGAGTGTGTTGCCGTTAGCCCTAGGGGGTAAATCGTAATTAGCCTTTGAGGTGAGTGAGTGTTTAGTGTCATTAAAACAACAATCTTTCAACCCTTTATTAAAACGTGCAAGCCGTTACCTCTATTACTCTGACCAGTTCCCAATTCCCCGAGTAATTCCAGTTCCTAGGTGTACTCCCTAGTGAACGGGTTGCTACAACAAGTATTCCTCAAGATTACCAGCTACTCTCCGTACGTTCCTACCTGTCCGTGTCTTCAAAACAAAATCGGAGCGTGACTCCTGGTTTTAAACGAAGTACACCTCCGTAGTATATTCCCGTCACCCCGTCCTACATAAACCTGGGGCACAGTGCTCCCGCCTACGTTAACCATAAGGGGCTGAAAGCCGTCACGTGAAAGGTTAGTTGTTACAGTTCGAACACTCACCCCGCAGGTTCTGTTGGTTACCCCGTTCGGGTGGCGCAGCCCTCAATCCCGCATCAATTAATTTGTTACATTCTAGACAGCACTGCACGTGGAAATTAACCTACAGTCCGACACGAAAACGGCATTGACAGCGAACCAGCTGACACGCTGGGGCCAGATAACTACCGGCAGATGGCAGTACTCCCCCAGTAAATACGAGGACTGCTCCGGAAATCTTTTATATTATTTTATTTTGTATATATATATTTTTATTTCTATTTAGACAATACACTTTTAATTTTCTTTGCTCGCCAATTTTTTTCCGACGCTACCCGAGGCTGTGGGCAAAAGCCGGATCGTACCCAGGGTTGCTCACACATTTAACTGTTATTGGCACTTTACCAGTTGGAAACATCAACTTTTTCTTTAGTTGAATATATCGCACATGAACCGAAATTAGAATAGGGAAGTTAATAATATTCAAATTAATTAATATGACAAGCAGATTCTCATTTGTTGTAGGTAGTTACTTTGGTTACATAAAATTAGGCGTCTTTCAGGAGACTCTTTATCATGTAAAAGTAGACATAGGAAATCCCTATGTCTACTTCTACATGAATATCACTGTATAAATATAATCAAAGAAGGATAATGTTATTCGAAAATTAACTTTATTCTCATTTGAATTATTAGAATAGTTAATCGCACTTAAAAAAATTGCACTACTACATTTTTAATGACCAATATTATTAATCTGTTTTATTTATTCTTGCATGTTTTCGGCGATACCAGATGGTGAGTGGTGTGTAAAATACTTACAAGCGTTATATTTTATTTTGGTGGCCTTTTTAGATTGTTTTCGCTTCTTGGGATAGTTTCATCAATATTGTACAAAGTTTTTTTTTGCGTTTCTATTATTGGCAACTTGTTGACTAACGTAGACCTTATTCAACAGTGCTAACTCTATCATTTCGTTTAATAAAATTCAGGGTACAGACTAATTTGATCCTTCGTAGATTACAATGGACGAACTTCGCGCGGCGCATTCCGAAGTTGGCCATCCGAAAACAATAAAATATCAAGCGAGCGGATTAGCCGATCAGAGATTGCCACTGTTTGGATATTCCACGGAAGCTATACATCTGCTGTTACTACCCATGATAAATGACAAGTAAGTTAACGTTACTGTAACTCATGTGTAACTAAACTGTACCTACTAATTGGTTTATTGTCAATCGATTCTGATTACTGCACCAATCTGTATTGTTCTTAACATTGTTATAAGCGCAAAAGATCACAAGTTTGATTTCAGACTGTCATAAACGGTAGCTAACATCATTTGAGTAGTTCCTCAGTCAATGTCTACAGTTCACGTGTGATTGCTTGGTCATAATTCTTATGTTATTTATGTAGAAAAGAAGCACTGGGAAGTATGGGCAACGATGAACCATTATCCTGTCTCTCTTCATTCGCTCCACTTCTTTATACTTATTTCAAGCAGTTATTTGCACAAGTCACCAATCCTCCGATTGACCCATTTCGAGAGAAGGTCGTTATGTCGTTACAGTGCCCGATCGGACCCGAGGCTAACATCCTCCAACCCGACGCTAAACAAGTAAGTTCGCATTAATTTTTTTGGAGAACTTAACACACTTCTCTCAGGTGCACCGCTTATGGTTGAAGCAACCGGTCATTTCCATTGCCGATTTGGAAGTGTTGAAGCTCACTAATCACCGTGGTTGGAGTGCACACGTTTTAGATACAACTTTCCCAGTTGCCGAAGGAATCGCGGGTCTCCTCCCAAAACTCCAAGCTATTTGTGATGAAGCCGAGGCGGCGAGTAAAGAAAATCAAATTCTTGTAATATCTGATAGAATGGCTGGTCCGGAAAGGGTACCAATAAGTAGTCTGCTAGTGTTAGGTATGTTATTCTTGATGCGGGAGGGCATCGACTGAAAACAAACTATTGTGTTAGGCTACAATATGCCGTACTTCTTCTGCATAAATAAAAAATAAAATAATGGCTTGTGCTATACTCCTAGATTAATTTGCCGTAATTTTTGTTTTACATTTCGGCAAATGATCTTATAATCGTGTACTGCCATCTGAATGTGAATTCTGCTATAGTTTTTTGAATTGACGACTTCCTATCTATCTGTATGACTTGCACTGGAGTAAATTCATCTCGTCGTCATAAGATACTTGCAGTATTATATACATATATTTACTTGTATTACTCATCGTCTTTGAAATTGGGCGTATTGTAACCGTCAGTTTTCCACGGGTGTTAGATTGTTTTTTTTTAGTTGGGGGTTCACCATCGCAATTGCAAGTTAGTCAAATTTATTTACTCAATAACGAAGAACGCAATACGAAATTCATGATTTTCAATTAATAAACCGAATACAAGTAATAGAACGTCAAATTAATTAATTTTTCTCAACGCACCGGATATGTCATGGTTGACGGCAGTAACGTAGCAAAATGATTCGTGTTTTGTTTGAGGTGGTCAGGTTGTAGTTACCTTAACTACAAGTGCGGTTCATATGACCGCAAGTCAATCACAAAAATGTTGTTGGGTCAGTCGGTGCAGTCGACGTGACCACAATTCTGTGGTTACCTTGTGTACGGTCTCCCACAGGTTTATGAATCTTTCGAAAAGAGCTCGTTACTATCTTTCCAGATCGTGATATATTTACAATATTACAAAATTTAAACAGAAACAATTTCTTTACCATGGTTGTTTTTCTGACGGAGGCTATGAAGTTGAGATCATTTCTGTTGAATGAGTGACATAATAACAATAATTACAAAAACAAATAAATTAAGAAAATGATTTTGCTATACCTTTTTTTTAAATCTTGTGCCTTTCTTTTAAATTCGAATGTTATGTTAGATGGTTTTCTTTTTCTTACTAGTGAAGATTAATTTGTTCATGATATACATGTCAACGGAACAATAAAGATTATTATTATTATTATCATTATGAATCTTTCGACGGCTTCGTTCAGGCTGTGCATCACTTTCCTCAGATGAGGTTTTTATGACAGCTGGCTGTTGTCTGGCGAGTGGTCGTTTTTAAATTGAATGAATACATCTATCTTTGCTTTTGAGTCTTGTTCATGCGAGAACAACTCACGATATACGCGATATTGCTGATCTTTTGGGAAGTGGTTCGCAGTAAATCGAGCGCACTTTTCCAGTCATTTAGGGTTCTTCGCACCACTTGGAACCTTGTTGCTGTGAATCCATCTAAAAGCTTCAGAAGTCCCTTAAGAGCATTTGGGTTTGAAATGCACACGCAATCTTTGTATATTACCACGGCGTTAATAAAAGCATTTACGTCGCTGTCCTTCGGTCCATCAAATCGCGGGGGACGTTTTGGAAAGTTTCCAATCGTCTTCACCACTGGTCTATTTAAAGCCAAACTATTTAATAGTTCTCGTAATTTTTCATCACTTGTAATCCAAGCGCCTTTCGCCATATTTTCGCGAACTTCTGGTACCACCACGCGCGGTCGACTACTAGATGTCATTTTTGATAAAATGCATATAGCCAAGAAACAATTAAAATAATGATTATTCTTCCTGGTGTTCTATAATTACGTACTTGTGTATATTTTGTATTTCTTTGTACTGTGCGATCAAAAATGAGTTGCTGTCGAGTCACCTTTGGAACTTTTTACATGGGAAATCGTATTTAACTTGAACTTCCAAAGGCGACTCTACAGCAACTCATTTTTGATCGCCCGTTACATATAATTTGTAAGAACTTTCATTGTATTCACATATATTCATAGTAAAATGGGCGTTTTTTCTCTATTACTCTCGATAATCCGGATTATTTGATAATCCGGCGCTTGCGTGGTTCGATATATGTCAAATTATCAAGATTCTATTGTATATTGGTGCGAATCATAGGTTGTTTTTTTTTAGTTACGTCAAATTCATTTACCTTAATTACGACGAATGCAACACAACATACACACACTCAAAGACGTTTAGTAAATTTTAGTGACAACTTTTTGTATTAATTATTTTAATTAAAGGGAACTATCACAATGGAAAAGATACTAGAATAGATTCGCGGTTTAGCGGTAAGCGGAAATTTGAGGCGATAGTACCTTTTGTTGGCACTCACATTGTAATTTTTTTTACTTAAAAAATCGTTTGCAATACATTTAAGAGTATAGAACAAACCTAATCCGGCACAAGAGTTTGTTTTAAATCGATTTCTACCACATGTTATCCTGGTCGCACCTTGGTATATTTAAACATATTCTAGGTGCTGTACATCATTCCTTAATCGAAACACGTTCCCGGATGAAAGTTGCGTTAGTTGTCGAAAGCGGTGAGGTTCGTGAAGTTCACCACATTTGTGTGCTCTTAGGTTACGGTGCCGACGCCATCTGCCCCTATTTAGCGTTAGAATTGGCGTCAAGTTTACGCGATCAAGGGATCATCGATTGCAATTACACCGACGAGATGATATTCAATAACTATTCGCAGGCCATGCAAACGGGTATTAGTAAGGTAATGGCCAAAATGGGTATTTCCACCTTACAGTCGTACAAAGGTGCCCAAATCTTTGAAGCGGTGGGTTTAGGTGATGACGTTATCGATAAATGTTTTAGGGGTAAATGGAAATTAAATATTTCGTAAATAGAATATGGCATGTTTTAGGGACTCCGTCTCGTCTTGGTGGAGTAACATTGGAATTGTTAGCTACGGAAGCTGTCGAGCGTCATAATAATGCTTATAAGTTTTCACCTGATACTTTAGTCCTTAGGGACGCAGGTAATTATTATTGGCGAGCCGGTGGTGAAAAACATATCAATGACCCTGGTAGTATCGCAGCCTTACAGGTAATGTAATCCTTTGCAAACAATTGAATGGCAAAGTTTACTTTAGGAATCCGCACTGACCAAGAATAAATCGGCATATGATAAATTTAGAGAGGCAACAATGGAGTCGGTTAAGAACTGTATGCTGAGAGGTCGATTAGAATTGCGTACTTTAGACCAAGCGCTTCCTTTGTCAGAGATTGAATCTGCTTCCAATATTGTTAAACGTTTCGCAACTGGTGCTATGAGTTTTGGATCTATAAGTTTAGAAGCGCATCAAACTTTGGCAATTGCGATGAATAAGGTATCTACTTCATTCTGTTTTTTCCTTTGGCTTCAGTATAGTTTCAAGTAAGTGCATTAAGCAGAGATTTAGTAGACTGGAGTTGGGGTTGTGAATGTGTCTCTCTATAAGATATAAAAAGGTTTGCAGTACATATGGAACAGGATATGCATCATCTAGCTTCATTGGCATTTCAAGCTTTTGTCCTTTCACTGTGTTTTTTGTTGATATTTTTCCACCTCTGAAGTGGATACCAAAGACTATAGTCTCCTGTATACCTACAGCCAATTCAGATATATTAATGTAGTCGATAAAAATTATTGATAGGGATTACAGATGTCACTAGCAGAACTACTTTTTGTGTGTTTCTTTCTATGCGCCTCCAACTGAATTTTAATGAATTTTTCTATAGCATTTTCCAACTCATGTTATTTTGGCTACTTTCTCCGTCCGTCCGAGACCTTATCTACTCCTACAGGTTTCAAGATATTTAGTTCATTCTTTTTGCATGTGGTAGCTTATAGCTCTGGCACCTCGACCAAGAAAAATCTTGACGATTAATGTGACTGCGCAATGTCAACATTCTTATTTATAGAGATGTTTTTCTGAAATATTAACCACAGGTGCTTCTTGTAAAGATAAGAATATCGCATATTGTAATAATCAGATTTGCGCATGCGCAAACTGCGGAATGTCATCTTTATATAACCCTTGTGAAGATATTTTTTGAAATTTTAACCAAAGATTTTTCTAGTAAAGGCAAACATATCGCATATTTTAAACATTTGGTGTTACATGTAAGCTTCATACATTAAAATGATTAGGTTTCTTTCAAAACCACAACCAATCGCTAACAAATGCTTAAGACGATCCTGATTGGGAATTGTCAACTTAGGCCCATTCTTATTATACCCTATTCGCGAGCCTATTTGCATGCTGGTGCTATATAAAAACCGTGATTGTATTTGTCTACATGAAGAGCTGTCTATGGGGGCTAAAGTTTTTGGTAATACACACATAATTCAGCTTAAAAGCATGTTTAACCATATGTTTGTGTGAACTTCTTATTTTTATCAACGAATCATCACTTGACTAGACCATTTTTTTGCATTGAGCTTGTTCTGCAACATTTTCATGCACGCAAGAGAGGCTTCAATTATTATTACTACAGTGCAGTGCCCTAACCAATTCTTCAAAATCTCTGCAAATAAGAAGCAAGTAAAAGTGTTTATTACATTTAACGATAGGATAGGTATCAATGTACGCAACTTCAGAATCTTCGTCTGATCGATTCATAAGATCGGTACATAAAGTGGATGGATGTATTTTAAAGTGTTTGTCGTGGAAATTCGTGTGAGGTGCACAACAGCACTTGGTAATCCACACATACTTATTGTGCTTAAATAGAACTTTGAAATCTAATAACCTAATCTTTAGGGGCGTTAGTTCTATTTTTTTTCATTTATGATTGAATTGGAGAACATATTTTGAGCTCCCAATCATAATATTTGAATGGAGTTAGTGAAGTGGAATCGACTCACGCAACGGCTCGCTTCAGACGGGGAGAAAGTTTATGTATTATATTACTACTATTATTTCAAATTTAAAATCGTATACATAATAACTGTTGCAGCTTTTACGAAACGCAAATAATTATTTAAGAAACCGCCACTACTGTAGTATACTTTTATTTAACATCGTTTTCAATTTAATAGTTCGGTGGTAAAAGTAACACTGGTGAAGGAGGAGAGGATGCCGAAAGATATTTGGACGCCGAAAAACGTTCCTCGATTAAGCAGGTGGCTTCTGGACGGTTTGGGGTGACATCCTCGTATTTGGCACATTCCGATGACTTGCAGATTAAAATGGCGCAAGGTGCCAAGCCAGGGGAGGGTGGCGAATTGCCTGGGTACCACCACTTTTATTGTAACTCACCATAGATATTAACCGTCTTCTTCCAGATATAAAGTTTCTCCTGACATAGCTAAGACTAGACATTCGGTTCCTGGAGTGGGATTAATTTCACCGCCGCCTCACCACGATATCTATTCCATTGAAGATCTTGCCGAACTAATATACGATTTGAAATGTGCCAATCCCAATGCTCGCATTTCCGTTAAACTTGTGTCAGAAGTATGTATGACCATAATGTAAAGAATGGAATGGTGAGACAATCTCTATTTATTTTTTGGAAACCACAAATTTGAAAGGTTTTCTTACCCACTAAGTAGAATCCATAAGCTCTTGGAAATGTAATGCAGATGATATAATCTCCTATATGACCTGGACCATACAGTACGTGACTGCTAATTGCAACTAAAATATGTTCAAGGACATCGCCTTGGTATGTCAGTTTCAGGGTAAAACGGAAGCAACTCTCATCTGCACATATCCACAACTACAACGCCCCCTATCCGTGACCACCCACTTTATATGGGAAGCATTGGGTTAACCGTTAAGGATAGCCAGAGCCCTATGCTCGCATGAAGTATTCTCGCTGCAATTATGTGACATCACCAACGGACCTATCTTTTAGAATTGAACTGTCATAATCTGCTCAGTTGTAAATGTTTGTGCATGAGTGTTATAACTGTTTTGAGTGGTTGCCATTGTACATATATTGCAACAAAAATCCTGGGACGCTGATATGCAATATTTGGTTGTAATAATAGCCGTATTTCCACCAAAAAAACGAACTCTGAAATCATTTATCATACAGAATTGAAAACAGGGTTCGCTCATGCGTATGAGATACGAAATGCAGACAAGGAGAAGAGAGTAGATAGACGGTGCGGCTTTTTCTTCAATTTTAGGTTGTTGTCGCTGGTATGTTAGTTAGTTACCTATATGTGTAAATTTTTAAGAGAAATTTGCAGATATTGGTTTGATTTTTTCAGAATCATCATAAAATTTGACATACGAACTCAATTCTCGCGATCTTTAATCTTGAGAGCTCAATAACGTCTTGAAAATGAGTAATCGCAATTTGTACTCTTCCTTGAGTATGTTTACATGGACGCCGAACACCGGTTTTATAACTACGGATGTGTCTAAAACCGACGTTAAATCGCGTGTAACAACGTGGTACAACCAATGTTATAAATCCGGTTTCATAACGCTACATCTCTTTATAATCGGGCGTGACGTTATAACATCGGTTTTACGAACGCGTGTAAAGCGGATGTAAGTACAACCAAGCCAATTAAATGTCCCTAGAAGTTAACAGGTGGCAGCTGCTGAGCCGCCATAACCTAAAAGATGGAAATTCCTTCATTTCCACAAAGTGATAAAACAAGTAAGAAAACCCGCTAATTACCTCTTTCATAAAGTATTTTTTTAATTAAATTCGTTAACTTCTCTTCTAATAAATAAATACTAGACGTGAAGTTGGCTGTTCTTATTTATGTTGGTAGCTATGGATGTTACTGTTCGGACTTCAGTTGAATGTTATAACACCCAACTACAGAACGTACGTTATAACTCCTGTTCTGTGTAAACACTTTTCATAAAACCGGATTAGTAAAGTCCGTAGTTATAAAACCGGTGTTAGGCGTCCGTGTAAACGTACTCACATGAGTGCCCCAAAAACTTTGACATTTTCGGACTTTCTTTGCTATTCCGCTAATAACTCCTAAAAATGCATCCTAGCGAAAACCTTACCCAGAGGTAAGTTAAAGAGCATTCAATTCTGCGTCCTTACCCCTCCCTCCTTCCAGTTTTAAAACCGGACCAATTTATGTTTGTAATCGGCGGCGCAGGACAACCATTTTTCTCAAAATTTTAACCCTACTTATGGCAAATTCCGAAACCAGCTTTGGATGTTCAAACTTTCTGAGTCCTCATCATTTTCTGGGTCACCCTCCATCTCCACCATGAATTTATTGCTGGGGTCCTAATATTCTTCATCCAATGGATGAGGGGTGGTCTTCCTCAACAAGAGCGTTGGTGCACGTCTGGTCTTTCCATTTCAGGCAGATTGTCGAACATTTAACTTCTGCCTTGCGACAGATCCAGATCCACCCAAGCGTAGAGAGTAGCTCAAGAAGGTTCTTTTTACGCATCTGCCAAGAAATTGTCAACTTTGGGATAGGAATCATTCGTATAAATGCGTGATTTGATGTATTCCTGGATGATCGCTGCAGCTGTTTAACACTGAAAAAACACTTTTGTTTTGCCATTTTTCTTCCAAGTTGTTTTCTCAAGATCGTCTCTCCTTTGCTTCAAAAGCAGAACACTCAGCTCTTCCCTTTAACAGTCGCAAAAATAATTCTTCACTTGCAACGTTTGAAGGCACTTCGCAGGACCCTATTCGTTTGTTTTTTTTTAATGACAAGACTGTTTTGATAGACCAGTACTTTGGATGCTACAGGCGACAAGGTTATCAAATGGTGGTATTTTAGTCAAAATAGGAATTATTATTATTACCTTATAAATTGATCCAGTTTTAAGGTGTGTGGGGGTTAGGGGGGATTTTATGCTCTTTAATTTGCCTCTGCGTGTTCGTAAGGATGCGTTGTTTAGGACTTATAAACAAAGCTGAAGAAAGTTAGAAAATTTCGAAATTTTTGGGTTACCAAAAGTTATGCTCAACCACTGGAGGGGTACAAGCTCTGATTATTCGTTTTCAAAACTATCTTAAGATTTTAGAACGTTTTATAGACCCCAGGTCACTTTGTCCCTATTTTACTGGACTATTATGGTTTCCTTAGGTAAAAATGAGTGG
The DNA here is from genome assembly GCF_008802855.1 of Photinus pyralis. NCBI lineage: Eukaryota > Metazoa > Arthropoda > Insecta > Coleoptera > Lampyridae > Photinus > Photinus pyralis. The sequence goes on along the minus strand of NW_022170596.1, from coordinate 42,290,768 downwards.
TTTTAGTGATCAAAACTAACAAAATTAATTACCCTGCGTTAGCTGCGTCCTCCTTACAGAATGTCACGTTGAGAACTAAGAAATCTCAACGTTCCAATCAGTTTCCCTTTTTCTCCCCGAGATTATCTCACTAATCCATTATTTAGACTACATGGGATAACATCGCAGTTGCACCCTGTAACTGAACTAATTCCTTAGGTCGGCGTGGGAGTGGTGGCGTCTGGAGTTGCAAAAGGCAAAGCGGAACATATCGTCGTTTCCGGTCACGATGGCGGTACTGGGGCGAGTTCCTGGACCGGAATTAAAAACGCGGGCTTACCTTGGGAATTGGGAATAGCCGAAACTCATCAAGTACTAGTCTTAAATAACCTCCGATCTCGAATAGTGCTCCAAGCTGATGGGCAAATTCGTACGGGTTTCGACGTCATAGTCGCCGCGCTTTTAGGTGCGGACGAAATCGGGTTTAGCACAGCTCCGTTAATTGTAATGGGTTGCACAATGATGCGTAAGTGCCATCTGAACACGTGCCCCGTGGGCATTGCGACCCAAGATCCCATTCTTCGGAAAAAATTCACCGGGCAGCCGGAACATGTGATTAATTACTTCTTTATGTTAGCCGAAGAAGTGCGAGAGCATATGGCGTCGCTTGGGGTAGCTACCCATGCAGTTTTGACGATAGTATATGCACGTAAAGTTTCCAGGTTCGTAGCTACCAAGAACTTATCGGTAGAACTGATCTTCTGAGAGCTTCCGAGTGTGGGAACATGAAAGCGAAGATGCTCAATTTAAATTTAATTTTACAAAACGCTTTGCATTTACGACCCGGTGTAAACATTAAGGGTGGAACCGAACGGCAAGATTTTCAGTTAGAACAAAGACTTGACAACAAATTGATCGAGTTATCGAAAGACGTGATCGATGGAAGAAGTAAATATGTTAAAATTGAGATGGACATTACAAATGAATGCCGCGCCTTTGCGTCCACACTTAGTTATTATGTTTCAATGTATGTAACATAGGTAATTTTCCTTACTAATTATAGTTTTTAAGGAAATATAATGAGGAGGGATTACCGAATGATTCCAAGATTGATATTTATTTAAAGGGATCTGCTGGTCAGAGTTTCTGTGCGTTTATGGCTAACGGAATTACGTGTACCTTAGAAGGTGATGCTAATGATTATGTAGGTAAGTACTGTAGACTTGAGAATTGTTGATTTTCACATTCCATTGGCTCATCAGTATAGATATGTCACAAATAAAATTTGTGTTAAAAGTGTCATCCTCAATTTTTTAGAAAAAGAGATTGGTGTACGTTTTATTCCAGCATGTAGGGGCTCGGCGACTGGCGTAGCCCATAAATGCTTTTTCTCAATTGACACCCTGTCAGTTCCACCATCGTAACCTTCTGGTTGATTCATGAACAGTACAATAGCCGACACTTCCATAAAGGAAAGCACTTGACGTCAAATTGAATCATTTTGAGTCCTTCACGTGCACACCCACTTATCAGAGAACGCACCGAGTCCCATCTCACGGTGGGGATGAAGGTTTCAGTGAAATCAATCCCTGCACATTGCAGATAGCCCTTGGCTACAAGACGCGCCTTGTAACGCTTCACTGAACCATCAGTATTGTGCTTAACCTTCTACACTCACCGACCTTCCTACCAGCATACCTAGGAACTTGGTCCCAAGTGTGATTTTCATTGAGCACATTTACCTTCTCAAACATTGCCTTTTTGACCGGGGAACTTTCAATGGCTTCGGTGTACCTGTACCTGGTGATCCAATAAGACTGTTCCTCGGCCATATCTCGGGAACCGTTCGTCATATGACTTAGGGGTAAAAAACATTATTGGGTAAATCGGTTATGAAGAATCGCTGGAAAATATTTTCAAGTTCTAAAAATGACCACCAGAGGGCGTAACTGCCCCAATATTTGGAAAAAGAGATTAATTAATTAATTAATTAATTAAAATGCTTAAATTGTATTTTATTTCTTATTTATCTCAATTCTCAAAATCTCAAAATTTTACACAATTTGTTAAACTCTTCTGAATTAAATAAAAGACCAGCAGGTTGGGTGAAATTCAACACTTTATTTTCTGTTTATCACAATCGATTTCGGCCAATTTAGGCCATCATCAGGCGTAGCTAAAAATATTTGTGAATGTACATATAATGTAACATTTAACTGATTTTATAATTACCGTCATATGATAAGAAGATGGATAACATTTTTTATTAAAAACATTTATTATGAATATAACGAAAAATGCGTCTGAAAATTGAATAAATTATTAGTAAGTGTACCAGCAGAGATTTAATTAAGTCTTACAATTATATTGAAATTATATGAAATTGGATTCTGAATTACTTCAAGAAATTAAGTAAGGTACCATTTGTTAAGCTAAGGAAAAATAATACTATTTTTGCAGTTAGCAACACAACTTCCCCACTTATTAAGATCTTGATCATTTTAAATAAGTTATCCTCAGTGAATGACATCGACTTTTTTCAGGACCCCTTAAATGCAATAATAATTCAAATTAGATCCTAAGTCCTAATGTTTGTTCAGAGCCCCAGTGCCATGTAATTGGAATTTTTATTCTGTATGGTGTCTGGTTAAACAAATAAATAAATAAATTTGACGTATTTCCGGTATTTGTCGATGGCCCGAAAGATTCTTTGGAAAAGGACCCTACACTTTTAGGTAGGCCTTGGAAAATTAAACAAATGAAACATGATGCATTATAAATTAATAACAGCCGAATTTGTAAATTATTCTGGTGTGTTTACGCATTCAGAAAGTGCAGTTTTAATATGCAGGCGGCGATGGTTCGTGCTCGATTAGAAGATGTGGGCAGCGATGGTCGCAAATTCAAAAAACCGCACTTTCTGAATGCGGAAACACAGCAGAAGAATTTACAAATTCGGTTGTTATCATTTTATAATGCATCGTGTTTCATTTGTTTAATTTTCCAAGGACTACCTAAAAGTGTAGGGTGCTTTTCTTTCGCGCCATCGACAAATACCGGAAATACGTAAAAGGTAAATTGAAGATACAATTTAAGCATTTTTATTAATTAAATTAATCTCAAATTCTCAACATTTGAGGTTAGGAACGAGATTTTGAAAAACGGTTTTCACTGGTCTCTTTGGTTGTTATTTGGCTACTTTTTCATAAATAAAAAGTCATATCATTCCATTTGATTTTTTTAGGATTTTGGGTCATAGTGTCAAGACTAGCCTCCTGGCGGAGAAGGATTCAACTAAATTAACTATATTTTGGTTGATTCTCATTGCCCAAGGAATGCTCTTTTCAACCATACCAAATTTGTTAAAATCGGTCAAACAGTTAAGAAGTTAAAGCAGTAGCAAAAACAATTGAACGCCCCACACCATCTTTGTTTTTGAAATAACTGAGTTTTTCTTTTTACGAAAATGATAGATAAACTGGTTCTCTTTAAAAATGTGAAAAAATTTTTTTTAGTTTATGCGAAATTTAAAGAAAATGCAATTTTAAAATTTAAGATGGCAGTTACGCCCTCTGTTGGTCATTTTTAGAACTTGAAAGTATTTTCCAGCAATTATTCATAACCGATTTACCCAATAATTTTTTTTACGCCCAAGTCATATGAAGAACGGTTCTCGAGATATGGCCGAGAAACAGTCTTATTGGGTCACCCAGTATATAGATTGTTCAGCTTCATAAGCTATCATAGTGTAGCATTCTGAGGTTCCAGGGCATCTCCAATTTGAATCTGTCTACGGCCTGTTGTTGTTGGTACTACTGCTTCTGGTGTAGGATTTTGATTTCCTTAGTTAGTGACGTCACATTCATACTCGCTTTTACTGCTACAGTATTCAAAGATGGTAGTCAGTCGACTGCTTTTCCGTCTTGAAGATCACATCCTTTGACACAATTACTGTAGATTCTCCCTGTAACCATACGCGATAGCCGTCCTTGTCCTCTGAGTACCCCAGTCAGATAACCTCGACAATCTCTCTTGTCAAACTTCCTTCTCTTCTCCTTTGGTATGTGCACAAAGCAATACTTTAAGATGTTCAGTGAATCACTCACGCATAAGCCGGAACAAAGTTCACAAAACCATCCCCATTAACCACCCACGCACCTGTCGTCACAGCCTCAGTCCAAAATTTCTGTGTGACTCCAGAAGCTTGCAGCATAGTCCTGGCAGCGTCTAACAACATCCGATTTACTCGCTCGGCAACGCCATTTTGTTGGAGCATATATGGCATAGATGTTCGGTGGCGCAAACCATGTTCTTCTATAATCTTTTGAAGGACTTTGTTCACAATTTCAGTACTATTATCAGTCAAATGGTCTTTTCAGATGTGTTCAAGAGTTTTCATTTTTCTGATTTCCTTTAATATGAAAATTGAACGATACTAAGTGACCTCGTCCTTGAAAACAACAAAGGCGCGACTGTTTTTTGGGGACTTTTGCGGCATAGGCCCACACACATCAGTGTTGATCCTGTCATCTGGGGTAGTTATGAGCTCCTTCGTTTTTCACTCAAGATAACCCTTTTTAGCATTACCATTGACAATCATTTCAATGTTGACAATGCCCTTGCCAAGCGTCTTCATTGATTGGCCATTTCTGACTTGAACATACTTTTTGGGAAAAACACCTTAGAAGTAGAAAACCCATGGCAGTTTATGGCCATGTGTTGTGTTGCACCGGAATCTGCAATCCAAACATTGGGAGACCCTTCCTAACTCTTTTCAGATTAGGACTTATTGAAATTCTTACAGTCCCTCTTATAATGACCTAATTCACCACATTTGCAACATTTTGGGACAAACTTCTTCGACTTGTCGCCACTCCCACCGCCCTTACCTTGACCATCCCCCTGCTTGGGTTTGTTGGGCGGCGTATTTTTACTGGCAAAATAGGCAGCCCCCTCAGTAGAACTATTTGAGAAGCTTCTATCATTCAGCCGCTACTCAACAAAACATAATATGTCCTTAAGATTACCCAACGTTCGATTTTCCTTCTACCTTCAAGCATTAATAAATTAATGGTATTCGGCAGGCGTCGTGTTCAAAACCTGGCGCAGGAGTACTGAATTTGGCTCCTCATTCCAAATCTCCTCTTGAATTTCTGTCCACTGCTTCTCGAGTTTAGCAATGTGTTTTACAATCGAATCCTCAGGTTCCTTTTCTCTTATACTAAAAAACTGATTAAGAAGGCGATCTTACCTTTGCTCTGATCTCTGTTCATCAACTGAATGCAATTTGTTCCACATTTCTTTGCTAGTCACCACTTTATGGTTCAGTGGTAGAGCATTGGGCTATAAATCCGGAGGTCGGATCTTCAAACCAGGGTTGAGGTGAATTTCTCATCTGTGGCAGAGATAGGAATTACCTTAGACCAGATTCGAGCATTCTGCCGGCTACTCCGAATTAGGTTTTCCTGCAGTTTTCCTAATTCGTGAGGTAAATACCGGAGTGGTATAGAACAACTTAAGACCTTCTGGTGAGGCACCTCTAAAAAGCATTATGCGGGTCACTCTGTAATTGGGCGCAAGCCTGTTGAGGGCCCAGAACAAGAGAGCGATAATAAATAAATAAATAAATATTTATCAATTATCTAACCGGAGTTGACAAACTCGAGACAATAATTATATTCTGAGGTATAAATTCAGGTTTTTTGAAGCCTTTCTTCTCCTTATCATATGATCCGCTAACCTTGGGCGTGGCATCTGCATTCCGTTCAGTAAATTTTGTTGTCTTACTTTCCACTATGTCCATACAGGTGAATTTTGACTTGGATTTCTAATCAACCCATTTGGAATGTCCCTCTTATCTATCAAAACTTGTGAAACTTCCATGACAAATAGCCCAGATGATAGTAACTAAGTTCTCCTACTAAAACTACGCACACAACATACTGAAGTTGGCAGAAACAAATTAGAGTATTGTGTCTGTTTTCTTAATTTTTAGGTAAGGGTCTTTCCGGCGGCATCATAATAATCTGCCCCCCGAAAACCTCAAAGTTCGAATCACATTTAAACGTCATCGCCGGAAACGTTTGCCTGTATGGTGCTACAAGTGGACGTGCTTACATGCGGGGTATAGCTTCGGAACGTTTCGCTGTTCGTAATTCCGGAGCAGTCGCCGTTGTAGAGGGCGTCGGTGATCATGGTTGTGAATATATGACGGGCGGCGTTGTACTTATTTTAGGTAAACCTTTCATTGCGAACGAATGTCCACTTGTAATGTAATACTTAGGTTTAACCGGGCGTAATTTTGCGGCGGGCATGTCTGGTGGTATAGCGTACGTGTGGGATATTGACGGATCGTTTTCAAGTAAATGCAATCGCGAGATGGTGGAGCTTTGCAAGTTGGAAGATAAAGAGGATTTGGACATTGTAAGGACGTTGCTGCAAGAGTTCCATGAGTACACTGGCAGTGTTCTTGCCGAACAGTTGCTGAAAGAATTTAAAACTAGAATGAAGGAATTTGTGAAAGTTTTCCCCTATGAATACCAAAAGGTATTGAAGCAGAAACTGACGGAAGTTGTCGCAAAACCAGTACTGCATAATTCGATCGAGCCGAATATTAAAGACATCGAAGATTCTGTAGCTGATCTGGCGATTGAGCAGAAGAAGTCGGAGCGGGCGTTGGACAAACTAAGAGGTTTTATGAAATATCCACGGGAGACTTCCGTGTATAGGCAGGCAGAGAAACGCTTGAAGGACTGGGACGAAATATACAACTTTCCGCACGTACGCAAAGGTCTACGTGTGCAGGCTGCAAGATGTATGGAATGTGGTGTTCCCTTCTGTCAGTCTAACGTCCACGGTTGTCCTTTGGGGAATATTATTCCGAAGTGGAATCTCTTAATATTTCAAAATCAGTGGAGACATGCACTTAATCAATTGCTCCAAACTAATAATTTTCCTGAGTTTACTGGTAGGGTGTGTCCTGCCCCGTGTGAAGCTGCATGTGTTCTAGGTAATTCACCACTAAATGTATTCTGTCTAATGAGTCTCTACAGGTATTTCTGAGCCGAGTGTTACCATAAAGAACATCGAGTGTGCTATAATAGACCATGCATTTGAGCAAGGTTGGATTGTGCCGCAAATTCCTTCAATTCGTAGCGGAAAACGTGCAGCTGTCGTTGGTTCTGGACCGGCCGGACTCGCATGCGCTCAACAGCTTAACAAAGCCGGGCATTTAGTTACAGTATTTGAAAGAAATGATCGAATGGGTGGCTTGTTACAGTATGGCATTCCCACTATGAAATTAAGTAAAACTGTGGTGCAGAGGCGTGTGGATTTAATGGCAGCCGAAGGTGTCACTTTTAAACCAAATATTAATGTTGGGAAAGATATTTCTGCTAAGGATTTAAGTGAGGAGTTTGACGTTGTTGTCATGTGTACTGGAGCTACTTGGCCTCGTGATTTACCATTACCAGGTATGTAAAACGTGGTGGACGTTATGGCAACTCTGTCTTATAGTCTTTATTGATCTGCTTTTGTATAAAGTGAAAGAGTATTAAAAAACCTGCATTTTCTTAATAAGTAAATGTGGATATCGTTTTTCATTACTGAGGTATAAGCAGTGCTCGGTTTGAGCTGGACGCGGTGGAACGGCATTCCGGAACCTCTCCCTTTTAAAAATAAAAATAAATCGGCAATAAGAGAGTTAATGAAATCAGAACTAGAATTTTTTGTTAGTGAGTAAATTACGAATTTGATTACGGATATCAGTTATTAAACCGAAAATATATTATTCTCACAGATTACCACGGAAATTAATAAAACATTTAAATGTAGCTCAAAGCTATCTCGAAGTGTTTACCGTTTTTAAGCTGCGTCAGAAGCCTCTAACCTTCCCCCTCCACATGCTGCCTCCGGCCCGTTTGGCCGTTTCGTATTACGCATTCGCATAGTTGCTCAATAGTGCGTAACGTACACATGCTGGACTGGGCAACTCGAGATTTAAATTCAAAGTTCCCGTAAATAAACCGTAACATATTCATGCTTAAAAAAAAGGGAAATGTGCTGCAATAAATTTAATTATAAATTACAATGTAGTTCTGCATACGTGTATTGAATATCATCCCTAAGGGAACATACTGTATCTAAATACAAATAAAAACACGTAAATCGGTCAGTAATTCATATTGCGGGTTGGCAGGTAAAATCACTAGGAACAAAGTACTATAAATTGGAAAACAACATATTTACGTAGAATCTTCATGCATTCAATTCATAGTCTGACCAGTATAATTATAAAAGGGCAATTTGTGTTTAGAATGGGTTATACATGGCAATACTCATGCTGTACGAGAATACCGTTAAATTGGCAAATAATCTAACCTGATGGATGCAATACACGTAGAGATAAAAATGAATATGTAACCTTTGTAATTGTCAAAGCTGCACTCACTATTCGAAACGTAAAAATGACTTCTGTCCACAGGGCACAGGCAAACCTTTTCTTGGTGGAGGTGGAATGAGGCGGGTTTGGGGGGGGGGGGGTAGTGTCTAGGCAGTTCAGGCACTCAATTTCTAGAAATTGAGCACTGGGTATAAGTGACTGCCCCCCGCCGAAATCATGTATGCTCAATTTTTACACACTGAAAGTAATTGAAGTCATTAGAAAATGTATTGAGTACTCTTGATACAGGGTCACGCATAATATGTACATACCACTGACTTCTACCTCATATGCTTCCAAACATTATTACACACATTTACCACAAAAACAGCATCACATTAACACATCCTTACTTTAATATCGTTATTTTGCAGATAGAAACCATGCCATCAATAAACGACAATTTGTTATTATCGATTCATTTTTTGTCTAGGACGTCAACTTGCCGGCATCCATTTCGCGATGGAGTTTTTGGAAAGTTGGCAAAAACGGCAACTGGGAACCACTATGCCCGGACCATTAGCCAAAGATAAACACGTAATTGTTATCGGCGGCGGTGATACCGGATGTGATTGTATCGCTACGTCGCTCCGTCAAGGCGCCGCCTCAATAACCACGTTTGAAATTTTGCCCGAGCCGGGCAACAATCGTAGCGCCGATAACCCCTGGCCGCAATGGCCGCGTATTTTTAGAGTCGATTATGGACACGATGAGGTAAATGCGCAGTAGAGTTAATCACGATTGTTATTTTGTGTTCTAGGTTAAGGTTAAATTTGGATCCGATCCGAGAGTGTTCAGCATTATGACGCAAGAATTTCTCGACGACGGGAAAGGGCAAGTTGCGGGAGTGCGGACTGTAGCAGTTGATTGGGTGAAGGATGATGCCGGACGGTGGCAGATGAATCAACGGCCTGGTTCTGAAAAAGTATTTAAGGCGGATTTGGTACTTCTCGCCATGGGCTTCCTGGGACCAGAGCGTGCTATCGCCGATCAGCTTGGCCTTACACTAGACGCTCGTTCTAATTTTAATACCAAAGATTACAAAACTAATTTACCAAACGTTTACGCGGCAGGAGGTACTTTAGTGTTTTGTATTGAAATCGTCTACCAACATTTTTATTTTAGATTGCCGCCGTGGACAGTCTTTAGTTGTTTGGGCGATCGCGGAAGGTCGTCAAGCCGCTAGAAAAGCGGACGAATTTTTAAACAAGGGTGAAACTGCACTACCTGGCCCCGGTGGCATTGTTCAACCGAATTTAATTCCAGTAGCTTGCCCAGTTTAAAATGTTTTAATTTTATTTTGTATTAGTGTTTGAAATGTTATTAAAGGAAGTATTTAATTACTGTTGTTGTTTCAGTGTCACACTGCTGTTACATATTTAAAATTGTGCTATTGTTGTTACGTTCCAAAATTGTTAAAAGGAAGGTTATCTTAATAACGGGTAGTTATTTTTTAGTATTATTATGTTCTATTATATCATTTTAATCTTTTGAAAGGTAAGTCCTGCTATAACCAGTTTAAATTGCGTTATCATCAACGATTAGCATAATACATTTGTCCTAAATTCTGGCTGGTCCAGTCTATTACGAATTTTGCGTAATTGTAGAAGGAGATTATTTTTATGATGAAGTTATCGAGTGATTATTAAAAAGATTATAGATAATTAGTATTAGTTGGATGACAATAAATTATCATTGTGATTATCCTCTATATTTTTAAGACTGCATATTTTAGGAAACATATTGAAAACCATCCTTGTGAAGTTTTTACATGAACTTATATTATTAGTTATTTATATAACTGTTATTGCAAGTGAAAATGTAGTTTGTTTTCAAATAAATGTTGCAATTATAACATCTGTTAAATTCTTCATGCCTATAATACAAATTACGTTGGACGGCGTTTTGGTTTAACAAATTTTTATTTACGTGATTTTTTTACACTAAATGGGTTGCTGAAGGATCATAATCATTCATCATCCTGCTGGACGAGCATCCTTCTGTTTTTGTGATTAAGTAATCTGAATAAACACTTTCATTTATTTATCAATTTCGTCTGGTAAATAAATACTTTGTATTGATATACAGGAATGAAATATGGGTCATTTTGTGAACTTACGCCGTTTTGTTAGCAAACCTTGTTTGTTAATTGTTTATCATTTGTCAATGTTTAGTGCACTGTCACTTTCAAAAAATAAAAAGTGCACTTTTGCGCCCCTTTAACGTCTGTCTGAGTCACAAAGGCTCCGGAAGTACACCACTTACAGACTTAGTATTGGTGTCCTTTGATCAGAAATTAAAAATTATTTCGTGTTTGTATTCTCGTTAAGGTATGAAATGTCTATAAGGGCTATTAAAATCGAAAAAAACTTGAAAGTGTACTTTCGGCATCTTACTCACAAGCGGCTTAACGAACTTTTTTTTTGTGAGTGTTGTGACAATACAGGGTTGTGTTAAGTGTCATTGGAATATTGTAAAAAGCGAAAAGAAACTTGATTCGGCTCAAAAAAGAACCAATATATTGATACTCTCTTTTTTAATGAATATCATCGTACAGGTTGGTAAAAATACTCCGCATTTTAAAACTGCTAGCATAGAATAAGTAATTTACTTATTCAATGCTACTAGAGAGTAGAGTGTGTATATTTCCCACATATACCGCTCAAAATGAGGTATTTTAAGTTTGTGTTTTCAGTGTTGAGTTGTAATTTATATTGGGCGCAATACGATATTTTCCACTTTCATTTTGTTTGCTTTTATTAGTAGAACTTGCCATAAAAAACTATCAAATTGCTCCGCAAATTAGAAAATTGTCCCTTACGTACCCACATAGCACAATGTATTCTAAAAATATTCTGAGAATCTATGTCTGCTCACAGAACATTCTAGGAATATTCTGCTAAAATATAAGATGATTATTCTAGGAATATCTATAAATATACTCTCAGAATTTATAAATCTTTGTTTCCCGAATATTCGTAATTAATATTATCTTTAAAAATTATGGTTTGAACATTTAATATCAAAAAACGTTGCACATATGACATAATAGAAACATCAAGGATCATCAGTGTGGTCTTAAATATCTATTATTTCACATTAAAATTTGTATAACTCCACCTACAACAAATTATGAGTTTAAAATACGTCACAAAATACACACGCTTACTTAACAACATCAACTTCCGCAAAAAGCGACGAATGTCAAGTTCCAAAATGTTTTTATTTCATTTTCAAGGCAATGAGAATGAGGACGACGTGAGAAAACAACTGTCGGAAAAAAGTAACATAACAACGCGGAGGACTATAGGATAGAGAAGCGAGACGCTTTCTCTGCGTTCTACGATTTGGCGCCCTACGTGATCACGCTAACGCAATTTACTATGATTATACTTGGAATATTCTCAATGAACTACTGATGATATTTGTACATTTAAAATATCTGTTGTAGTATCTTGGGGTGTAACCAGTGACAAAATTAAGAAAGTAGGAGTGCTACCCATAATGTTTTCATCCACTCTTGTCAATACACCACGAACCTCCGCTAAAATTATTCCTGGAATATTCTTTAGGAAATAATCATGGAATATTCAATATAATTATTCCTTGAATATTCACTCTATTCTAATAATTAGAATATTCCTGGGAGATTCTAGATATATATTCATTTAGGGGCCGTTGTAAGAATATCGGTGCTAGCTGGGTACGTGTCTGTAATTTCGTTTTGTTTCATGTTTTACACAAATTCTTTCATTATTATGTTCAAATGTGTTTGTTAGTAATAACACAAACTAAAAATTGGGGCGCAGACAACTTATCAGTGTTGGTTGGATGTGTTAGTAAGATAGGTAGGTAGTACTGCAGAAATTGTAACAATTTTGATAAAAGTTTTAATTTGGATAACAAGTTTTGATTTTTGCAAGACATCAGCTTCGGCCACTTCGCTGTCTCCCCTCGCTCTGATTAGTAACGGTCCATAGCTCAGCATTTTTGAAAGAAATAATCTAAAATGATTAATATGTCCTTTGATGTATGAGATCTGAACCATATGAACGGTTGAGTATTTGGTCAAATTGACCCGATAGAATTCTGAGGGCATTTGACAGTGGCGAGCATCTGGTTGGGGTTTTCTTCGATATAAAGGGTGCCTATGCCATGACTTGGAGACATGGAATATTCCAAAATATGTTTAAATATAATCTGCGAGGAAATCTACCAAAATTTGTAAAATCCTTTTTAGAAAACAGGATTTTATATCGAGTTTAAAAGAGCAATGCAAAAATACCCTAGCTTTCATCCAGAGAATTGGAATAGCAATTAACAGACTGTATACTTTTAAATTTTGTTATTTGTGAGTAAATGTAACCCGGCATTTCTTTTTCTACATGTGCGTACCTAATTGTGATATGAAAAAAGAAATTATAGTACACCAGGCTTTAGAAGCCGAAACCTCAGATGAGGTTTTAGTGGGTATGCCCAGGTAATGGGAGAGCCCCAAACTACTCCAGACCTCTACCTGGGATATGTGCGTCATTCATTTCTACACCTGTCAAAAAAATAATAATTTATCCCCTGTGGGTTCGGGGATAGAATTGGCCCACCCCCGTCCTGGGGATCGTAAAAGGCGATCAATGGGCACTAAAGGCGACGAGTCCAACCGCCTCTAGTACATACCTACCCATTTTTGTTTTTCAACTCCCACACCCATCTTCCCTACTTTCCTATCCCTGTTTCCAGGTTCCTTTTATCCACACATCTCACAGCACAGAAATACTTTAGTCTTTTTTAAAAAAATGGGACTTCCAAATACAATCTGAACTGCAACTGTACCTATACTTTGATTACTTGTGATATTTTACAAAAAAAAGGCCAATATCCCAGCAGCTGACGCCTATAAGGAGGAGTTTTAGTGGGTAAACTGGGTATCTGGGAGAGCCCCACACTTAGTGCGTAAATAATAATAATAATAATATTTTTTTATTCCATGGACCGTGGTAGGTATAGGACATGTCAAATACACATATAATTACTAACAGACAAATAATATCACAGTTAAGCATGTTCAAGGAACTCTTTGATATTGTAAAAACAGTGATTATTTAAGTATAGAAGTAATCTCTTATTAAAGTTATTTAGTTTATTGCAGCATTTAATTTGTTCGGGTAATTTGTTAAACATTTTTACTCCCAGTACAAAGGGTGAGCTCAAGCCAATGTTATATTTGGTGTGCGGAATTCTGTAAAAGTCGTTGTCGCGGAGATTATGATTATGAATGTCTTTGTTTTTATTTAATGTATGTGAGTATCTGAAAATTAGTTTGCATGTTTCTAAAATGTATAAGTTGGTTAGAGATAAAATGTTGAATTGTTTGAAAAGATTCCTGCATGTATGAATTTTTGAAACATTCGCAATCGTCCTAATAATGCGTTTTTGTGCAACAAGAACTTCGTGAGAGTAAGTAGATGTGCCCCACAAACATATCCCGTATCGAAGGATAGTGCCCACCAGAGCATGGTAAATGTTTATTAATTGCGCGAGCGTTATAACATTTTTTAAATTTCTAAACAGATAATTTAAGGAGCTCAGCCTAGCAGCCAGCTTTTCACAGTGCTTTTTCCAATTTATATTGTGGTCAATATGTAGTCCCAAAAATTTGGTTTCGTGTACATGCTGCACCTCTCCACCCTGTATTTTTAAAGTCAAAATATTTGTTGGTTTTTGGAAGTTATGAAATCTAACAAAATTAGTCTTCCCTCCATTCAATACCAGAGAATTGTTGCTGAACCAGTTGTGTAGTTTGTCAAGGTTCTCGTTGCATAATTTTTCGAGTTGTGTCTCATTCTTATCTGAAAGCAATAGGGAGGTATAGGGAGATCCAACTAAGCGCCACCCCTCTGATGCCGTAGTGTTGCAGTTTATTTAAAAGTGTGTCGATATTTACACAGTCAAATGCCCTCGTGAGATCACAGAAGATACCCACTGGGCATTCGCTTCTGTTAATGTAATCTAGCACTTTGTTGAAAAACAGGTACAAGAGGCATCAAGTGTAGAGCTTTTTGGTTGAAACCCAAACTGGTGCGGTGAGAGCAGTTTGTACTTGTTAATAAAACTTATTGGAGTCGATCAGGAAAACAGTATTCAAATATCTTCGAAAAAACGGAGCTTAGTGCAATGGGACGATAGTTCTCTATGTTGCTAGCATCTCCCTTTTTAAAGACAGGAACAACATTATTAATTTTTAAACTGTCGGGAAATTCGCCCGTACTGAAGGAAAGGTTTATAAGACTTGTTAGAGGCATAACTATATCAGCTCACATATATTTTAAATGCATCTCCCCTCCTAAGAAAAAAAAATAATGATAATAATTATGATTTATTATTCAACAGAGGAATTCATTCAATTACAGAACAAATAGTAAATTAAGTGAATCTAACTAATATCAAAAAAATAAAGAAATAATTAAGTGTCGTTGTTTGTAGGTCGCGTATCACTATCGCTTCAAAAAAAATTAGTCCTCTACCATTTATGTTCTATACATTTTTCGTATCTATTTCGGTTTGTGCTGGTTTTGAAATAAATGTGGGCGATTGTGATTTTAGTAAGAAAACTCTATAAGACTCCACTAGCGGAAGTGTGGTAGTCTGAACCATCGGGTGCCCAGTTGTCGGACGAAAACACGTCGTGCCCGCGCATGACGTCACTCTAGTTGCATCTGTCACGTGATCCCATAAAGATTCAATGGTGAGCCTCGTTTGCGACGTATAATCTGCATTGTGGTGCATATTATATTTATCGTACGTACAGGAATATGTGTAGTTGATAGCCCTGCATTGCAAACACTCGAGTTTTTGCTTCTATTAATAGCGAATACCTTTTATTTCCGCTTTTCTTACACCGCGAGGATACCGAATAAACATTTAAACGATAATGCCTGGTTGGGCGAGTGCAAAATGTAATAATTATTCACGAAAAACGAAGGGTTAAGATGTTAAATACTTCGGAAGTGAATATACGTATGCGAAAAAATTTGTAGACTAAACAAAATTGGGGCATCCGTAATCATACGAGGAGACGCTGTAGCCGAGTCAAATATGAACGTTCTTAGAATAGAAGAATAAGCTTTGTACAAAATTACATGCAAAAATTAAAGAAATAAGCTCAAAGCAATGTGTTTAATATAATTAATCTGATTAATACGATGTAGGTGAACTAGGATATTTACAGTACGCGGAAATACTTTTATTGCTTCGATCATTTAGATATACGTGAGTATATCAAATTATTAAATATATTTTGATTGATTACAAGCCCTAGTGTGCTATATTTTCAAACTGTTTAAAAAATAGAGGTACATGATCTTCGTTTTCCATTCACGTACACGCGCTTGGCGCACCATTTGAATTGTAATGTTTTTGTGCGAGCTTGCATTTGTGTATGTAATATTATATACTCAAATAAACCTAAATTTCGCCGACAGATACACAAATAATAGTGCGTTTCCGTAACCTCTTCCCTATGCATTTATATACGCGCGCCGGAGTTTGTAACGTGACTGACGTCATACGGCGTAGGGAAAGGGGACACGATGCGCGTTGCGATACGGTTTTTATTATACCATGGTCTGAACCTACTTTTGCCGTCCTACGATGGGCGACCACCCCATTGGAGCATTTAGTTTCACAGACCATAGAAACAAGTGCTATCTATTCTTTGAGTCGTGTATTGGTAACAGTGTTAAGTGTCAACCTCATGCTTTGAAACTAACCTAAAAAATTTTGTAACTTAGTAAACATGAAAAACTTGGAAGTTTTTCAAGTAAAACGCTGTAAATCGAATTCATCTGCCGATATTACTCATGTGGCTTCGGAGGGCAACATTACGTTTACTCTAAGTAATTCGCACTTACACTTTTACAATGGCGAAGATCATCACTGCTTTGCAAACACCTACGAATGTATCACCAAATTTGAAATTCTCAAAATCGAACGGGTTTTGTGGTTTGGAACGGGAAAAGAGTTCATATGGGTCGACCTGTCTAAAAACTTGCACGTTATCCAAGTCGAATCCGAATTTACCGCTGCCGAATGGAATCCAACGCAAGACGCAATCACCATCACACATCCAAATGGAGAAATCGGTCTGTATATTGTTAATCTGCAAGAATTGTTGATTTCTCCCATTGGACTTTCACATCTGATCGATGCTAAACCCAGCGTCGTTTTGAACGTTGGCTGGGGATCTGAAGAAACGCAATTTCGTGGCACGGCCGGAAAACGGGGGAAACTTTCGGAAGAAGGTAAAATTGTAATTCTTGTTTTATCCTAAATGTCATAGTGTTACGTTGATTGCCCAATATTTCAAGCTGTGACCTCTGGTACAACAGTTCATACGGGCCGTAGCAAAGAGTTTTTTCTTTTTTGTACACTTATAGGTTTGAATGAGTAGCCTAAGCCGTTCTTTAACCGTAAGGATAGATAAAGTGATCACTTTAACTGTAAGGGTAGATAAATTGAAACAAATGATTGTGCATTATAATGACCTCTGTCATTCTTATTTCAAAGGCACGATATAAAAAGGTAGAAGCTTTACAATAATTCATATGGCTTCTGCTATAAAATAAAGTTAAATTAAAATTAAAAATTAAAAATATCCCTTTATCGTCTTGTATAATAAATAACTATTAAGCCGCTCATGAGCAGCATTAAAAGTTGTGACTTTACTCAATGGCATTCACTATGACTTAGATACTCGCTTAGATATGTTATAATTTCTATAAAAAGATAAACCGGAGTTTTCACAGAAATGATGAAACGAATGTACTTGATGCCCTAGATTCTTCTATAGATAGAGGTGGGAGAGAGGTGAAAACTAAGAGGCAAGCTTTCTCTAATGGTTACGGATCTTATTGATTCTTTCATTTAATTTCTCAGCTTCTGGTCATCATAGAAAACTGGGACCAATCTTAAAATTCAAGTTAATTAAGCGCTCTTCATTTGGGACAAACTAATCGGACGAGGTTTGCTGCAACACATCTGATTATTTACCGGTGTTGACGCTCATTCAAATGGCCAGGCTGAAATTTCCAAATTCTGAGGCTGCAAGAATAATTATAATATCTCTACGGGAACCATTACAAAATTAAACAGTTATGTTTGGAGGGCGATTTTCTTATCAGCGCTTAAAATGGCTCTACAAATTGAAACACTCCTTCTCCCTTCTTTTTGTCACTCTTGGAAAATATTTCTTGTAAGAAAGTGTCCATTTTTTATTCTTTAAAGTACCAGGTGCTCATTAAAGCTCAAATTATTCAATCGAATGCCCCACGTTGGGTGAGCAAATAAAATTGCTGTGTGCAATGGCCCAGCCAAAATGAACCATACACAAGACACTAGCTAGCTCTCTTATTAAATCTTCTCAGGACACATCCGAATCCCGGCACAATAGAAAAATTTCAATCTCGACTTCAAATTCCAAATTTTAAGGCAAATAATGGCCGCGATCAAATTTCTTAAATTGGAAACTTACACAAAAGTTAAAAGACACCTGAAACAAACACAGAAAACACACTCCTCGTCTCCTTGAGTAAATCAAGTAAACTCCTTAGTAACGAAGCGCCTAGCTTAAAACGCTTTTAGATACCGGGTGTGGACTTCACAAATATACAGTGTGGTCATAACTTCGGGTAGTAAATTCAGGGCGGAAAACGGGTGCTTCGTTACACGTCTTGTTTTCAAACAAATCAGAATCAAGAAACAGCTTTTAAATTTCTGATTTTTCTGCAGTGCTTCCTGCAAATTTTAACGACGATTTCCGACCGAGAATATCATGGAGAGGCAACGGCGATATGTACGCAGTGAACTACTGGCATAATTCTCAAAGACAATTTAAAGTATTCAAGTATCCCTGTGAGCTTCTCTATGAATCAGCGAGCATCGTCGGTCTACAGCCTATTATTGCGTGGAAACCGGAGGGAAATCTAATTGCGTGCGTAACATGCACTACGACAACGCGCGAGGTTTCCTTGTTTGAGAAAAACTGCTTAATTAAGAATAAGATAGAATTGAGTGACCAGGTAATGAGCATTTCACTTGATGTTAATAAAATATCAACAATTTTAGGTGGAGATAATCGACTTGAAATGGAGCGCTTGTGGGCAAATATTATCCATATATCAATCACTAGGAAATGAAACATTTTTAGATTTGTATACGATCAAAAATTATGTGTGGTATTTGAAGCAGCGACTCAACTTTGCGACTACAAATTCTCTGATTTCTTACCATTTTAAGGATTCATTATCTACCGTTATCATTCTACAGGTTGTGACTGTTAGGGAAACGGTTGAGTATTCATTTAAATATGTCGTTAGTAAAAGTGCAGGTGGTAGAAAGACTTGCGGTGTGATCAACGGAAACTCTCTTTTGTTAACACAATGCGAAAAGGGCATGGCACCACCTCCAATGTTTGATGAGAAAATTGTCGTAGACAATCCCATCAATTTTGTTCAGTTTCATCCAGAATTGCAGAGGGTGGCGATTGTCGATTCGAAAAATTACATTCAAATTTTTAGCTTGACATCGCCACCTTCGCCTATCGAAACGTGTCGAGCTTTAAACAAAGCCCAATATGATGTACCGCTATCATATCACCATATAATTTGGTACTCCGAGTCGCATTTGTTGTGTCTTAAGGAAACAATGGACAGTACTAGTAAAGTGTTGGTTAAGGTTAGTGACGGGGCTTTGGTGCCTTGGAACGATAGTCTTGAAGCAGCTAACGTTACATACTTGAATAGCATATACACTGACAGTCGAGTTGTGCAACAATCTGACGGATTCTTAAGCATAAGCGACCAGGACAATCAATTGGAGGTGCTCGCACAGATTCCCACAGTGCTTCAACTTTCATCATTTAAAAGCCAAAACGCCTTGTTTTTGTTTTCATTAACGCAGACTCAGGAATTTTACATCAACGAAGTGCGGGTGTTAATAGGCGTACTGTCTTTTATCATTCACGACTATTACTTATTGCTCACAACCACGGAAAACACGCTAATATGCGTGCGACTAAACGATTTACGCAAATCCGAAATAAGCAAGTCGTTGGCGCGCGCCACCTATCGTTCGATGGAGCAAGGTGGCCACCTTTTACTAGGCGTTCCTAATTCGTCTTCCGTCATACTACAAATGCCTCGCGGTAATATCGAAACCTGCACGGTTCGCGCCATATCCATAGATAGATTGGAGAGCCTGCTCGAAAAGCAGGCGTGGAACGAAGCGTTAGATTTGGTTCGATTGGAGAGGCTAAACCCTACAATCTTGGTCGACCTGAATTTCAACCGATTTATTAGTAACATCGACAAATTTGTCGAATCGATCCGTACTCCTGCAGTTATCAACGATTTTTTAATCGGATTACAGGAGGAAAACGTTTTTGATACGGTGTTTCAAGATTACGCATTCGCAGTAAGCCGGAAGGAGCATGTCAAAGAAAAAATTGTTAAGGTTTGTACTGCTCTAATCGATTACATGGAAAATGGCGATTACACTCACTATTTGCATTGTATAATAATCGCCTGCTTTATGAAAAACTTGGAGTCGTCCAACTTTGAGGCCTTGACTCATGTACGAAACTTGTTATACTCGATGAAGGAGAATCCGGCACTAATTAAGGTTGCTGAAAGTGCGTTCCAGGCCATTAATGTTTTGAAGCCGCAAAGCGATATGTATCATAATGCTCTTGCAATGTACGACTTGGATTTGGCGTTATTCGTTGCGCGTAATCTACAAATGGATCCCAAAGAGTATGAGCCATTTATCAGCCGTTTAAAAACGATGGGTGAAGTCCAGCGCCGATTTGAAATAAACGATTTTCTTAAGAATTACGCAACTGCCGTCAAGTATCTGATTCGTTGCTCGGAAAGTGACGAATACACTTTGAACTATGTAAACAAACATGAAGTTTTCAATGTGGCGTATAATTACACAAAGCATGGCAGTGGATTACATAAGGAAGTCGCAATACTTTTCGCCGAACACTTACGGAGGCAGAAGCTACACGAAGAATCTGCATTTGTTCTTGCTAGTGTGCAATGCTACGAAGAGGCGTTCAGCGATTACAAGCAAGCGTTAATTATTCCCAATGCGATTTTAATGCTACAGCATATGAAGCTGTCTCCAGAAGAACGCCATCTACAATTACTGAATTTGGCGCAAACATGCGTCGCGTCCGGTAAAATACTAGAAGCAGCTCACATTTTTGAAACACAGCTTTCCCAACACCACAAGGCCATAGATTTGTACATCGCCCACAGTTACTTCGCCGAAGCGCAACGGTGCGCTATAAAGTTTAACTGTTTCAATGAATATAGTAAGCATGTCTGAATCTTTGCTGCAGTTACGCAATCTTTCTTTTTTCAGAGCATAGTTTATTTGAGGGCTCACTGGTATACTGCGAAGAGCTGAATTTAAAGTTGACAACTCTTAAGGAAACTTTTGCTAAGTATGTGAATCGCTTGTCAGCAATTAAACTGGGTAAAGTGCAGAAAATGACAGTTGCTGGCGATCATCTACCGTCTGGTATCAATGACGACATTTTATCGATAGCAGACAGTTTATCCACTATTAGTGTCAATACGTCTAGGTAGGTATCAAATTTCTGCGTATTTGTTGCGAGTGGCGTCAAAATTAATGATTAATCTTGATTGGATCTCGCTTTCCACATTTTTTAATTTAATAGACGCGTGCTTATTGTGCATGTTTATTGTCTGGTACCTGCGCCAACATAAATAACAGTTGAAGTTCTCTCCTACGATATAATAACAAAAAGTTCCCATTCAATTCACCACAACAGTTACATTAATTACAATTGTGGTTTGTTTGTACCTCCAAACACAAAGATATACCAAACATCAACTATGTTCAGAACGTTCTAGAAAAATATCCAGCCAGCCATTAGAGCCTAGCTAGCAGAAGGCCAAATCATAATTTTTGTTATTTACAAATATGCAAGTTTATCTAGAAACTGAAAATTTATTCACCCTTTTCTTGTGTAATAGCCCATTACAACTTTACTATTATTCTAAGTGGTATCATTCTCAGTGACAATCCACCCTGTATATTTTTACATTTTTTTTTAAAGAAAATACAATTTTGGTAAAGCCTTTAATGCAACATCACTCTTAAATAATCAATAACAATATTTGCTAATTTATACAACTTTGTAGTTCCAATAATAGTGTTATCAAAAGTGCCGGTTCCAGTTGGCACACACTGTATACTTCACTAAAGCATCACTAAAAACGAAAGATTAAAGTTAATCACATATTGATCAATGAATTTCATTGGACTTACCCATAACTTGCTGCTGTTTTTAACTGTGCCCGGTTCTTATAGTTCAAGAGCGTCGACTGCCAGCCGTCGACGTCGTAAGGAAGAAAGAAAAAAGCAAGACCTTCGCGAAGGAGGCGTCTACGAGGACATTGCCTTAATGCGAGCGCTCTACGAATTAATAGTCGAAGTCTTTTCTATGGGACCGATGGTTCGACAGATTTGCCTTATGGCGGTTGATATCAACACATCTGGCGCAGTCAAATTTATAAGTGCGCTACATAATGCACTGTTCGAATTTCAGTTACATATTAAAAAGTGTCTCACCGAAATATGGCCACCACATTTAAATTCGGAGTTAGAAGGGCAAGATTCTCGTATTTACGAAAATGTGAAACAATTAGGTAAGTACCGTGCTATTGATCTATAAACCCGAAATTTGTTTTTAGATGTGAAATACAGAGAACCACCTCCGAATCTGGACACGAGTTGGAAAGTTAGTATAATGGTTTCTTCGTGATTTCGCGAGGTTACGGATTTATTATCAACTTTAGTTGTATATGTGATAGGGTGCTTTCTTTGCAAATGTGTAGGAATCATCTACCTTCTTTTACATGCAGTCATAATTAAATGAGCGATGGGTAAAGAACAGTAAAGGCTGATTCTCACTATACATAACGTTTCCATACCATATCCTTTCCATAACCATTCCGTAAATTATTATACCTAGGAAATTGACCTCTAAGTGATATGTGCGTAAGACATTCAGCCGCGCGCTAATACACATTCTCCTTTCCGTTCACATATGGAAGGCGAATGTGTATTAGCGCGCGACTGAATGTCTTACACACATATCACTTAAAGGTCAATTTCCTAGGTATAATAATTTACGGAATGGTTATGGAAAGGATATGGTATGGAAACGTTATGTTAAGTGAGAATCAACCTTAATGCGGAAACATTTAGTAATGAAATGGACTCTTAATCTCACCTACAATAAAAGGGCCTTCTAAAAAATTTCTGGAATTAGCGTCATCAACATATTAATTAACTAAGTTAAATCAGTTGAAGTGATTGCACTTTGTTTTTTTCGTTTACAATCAGTTCCCCCCACTACTGACCAAGTGAACAGAAATCACTATTATCTGATTGCGGGAAAAGTTGGTACAGTTAAATCACTTCAATTAACATAACCTCAGAAAACTCGAATCATAATCTCCCAGGCTGTTTGTTTGTTTTTTATCGGACATTTAAGAAATGTTTATGAGTAGGGACCGGACTTATATGCATGAAAACACCTCAAAAATGCAAAATATGCACTATTTTCTTTGCGCCAATGTGATTCATTTTTGTTAGTTCGTTTAAATTATTGCTTGATTTTGAGCTGCATACAATATTTACGTAATGCATAAAAGCATGAAATCCGGTCTCTATGAGTCGTGTACCTGTCGAATATCCTCTGAATCAGTTTCCTATACAAATAAAGTTCATACTCTTTGGTTCAACGTACCACATATTTAATAATACTAATAATAATGTTTATTGACGGAAAAATCTCATTGTACAAAGTTCGACATTAAATATTAACAAGAATTCTTTTAATATGAATTCTAAATGAATTGAATGAACAAGATTTAAACAATATTACTGCTAAAAAACTATAATAAATCAATCCATTTCTTTTTAGGTTACCTATGTTAAGTAATAACAAATAAACACCAAACTGTCACGTCTGTGTTTTTTCAAGTAATTTAACTGAACTGATTTTTGTGAAACTGATTGTGATTTATAAATCACAAAATCACCAGAAACGAATACGCCTATTAAAGATTATTAACATCGCAGGTATTTTATAAACCATTACTTAATATACTGTGTAAATATAGGTTACATATTCACATATATACAATGACGTCACATAAATATTTCCAGATAAAAATTGTTCTGTGATATTAATCCTAATAAATGAGAATGATTAGTATGAAAAATTTTCGTAATCTTTTTTAGCAGAACATCCAAACATCACTGGTTACTGGTAATTACATATTAATTGTCACATTTAATAGGCACAGATTTAATGTAGAAGAGGCAGGAACTTTTTGGCATATACATAAAATTTTTATCAAAATCGGGTTTAGACTGTACAGGCTGCAATTTATAGGAAAATGTCTTTCCAATCTAGACCCTAAAGCACTACCTATAAAAGAAATAGTGTAAAATATGTAACAAACCAACTTCAGGTAAGGGTGTTATATACAGGGTGAACATTTTGTCTGGAACACTAGATATATCTTCAAAACAACATTTACAAAATGCCTACGACATATATATCACCCAAAAGATATATTATTGTAATAATAATTATACATCGGTATACTATATGAACAGTTCTTATACCATTGATTTGGAGTTAAAGTTATATATTCGTTTCTTCACACCAAAGTAGCTCTATGAAGTTTGTTATCTGGGAGACCTCTGAATATAAAAAATAACATATCCAAATCTCCAGGGTATATCAAAAAACCTTGAAAAGTGACAAATTCCCTCTTATCTGTTATGGTTACTGGAAGAAATACAAATTGTCTCCCAGACAAACATTTCGAACCCTTTTGTAGGAAATGATTCTTTTGACCTCCTTCACCACTGAATTTTTTTAATTATATTATTATATATTTCTTCCAGACATCCCAATCACGCTTTGAGAATCATAACCGATCACAATAAGGGGTCAAGTACGAGGACATGGTTGGTAGAAATTAATTCCTTTCATACAGACGTGTAATTGGACGACCATGAAGAATGAACCCAGCCCATCCCCCCAACCCCTTATTTTGATAAGGGGTAAGAAAGAAGGGCGGTAGTTAGACCTTTAATTAGAATACCATGAAAGTAAGATCAATTTCTACAATCCCAGTGTCACCCCTGTGATGTTGTTGGATGCTTGTTGCTTCTTATTCACAAATTTAAACTACCTCGTTTTCATATCATATTTTAATCTCAGATCTTTGTTATTCATCTCCATGTCAATCGTTTACAATTCTCCTTTTTATGTCACTAGATCTGATGCTATGAATCTCGCTATGAATATTACAATTCTCCCCTAGGACATTTAAAAACTTTCTGATTAGATTGCACAACACATTACAGCCTTAAGAATATTGAGCTGATATCTTGAAAACTAAATTACAATAACAATTTGACAACTAATACTAAATTACTATTCTACATGATACAAAACAGTGCAAATCAAATGTCACCAAATACAAAACACATTTGAAAATGAAACTTAATACAACACAAAGTCTTTCAAATGATTTGGCATTTTATTGCCTCTCCTGGGCCTCTCGAAAGTTGTGGTTGCCTCAATTGTGTCTGTCACAGATTGAACAAATTGGGAAGTTGATATATTATTTCGATCTTCTTGCTCAGGACTTTTGGAAGATTCGGAGTTACTTGATTCACCTATTGCTTCAATATCGGAGTTTTCAAATAAATTTTCTAATCCATACGATTGTACAGGTAAATAATTGTCGCTGAGGTGATCTTCCGTTCGACTGTCTTCACTTTCCGGTGTTGGTGGAAATGTTACAAATGGCTGCATTGGTGGTGGATCATTGACAAATCTCCGACGAATGATGGTTTTTGTGGTTGGTAGGGTTTTGTTTTGATAATGTTCTGGATTGTGTGTGTTGAATGGTGTAGTTTGGTTTTGAGAATGTTTTGAATTGCTTATTTGACTATTTTTTTGAATTTGTGGTTGCTGGTTTGAAGAGCATCGAAATTTCTTGAAGAATGATGAATTTTATTGTGATAATGAAGTTGTCTCTTTTAGCTTTTATAGTTGTACCCATAACTTGTATAATTTCCATGGGCTTTGGATCATAATAAGGTGTCAAGATATTTTTCTTCATCTGTTTACATAGCACTAGATCGCCTATTTGAAAATCGTGGTGCTTGGTTTTCCTTTTGTTATCTGCATGCACTTTCTGTTTCATTTTATTATTAAAATCTGCTTGTTTAATGTCTTGATTCGAGTTTGAGTTTTGGATATGAGATAATGAAGGTAAAAAGTTATTCATTTTTCGTCCAAAAATGATTTCATAGGGTGATTTTTCTGTTGTAGAATGAGGGGTGCTTCTGTAGTTAATTAAAAATTCATGTATTTTCGAATTAAAGTTTCCACTTTCAATATGTGAACATACTAGTGATTTTTTCAAGGTCTTTACAAACCGCTCAGCCATTCCATTCGCTTCTGGCCATGCTGGTGTAATTCTAATGTGTCTAATACCATGATTTCGAAAATAGTTTTCAAAATCATGTCCATTGAAAGGTGGACCATTGTCAGATTTGATGGATTCTGGAAATCCCCAGGTGGCTAATGTTCTATCCATGATGGGTTTTATTGATGCAAATGAAGTTGAATTTACCAGTTCTATTATGGGGTATCGTGAGAATTCGTCTACTAGGCTATCAGAATGTATTTGTTTTGATGGAATGGTCCTGCAAAATCGATATCTATTCGCTGAAATGGATAGTCTGGAAGTAAACCAGATATTATTGGGTCTCGGAAACTGCTCTTTGTTACTGCTTGGCATGGTGTGCAGCATCTGATATATTTCTCAGTCAATATGTCTAGGAAACCATACTTTTGTTCTTAAAAGTTGTTTGGTTTTGGTTATTCCTAAGTGTCCTTTGTGAGCCATTTCTATTGCTGTTTGTTGTAGTGACACTGGTAGACAATTCTGTGATCTCTTAGTATTAATCCATTGCTGTAGATGAATTCATCTTTAAGTTTAGCAAACAAGGTCAGGTCTGGTAGTTTCCAATATTTTTGATTCGTACTGGAAATAGCGTTGATTAATGTTTGAATTTTTTCGTCATTTCTGGTGGCTTCCTGCACTTGTTGAAGTGTTATAGCCTTTGGTAATGAGCTATTGATACAAAAGTTAACGTATTGTTCGATTCTGTCGTGCTCCTGATGTTTATTACAGCTTGTTTGTTCCGGATGTCTGGATAAATAATCAGATGGATTGGAAATGCCTTTTTGGTGTACAATTTTGAAATTATAGGACTGAATTCTGAGTAAGAGCCTTTCCACTCTCGCGTTTGGAGCGGTTCGAGTGTTCTCTAAAATTTTGACAAGTGGTAGGTAAGTTATCACAATGTAGTATAAACTCTGAACCATAAAGGTAATTGTGAAAATGCTGGATAGACCAAGTGCAAGCAAGGGCTTCTTTTTCAAAATGACTATACCTTCTTTGCACCCCTGATAATGTTGTGCTTGCATAAGCAACGATTTGTGTTTGACCCGTAGAACTCTCTTGTGCGAGTATTGCTCCAATTCCAGTCGGTCCTCCATCAACATAAAGATGTGTTGTTTTCTTTATATCAAAATAAGCTAAATTCTTGGTGTGACTAAGTTCTTGCTTAAGCATGTTCATGGTGTTCTGTCCAGTTGAAAATGGGGTAGTTAGCAATTTTCCAAGTATTTCTAGCTTAGTTGTGTGACCATAAGGAAAAATTTTACTGCTATCTGGGTACAGTGGGCGTTTGGAAAATTTTGTAGGTACGTTTGCTCAGAAATTAAATTTACTGAAGTTCCCGTGTCAATGATAAATTTTATTGGTTTATTGTTAACTTTCAGAGTTACTTGTGGAAGAACGCTGCTTTTTGTTGTTAGGTTAAAGGAATATTCGGAATCGCTGTTGTTATCACCTTGCATTGTATGATTAACTGATGATTTCTTGTTACATTGTTGTTCATTCAGTTGTTGATGAGACCTATAAGGTTGACGATTGTTCGAAGTGCCTGCTTCCTCAAGTGCTTGTGTTCGGTTGTGATTTTCAGGGCGGGTGTTGTTTAGTTTAGCCAGGCATACGTGTGCAAAGTGACCTTTCTTGTTACAAAAATGACAATTTACTTTTAGAGCGGGACAGGTTTGTCTCCCTTTTACGTGCCAGTTGTTACCACAATTCTTGCACATATTAAAACTGTTGTCATTTATTTGTGATTTTAACCTATTAACGTTGATTTCCTTATTTTCCATTTCTGAAACTTGTTTTTCAGTTAATTCATAGACTTTAGCTTTTTTGTAATGGCGGATTATCAGTCAAGGCATATCGTCGTAATTTGGACAAGGTTGTGCCCTGAATGATCTGCGATTTTATTTCTTTATCTTTATCTACAAAGCCACAATTTAAGCTAAGTTTAAAAAGCCTAGCGTAGAATTCATCAGTCGTTTCTAACTTATCTTGTTTGGACTGCCTAAAGTTATATATTTCAAACTCGCAATTGATTTGTGGGGAAAAATGCTTGTTTAATTTTTGTTTGACAACGTCATACTTCAGAATTTCAAGAGGTGTGTTGGTAATGGAGTCAACTTGGGGTGTGGGTTCAGGTAAAGAAGAAAAAATGTCAAATACCTCTTCTCCCACGCAGTGAAGTAGCATTGCTTCTTTCCTGTCGTCGTTTGATATCCCGGCTGCGATTAGAAAATTGTCAAATCGCTTCATCCATTTTTGCCATCTAACGCCTACGTTTGCTGTGTGGACATCGAACGCCTCGATTATTCCTAGGTGGTGTTCCATTTCGTGGTTCGCTTCTTTGTCACCAAAATGTGATGTTGTTGGATGCTTGTTGCTTCTTATTCACAAATTTAAACTACCTCGTTTTCATATCATATTTTAATCTCGGATCTTTGTTATTCATCTCCATGTCAACCGTTTACAATTCTCCTTTTTATGTCACTAGATCTGATCTAAAGTTATACTATGAATATTACAACCCCCACTGATCTTGAAAAAGGGAATAAGAGAAGAATTATTTCCTGAGATGCCGTTTTTGAAAATAAAACGTGCATAAAATTGATTTCAGATTTTGCATACGCATGCTGTTGGTGGTGCCAAGTAAAACTTTTGAGAATGGGGGGGAGGGGGGGGGGAGGTTGTGAACAGTCGTTCTACGCTTCATAGCATTCTAATGAAAGGTCTCATTGAAATGGATTGGTGTATGCAAGCTATAACTTCCCGGCGCGACTTCTTTTCCCTTCACTTCCCTTCAGTTGTGCGGGGGGTGGGGGATGTATAGGTTGATTGTATCATTTATAGTTTTCTACCGCCTTTATTTCTTACCCCTTATCAAAATAGGGGCTGGGGGGGCGGAATTGGCAGTATTCTTCATGGTAATCTAATGAACGGCCCAACAAAAGGAATTATTTTCTACCAACCATAGCACTCCTCCTCGACCCCTTATTATGTGATCGGATATATTGTAATTCCTTATATCTCAAGAACGGAATGTTGGAGGAGCGTGTTCACAAAGGACGATTGGGACGTCTGGAAGGAATTCATTGGTGATGCCAAAACTTTAAGAGCGAATATCTCGAAAACGGTTTGTCACCGAGAATACTCTCAAAGGCAAAGTGAATTGTCTAGGCCTGGACGAAACATATGTACTGGTGATGTCAAAAGTTTCCGAGCAAATATCTGTGTAACGGAGTGTTGGAGGAGGGTACTTTCAAAGGGGGGAAGATCGTCTACACGCGACACATCTACTGGCGATGTATAAACTTCATTGCGAACATCTCGAAAATATTAAAAGGAAAATTCAATATTTCGGACAATTTCTCTAGGGGCTTGATTCTTCCTGCATTATATAGCGTAGATTTTGAATGTATACCATCCGGCCTTTAAATGTTTCCCAGCTAGCAATTTAGGTGTCGGCAACCTGAGGCAAAAGAAATTCGACCAAAGTAGATGGAAATTATGTAATGTTTATGTTGAATAGGTGAAAGTAAATATGTTACCTATTAAGCACTGGTGACATATTGGTGAAATAAATTCTTATTAGGATCCAACAAAGTATGGTAGTGGTAAATGGTCATCTAATAGGTGAGGTACGTCAAAAATACCAATTAAGGAGTGGCATATACCTAACTTGTATCACCTAATAGGAGCAGTAGATAGAAGGACCTTATTTGTGCCAATTTGTAACCTAACTAAAGGGACGATTGTTACCTAATTGGTAATATATTCGTTCCATGACTTATTAGGTAACTTTGTTCACGTTATAAATATAACCTAATAGGAGATATAGGCCAAAGTCGACAAAATGACTAAATAGGAATACAAGAAAATTTCATAGACACCTAATAAGAGAATACAGTTACTTACATTTTGACCAATAGGTTGAAATGACTTGAATATTTCACCATTAAGTTTTTTCGACCTATTGGTCGAAACGACAGATCACCTATTTAGTACCATTTCACCAAAATAAATATATTCCACTCGAGTGTAATAATGGCGCGAAAGTGCTGGTCTGTTTCACCTATAATCTGTTCACCCAACAGATGCAGTTAAGCCACTCCCAATAAATTTTGACCAATGTAATAACAGACCCGTTTCACAGTCACAAAATTATAAAAACCGGGAAATTTAAAATCGCATATCACATTGTACGACGAAGTTATAAAGTGTTATGTTTTGAATATTGACCTTTCAACACACAGCAGTACATAGTTTCAAATTGTTTATTAAGTTCAGAAAGATTATTTTGTTCTTATAAATGAAATTAACCGCAATTTGAGGCAAGGCAAATACAAAACGCAATGACAGGTTTGACGTTAAGGATGTCAATTCAGATACGGCAATTATAATTGGAAGCAAATCGTTGCGTGTGTTACAGGTTTTGAAAATTCGGCCAATTAAAAATGTTCATTTAAATTTGCCGGGAATTTTTTGGGGGGAGCTTTACTGCATCTGGTGGGTGAACAGATAATAGTAGGTATCAATGTCAACCTAAACAATAGGTAATAGGTTGTGAATCCCTGGTAGTAGGTAACAATCATAAGTTGTGTTGCTAACAGGTGTATTAATCTACCAAAAGAAGTTACATGCGCTCCTAATAGGTGTCGATTTAGTGAACGTAGGTGGAGTTTGGTGTTGGACTTACACTTACAAGGTTGGTTTAGTTAGTTAGGTCGAATTCCCAACATACTTAGTTGCGATTACACGTTTTAGGTGTACTTAAACAGACCACCAATAAGTATGTAATACGGTATTTACATGAATTTGTTACAATTAGGTGTATAAAAATTGGTAATATTGTACACCAATTAGGTAATAGGTATCAAAAGTAGCTTGTTCTTCACCAACTTGAAACATGAGGTCGAAAATATAGGTGCAAATTAGGGTACTCTACTTACTAGATTAACGAGAAGGCAGACATATTTATTGGCTAGCGTAGACGGACGAAATATCATCATACATGTTTTTTTAGCATTAATGAATAAATAATGTTCTACAATTAAAATCTAATTATATTTAGGTATTATTAATGATTGTATGTTTGAATAAAATAGTTAAACTGCCAAAAATGTACAACTATAAAAATGAAAAACGAATAATTATTTTTTTTATTATTTTTATAATAGTTATTTCAGAGGGGCTTTGTGTTTTTTGAAGGCAGAAGATATATGTTTGTCATAGAAAATGCATTCGCACGAAATATTTCCACATAGAAATCATGAAATTAAACATATTCAATATTTTACATATAATAGGTAATTTGTCTGATATGACGCCAGCCATAAAGTTCATAACAGTATTCTTATTAACTGTAGGTACTATTCTTTAAAAAGAGAGGACAATAATGGAAGTATGGTTATAAGTTCAAAACGACATGTAGAAAATAAGTAATCCGCCACGTCGATTCGACGTAGAAAATTACCTAATAATGTGTCTAGACACCTAACACCTAGTTAAATGACACCTATTTAACTTATTTCTCACATCGAATCGACGTGTCAAAAAACACCACTTAAGTCGATTCGACATCGAATTTATGTTATACTGCACTTATTGAAATTGGTGTCGTTACTTATTTCAAGTCGAATCGACGTCGAATGACACCTCAATTGCTAGCTGGGTTATGTGTAAAGAGCCCCCTCCCCTTATAACCCAACCATTTACTGAGCTATTTCAGTTTAAAAAAATGCACTTTATCTGAACAAGAGTTGTGCACAATTTATACTTGATTCCATCTTAAGTCAATTAAAAAACGTCAAATTTCTAAGCAGCAGCGGTCCGTTTTTGAAATTTCTTTCGACTGGATACTGCATATCTTTAGCTTGGTATAACCGGGTAGTATCAGTGCTATATACGAATGTTGAAGATGCGAATGAAGTGTCAATTATTGACTCCTTCTCTGAAGTGGTCATAAGTGACCCCTGAAGATCTAGCAGTACATAATGGTTTAAAAAAGCTGTATAGTGGATCGCCTGCCATAGCAGCTGTAAGTAAACTAATGTTTCAGGACAAAAGACAAAGGAGCTGTCAACTTCCGTCAGATGATGTAAAATAGGAGAGTATCGCCTTTTAGATGTAGGTATAACAAAGAGTAGGAATGTTTTGCATAGTGAAAACCCTTTTTTTTGTGCGGGTAAATTCCACTACACAATTTATAGCTACTTGCTATACCTATATATTTTTTGATGAGTGTTCACAGTAAATCTCTTGCAGCAATGGTTTTTAGGACCTAGTGTGTGCCATGTTTTCATCGCATTTACGTCACTTATGAACATTATTCTGTGATTATGAATTATTTACACTTCGCCCTTCACTACATTCGTGGTTGCCATGAAAACGTGTTCATACAAACATAATGGAGTTACAAAGCAGACCTACTTCAAGTAGACATTTATATTTTTTTTTTATGAATTCATTTCGCTTTCTAAATAATGGCTAACAGTGCAAGTGCGAGCTCAAATGAAAAATCCCTTCAAAGGTGAGCAAACAATTTCATAAATATGAGTACATGGTGTTCTCGTAGGAGAAAAAGCTGTGACACAGTATGTTCGTCAAATTCCAGTTGTTTAATGCAGAAACGTAAGCAAGTGCATCCTCTTGCTGCATCTTTAGGAACTTACGCACCACGAAATACCTCAGTGCAGCAACGTGTGCTTTCTGCTCGGCTATTGAAGCTGAGGTCCCTCCAGAATAAGTTAAACGACGCCAATTTTCATGTGGCCGTATGTTTCTTACAACAAATTTAACGAAATCTCATTGGGCTTCTAATTGTAGGAACTACAACAAGAAAATCGCGCTTTGAGGAACTTGCAAAGTAGACAAGATAAAGCGTTATCGAGGTACGAAGGCACGAATGCTGATTTGCCAAGATTGCTGAAATCTTACGAAGAAGACATTCGAGTTTTAGCTACAAAAAATAAGGCACTACGAAAAACAATAAAAGACGTCAGTGACCAACTGAAAACCAAAGATGAAGAATTGGCGAATGTTCGCATGCAGCTAAGAAGTTTGACGGTGCTTACAAAAAATAAGCATCTCGGTGAGAGACAGATGTTAACTGACCAAGTTGAAGACCTGAAAGAGAAATTGAAAGGTAGTGACGAGCAGATTAATCTATTAAACAGGAAGATCCTGCTGGAGTCTAAGAATTATAAAACTAAATTGAACGCGGAAGTGATGAAAAGCAAACAAAGACAAAAAGAACTTTCACACGCACTTTCTGAAATTGATCGGCTTAATGGGTTACTAGAGGTGGGTAATTAATGTCAAGTGTAATGTATTGCTGACTTTTAGAATTGCAGGGAAGCTCTAAACATGGAACGGTAACCGAAATTAAAGATCACAAGCGATTTTCTAGTAATAATCGACAAACTGTCTCCCTTACTAATCTGATAAATGACAGAATGAAGCCTAAACTAAATTCATTGATGAAGGAGAAATTGAAGGACTTTGAAAACGGCGATGAATCCGAACTTAAATTGGAACCTATTGCGACCACAGAAACAAAGGTGACATTTTCGAGCGAGGTAACAATGGTGTCGCCCAGTGAAAATATTAGAGCAAGGTTATCGGCGAATCTTGGCAAAGAAATCGATCATCTAAGTAAATCAGTCGAAGAACTAAGCTTGCCAGATGAAGACAATCACTTCCGTACAGTAAAACGTAAACTTTCCGGTAGCAAACTGGAAAAGTTTCCGTCTTCGGATATTTTCGATAAGAAATTCGAAGAGGTAAAAAAGGAGCAAGACATTAATAAA
Organism: Photinus pyralis; assembly: GCF_008802855.1. NCBI lineage: Eukaryota > Metazoa > Arthropoda > Insecta > Coleoptera > Lampyridae > Photinus > Photinus pyralis. The sequence goes on along the minus strand of NW_022170596.1, from coordinate 42,256,956 downwards.
CGTCTAGGGAACTGTTGCACCGATATACGATCTACGGTTGTCGACTGTAGTGCGGTCGTTAAGAAACACCAAGAGGATTACGCACAGGTGCACAACGAAACGGAAAAACTTCTAAGAGATTTACACGAGACCGACGTCTTGAATTCCAAATTGCGCTGCTCGAAGTTTTTAAATGCAGACAAGATCGAAATACCGGAAAAGGATTTCGAAATCGCAAACGAAATTTGGGAAAACGAGTACAGCTTTCGGACGGAGTTGATAAAACAGAACGGTGATGGCGACGGTAAATCTCAGTCGGAATTAGGGGACGACATTGGCGCAGACAAGAAGAATAAATTGTTAGCCACTTTACGCGCGATCGACAATAATAACGAAATTGACGAATACTCCTTTCCAAGCCCATCGAGTAAATCTCACAAATTCTCTGACGATTATTTTGACAGTTTGAAGTGAGAGTGTTGGATTTAATTATTACCACTTTATAACTATATCTCTAATTTTTATTATATATGTTTTTGTACAAATTTTTACACATAAATAATGTATAATTCGAATTATTATTTATATTTGAAATGTTTATTTGTTGTTACTATTGGTTACTTAGTATAGTGGATTAATTTTTAAATATTTTGATGATATATTACTGTTTGATGATATTGTTGTATATGTATTAAAATCAAAGTGGAGATTCCTTGAAAGTGCGAATGTGTAATATTTAACCTATTTTGTTGGTTACTAAAAGTGACAAACCATATTCTTATATCAGTTATATCCATTGATGTAAGTAGGAACATGGGAGACACAGGGGCAGTGACTGAAAGGTTTTTTGCGCCTCTATCTGTTAGTAATAATCGTTATCCGAGGGATATTACTCATTCCCATAAATACACACTTTTATGATGGCTACCACAGTGTTGTATCTAGAATTCTAGACCATGGTATTACTTTTAGTGCAATACTGCAGGATTACCTATGTATTGCGTAGTTTGTGTCCTATTAGAAACCTTCCTCCATGAAAATAGTCAGATCTCTTTCTATGGAGATAGTTCAATATAAGTAACATTTACAACTTATCCAACAATTTTAAAACACTAAGCTTGGGAAATTTCAAACGTCAAGGTACTCGCAATAGAATACTATATTCTTAGTTGTTAAACAACGTACACGAAACATGTTTTTTATTATTACTATTATTTTCTTTTGTCGCTTTTGTTCAATCGTCATTCCCATATGTATGTTAATCATACGCTTCACATCATTATATAGTTAGTTTCATTCCACTTTGTTGTTTAGTTAATTAAATTGGAGGGGTTAAGTGGAAGAGCAGATGTGTGGTTATGTACCCCATCTGAACGACTGCGCCCCATTGGATGGTGTCAACATTAGGTTTTGTTTTTCCTTCTATTATGTTTTATATATATTTTATACAGTAAAGAATAATTAGCACTAAGAACACCGCGGGGTGGCGACAGGAAAAATATGGTGATTATTCAAAGTGGAGCCAAACGAAAGGTTCAATTAGAACCTTTTAGGGGTTACTCTGGTCCTAATTTTAGCACCATACGGTACTAAACTTGGCCCAGTTATAGTTTGTCTAAAGATACATTGTGCGTTATCTTTGGTTTGTCTGAGGCATCGCGCGTACCAGCGCTGCTTATCTTGGCAACAAGGTTATCAATTGGCAGAGCAACGCGATGCAAGCTTTATAGGGGAGTTGATGGTGTCCTTCTGTCCGTGAACACGATAACTTGTAAACGCTTGGACCGATTTGGTTCCAACTTTGCACAGTTGACCTATGTGCCCAGGAGCGCCGGAAGAAAATGCGCTAGGGAGGGGCCCTTACATTTTTGAAATAGAAAATGTTACCCAACTGTTTTTAAATTAGTAAATCAATAGGATACGCAGCTAAATCATATATCCAATAAAAACTATTGTTGTAATAGGTACATATTAGACACAAAACAAAACAAGAACAAAAGTAACAAGTTACAGTAGTTTACTGAAAAAAAATGAAATTAATAGCACTATATTATAAAATTTGCTGTGGTTAGTACAGATACCACCCGTAAACCGGCGCATATGCGCGTTCTACCTTCTTTTAGGTCTAACAATATGTGTACCAAATTTGGTTCCAATCGGTTCAGCCGTTTAGCCGTTAATGAGAGTTTAACACACTTGTGCATATACGCTATTCTCCCCGAAAGCTTTTCAGCTCTTCCTTTTGTATCTAAGAATATGTGTACCAAATTTGGTTATAATAACAGTACACTACAGACAGACCGACATCATCAAAATTTTGTTGGAATCGGAATCCTGGTGCTTCAAAACGTGTATTTGCGTAAAAAAGTGGTGCATCTATTCTATAACAAGTTAAAAACTTGGTCACTCGCGACCAACGAAAGCGCATTTTCCCCGCACAGAATCAGTAATAGCTCGGGGTCGGGAAGGAAGTGACTAATCCAAAAGTCTTTTGTCGTTCTGCCCTCGAGGCTGTGCTACACTGTATAAGAAAGAAACCACAACGAAAAAGCTTAAAGTGGAGGACTAGTAATGGTAAAGACGGACAAAGTGCGGACAATAGCGTTCGTTTTCCTTTTGGAAAATGCGCTAAAAAGCGCCGAACCGAAATATATAAGTGACATGACAATATTGTCATTGATGTTTTTCCAAAACAAACAGCCACCCTGCGGTCTTCGGTTAATTTAATCTCTATAGTCTATAACTATACAATATGCATGGGAACTTTATGGACATTGAAGTAACTCAATATAAGGTTATAAAAGGTTTACCTACTTTTTCTTTGTCACCGAACAGCGATGGGACAGGAAAAGGTGGCTGTGTTCTGGTTTTATTGTGAGCTTTCAACATTTTCTAAAATGGATTAAGTGATTTGTCAAATCCCAGGGAGGGGCCCGGGCCCCTCCTTGCCCTTTAGTAGCGGCGCCCATGTAAATGTGCCCCATGTAATAAGCCTATTGAAAATGGGTCAAATCCAATGACCCCGTGGGGTCACGCTTCTCTGTCCCTGCCAAACTTTTGAACCTATTCGGTTGAAACTTTGCATAGTAGACTTGTATGCCACATGTAACAAGTAGGTATATTGAAAATGGGTGAAATCCAATGACCCTGTAGGGTCACGCTTGAACCTATTCGGTTCAAACTGTTAACATACGAGTTAACATACCCCATGTAACAAGTCAATTGAAAATGGGTCAAATCCAATGACTCCGTGGGGTCACACCGGGGTGCCATTAGGTCCAAGATTGGGTGGCATCGGGTTTGAGTCCTTCCCGATTTTCAATACAGAATTTTTGCTTTAACCTGGAAATTCTTTAAATTCGTAGTTTCAAGTTTAATGTCTAAAATTCCTTTCTGAGTTTAATTAAAAATTATTTCAACTCATAATAGGCAAAGAGATAGCACAAGGATCCGCTAGATGGCGCCATCGCGGTGTGGTTTTTATTTAAACTAACTGCATTGCATGGAATTGACAATTGACGAACGACTTGCAAATGCGACTACGTAAATACATAAATAATGGCAATATTAGACCCTCGTATTGTGACATCTACGCTTAAGAATTTGCTAAATTGTCATTTATTGTGATTAAGTCGTGTGTGACTTCACCGTACGTGCAGTTTTTAAGTGGAAATATTTCATGTAAGTCCCTAAACTTAAGCATCTTTATGCACACGGAGGTTAAGTTCATTTTCCTTATCAAATTCCATATTATAACCTCAAAAAATCAGATTTTTGTACAGCAGTCGCCTAATTTAGTGCTGACCTTCCTCAATAAATTGTCATGGCGGCTTGTATTAAAAATTGTTACAAATTCTTAAAAAATGTATGTTAACCACGATTATTCTTCCATTACATAATTATCCTACGTACATCGACCTAACCTTGACCGTTAAATTCTATAGAAATGTAAAGAAACTCACTTTAATTTTTAATTGCCAATTGAACAAGTGCTTGTGCCGACGTCCTGTTCCAGGCTATTTAACATCCTCTCACGGATTTTACTGGCATTTGTTATTCAGATTTTATTTTTGATAATTACGAAGAACTTCAAGTAGGTATATAATCGAGATTAACATACTCTATGTTGAATGTTTTACATAATTTGTAAAAAGCGAAAGCTTTGAAGTAACCTGTGGTACGGTCATCATAGTGAAAACCAGGAATCGGTAGTACATTGTCCTGCGACAGGAGGATTATAAATTAATCTTGTCTGATCCTTTGCCATTGAGGTTGCAAAATCCTGCATAGGATTTCATTTAATCAAGCAGCTACAATGTGCTGTATTATTTTCAGATGCTATTGTATGCGTTTGTGTGAAACTTACAATGAAATATGTTGATTGTTAGCTAAAACAATTGAGCAGTTTTTTGTACCCTAACAATTATTCGTTTACTTAATTACCGAGGCACGTGGCACAGTGGATGCGCTCACCGATGCTATTCGGGAGGTTGTGGGTTCGAATTCCGCTGCCGACTGCTCTGTCTGGGGTTTTGTCAGGGGGTTTTCCTCAGACATACGTAGCTTCGCATAATGCTAGCATTATGTTGAAATCTACGAGGCGAATGCTGGAGCAGTACTCTCCCCCTCAGCACCCTAACTCCGTTCCTTCCGTTCCCATCCCTAACTTAACCCATCCTTACAATCCCGTTCTCTGGCTGAAGAGGTATCCCTGTAGTCAGGGGTGCCGGAGGAATGAAACATGTTGGCCTTTTTCCTTTACTTAATTTGTGAGTAATCCAAGCTTAATACCAGCTCAGGTACGATTTTAAGCTATGCTTAAGCCGAGGGTTAAGCTAATCTGGGCTAAAGTATGTCAATGCAAACAGCCATAATTGACGTTGGACACTTGAGTAAGAGCATATTTAATAATTGAGTATTTTGTAAGTACTTACTTTGTAAATTCGAGTTTAGTCCTGTGCTTGGACGCTAGTTTTTGTACGCAATAAAGTCCAAATTTGAAAGCAAAAATTCTGCTGTAATTTTATAATACCTGATGGTTGAGCTGACGGTAATAACTAATCAAGCTGAGGTTAAGTGGAAGAGCAGCACCTGGGTGTGCTGAATTTCGCCTCTTATTTTGCAGTTAATCATGTATATTACAAATTAATTAAAATAAAGTCATTTATTATTATTTATTTGTGTCTCTAAGGTTTTTAGTTAAGCCTGATTGTGGGCATATCCGGAAATTGAGAAAAATGTTACTTCGTGGTTCCTTTTTGTATACCCATCAAGACACCTTGTAATATTACAATTGTTATGGTGTAATAATAAATATAAGTTTAAAGATTCTTGTACAAAATGATGCCGAAACGGTTTATAAACATCCAGCTATAAGGATATTAATGCCTCCCAATGTCCGAATTCAAAAAGGTATACAGTGATATTTATTAAGAAGTAGACATGGGATTTACATGTATTGTTTTTCCCTATGTCTACTTTTGAATGACAAAATCGCTTTTGAAGGGCGCCTAATTTTATGCAACCAAAATATTTATTAATTTGAAAAACGATACACGTAAATCCCTATGTCTACGTCTTAATCAATCACTGTATAGAAAACGGTAGAATGAGTATGAAATATAGTCTGAGAACCAGCATTTACTTTATCCAGTGCGTCAATTTGAAAAGTTTCAATACGAATATCTTGTGAAATGGAAGAATTGGACAGGTGGTTTGTGGGTGGTGTAGGTTAAATACCAATGCACACAGCATTATTTATTTGGCACCCGACGTGGGGTCACAGCAATTTATCAACGACCCTGTATAATACCTGTCTCATTTGGGAGTAGGTCAGCAAAGGTGTTTATTCTAACACCCCATTCTTGAGATGTAAGCGATTGAGTTTTGACTCCCGTCTTGTAGAACTATAATCTAGCTAGACCTACAACAACTAATCTAATTTAACCTCGAATTTAACCCTTCTCTTTGAATTTTTGTTTGTGTGCACCAAATTGTATCTAGTCACCATATATTTGTGTGATTAGGAGTCAATAGCCAGAAACCAAATTTGCAGTTTTTTAATAATAATAATAACTTTATTCATGCCATAGGCATTTTACAAAGTAAAAAGAAACAAACTTTAAACTAAAACACATTACTTAAAATATCACATACATTGTTATTTAATATTAACCTCGACAGTAACACTACGTTTAAACGAGAAAATAGTGGGACTGAAAAACACTCGCACTGAACTCATTGATTAGGCCAACCATCCGATCCAAATTTGCAGTTTTGGAAGATATGCGCAACCGACCAAGGATTACAAATTTCATCAATGTTGTCACTTAAGCCATAAGTACATGCTCATTGTTTTCCTGTTCAGAAAATAAGCTTCGTAGTTGATAAGACAAACCAGTTTCCAACAGCAGCCATTTAAGGAAAAGCATTTTGTCATTATATAAATAAAATGATTATAAAAAAACGTGGTTCTTGTGTATCTTGTATATCATAAAAAAAAAAGCTAATTAATCACTGTGTTTGGCTTTGATTTATAATTTTATCTCGAATTTTATTTGTATTAGGTATTTTTAGATTTAATTTACATTATAGATATATGCAAGTAGCTATAATTAAGTACAGGTTAAATACCGAATAACCTTGCATTTGCATAGACCGATTGTACTAATCAAAGTCAATTTTCTTATACAAATTTATTTTGTTGCATGTCTAAAAATGATTTTTTTCCAATTTTCAGATGCATTTATGGAAATGTCCCTATAAAGTAAGTTTGAGTGATGGGTAGCGTAACATAGTCAATGAGCAATCACGGTGAAGAATCACGATCGAGGGGGTCTATCACAAGACCCCCGTTGCTGCACGAAAGGGTTGGGCAGGTGTACTACGCCCATGGCTTGTTTTGTACGTCTTATCCGGCATCTGTGATATCGTTTGCAATTTTTATTGCTTTATTGTGTTGGTAAGTGTTCGAGGATTGTAAACATTTAATTATCTGCATTAAGGCGATAATAATTATTGTTATCCTTGGATGGTATTGCGTCACTATAATATTACTTGCTTGGAGGAGTGTTTTTAATTGAAATAACTATACCTTTTTGCAACATTTATATGTATATTTACTCATACATTTTGATTGATAATTCGAATGTTTGTTTTGAAAGAGGTGGATACAATGAATGTAATTGATTGTCCTGTGAACTTCACCTTAATGAGTAAAATGTAATTAACGAATAAACGTAAGTGGATGTGCAGGAAGTTTTCACAATTTGATTTTTGATTATACAGGGTGTTTCGAAATTCGCGCACACGGACTATGGGATGGTGTTATACGACAAAAACTGAACAAAAAGTTCCTCTACCAGTTTTCCATCAGACCGCTATTTTTCGAGATACCGCGGTTTTAAAAATCTCCGCCCCCCCTACGATGCGCCACTGGTTATACTTTAATAATAACACATTTTTTAAAAACAAAAGAAGGTTCAAAATAAACTATAATTAGGACGAGTACGTAATTACAACAATTGTTCAAAATGTCCGCCGTCTGCTAGTAAACAAGCTTCAGCACGTCGAAAAAGAAAAAAGTTCCGGTCTGATCAAAAACTGGTAGAGGAACTTTTTATTCTGTTTTCGTTGTATAACACTATCTCACACAGTCTGTGTGCACGAATTTCGAAACACCCTGTATATGCCAATTAAGTGGGCTTCGCCAAATACTGGCGGAATAAGGTGTTTAATGATGCTTTCTTTGATAACCGAACCAATGTGTTTTGTATACTTTATGGCGAAAAAAATATGCGTAAGGTATGATGTTACATAATGATTTCTGACATTATCTAACAATTGTATTTTAAGTGTGTTGTTTTGTTTTCATTATAGCTACTATGAAAAAAATTCTAAGTGCAGCAGAATAGCCAGTCATTAAGATATCAAGTTTGTGATTTTATTGCTTCATCAGTAGCGTAAAGGTGGGTACCCACTTGAGCAAATTTGCGCGCACATAAAAGATTTACGCATAACGCAAATGAAAATATACGCAAAAACCTGCTCCACTCGTTCGCGCTACGATGGGGGGTACTCAATTGAGAAACTGACATCCCGTGCGCGCAAGAAAATTTTTTGATGTTTCTCCCGAAACCGACAGACGACGGGCCGACGGCTCACATTTGTGGGTGTTGTATACCTCGTACACATTTTAGCGTATTTGCGCGCAAAGGGCTTCGGTGCAAGATAATCGTCGGGCTTCCCTCTTTATGGTAAGATTGGGATTTGTTGTGGTAATGGTTTCCCAAATTCTTCTGCATTTCTGTTTTTGACGTAAAGTGCGGAAGATGGTGAACTGGTGGATCCAAATATCATCCACTCCTCAACAAGCTGGGATTACTCTTTCCTCTAGAGGAACCTTTACGCATCTTTGCCTTTGTGTTGAATGAGGACCTGGTGGAACGTCTCTTTGATATTAGCAGTACGCAATTCTGCTCTCCCTGAACTGCATCAAAATCGCTAGAAGGAACTCCAGCAAATCAGGACCTGTGAGAAGATTGTCGTTGAGACTCACTCTGATTTTATGTGACTTTTTGGGATTGAAGTCTACCATACCTTACCCGAATCCACTTTGAGTTTGTCCATATTAACTTTTTGAATATATCCCATTTGTTCATTCTGAGTTATCTTATCTCAGTAGAGCATAGCAAACACCTGGTTTTTCTCGAATCTTTTCTCCAGAAGATTTAGACGTCGCACTCTGCTTTCATCTCGCCAGAGCAAACCGGTTTCCCAACGTCCCCAGTTAATTCTTCTCGTGGTTAAATCCATGATCTGCTCTGCACCCTTGTCTTTTTGTACCGCGGTCGGTCATCCTTCACACTCACGCTCAGTGCCTCTGTACTTATGAACTCTTGCGTCATCCCTTCAATTTCGATTTTATTCTCAGCCATGACTATTCTCATTTGCGCTTGTGGACCATAACTTCTTACACTTGGCGAGCCTGAGTTACGATTCATAAATCACATACAGATCTTCCTTGCACTTCTCTTGTTTGGTTGATTGCACTTTAGGGGGCTATATTTCCATTTGTGAAGAGAAAGTTCTTCTTTTGCGTCACCCTGAAGTGCACGTATTAAGAAGGCAAATTTCTCATCCTGCACCATCTTACATATATCCACAATATGTATAAACCGTTCAATGAACCCCGGCACTCTGCTGGATTTCCAGAGAAGACTGGTGTGTCTCCCAATGGACTACCTGTGAATAGACACATGGTGATAATAATAATAATAATATTTATTGGTGGTGTTTATACGGTCCACCTTTTTGTGGTCGACTTGGGAAATACCCAGCACCAGGCTCAACCCAATCACCACACTGCACTTTACTCACTGGTAGTCCAATGTCTCTTTCAATGTTCAACTGCAACGATTGCACTACACCCACTTTTTTGACGGAAATACATGTTTTGAAGCACCATGAACCCTAAACAAACAAAATCTCGATGATGTTGGTCGTTCTGTTGGTATGTCTGTCTGTACTCTCATTTCATTGGAACCAAACTTGGTACACATATTCTTAAATATAAAAGGGCAGAATCGCCCATGCGCAGGTATGTGGGTGGTATCTGTGCTAGCCACAGCAAATTGTTTTAATGTTACTGTACTCGTATGTGACAGTTAGTTTCCATGGAAACAAAAATATTCATTTCTCATTATCGCATTTAAAATACAACTGTTAAATAATGCAAGAAATGCAAATCGTCATTATTTGAAAACACTTTGAAGCACACTTTAATAATCAAACTACCAAGAATAACATAAATTAGGTTCACAATTGACGCGTTTCCCAAACAAGTTAAAAAGTGCGTTTGCAGTTACCCATTATTAAATTTGCCGCTACCCGGAAACCTTCCCCTACAAGTTTGGAGCTCGGAATCGAACACAACAAATATAGAAGCTCTATCCGGAAAACCCCCATCGTTCTACGTTCAGCAGGTAATATTGCGAAGTGCGGTATTGCCATGGGACTCAAACTTGTACGTAAGCGACGCATTTCGTGCCCCATTATATGAAGCATTTAAACTATTGGATCTCGTCAGAAATTATCAGGAAGCACAGGGGTAGGTAGAGAAGAACTTGGTCACCCGATGGTCTGATTCAATTTCTAGCGCGAAAACGTTAGGGCACCTTTGTTTGCATGTTGAAGCTGTGAAGAAAATCAAAGACATTCGTAGCGACGTTTTACCTCAGTACAGCTGCTTGGTATTGTCTCCTGCGAATTTATGGCACCAAGATGCTCAGCAATTCGCCCAAGATTCATCCATTCTTAACACTGTCTTCAATCATCAGGTGAGAATGCGAACGGTAGACAGTTGACTTTAACCTAATGTTTTAGAATTTACAAAAAGGGAAAACCTCAGTTGCCGAGATGCTATTTGGGATGCATTTATCTGATACCGGAATTAAAAGGTACCCATTTAGAAACCGACAACGGATCCTGCAGTACGCAATTACATTATTTTTTAAGGAATATGATCAATCGTAAGCAGTCTTTGTAATCTTCTCCCTTACACCGTAAGCCTTTTAGGTTTGTTGCGGGACTACGCCATAAGCTCCAAACGTTATACCCATTGCATCAGAACGCCAGCCACTCAGAAAGTCCTATCCTTTATAACGAAACAGCTATTATTTATTATCCCGGTGAATTTAATTACAATGAATTTCTTCCCGTCGCCACCGCCTTTTTTTTGTTGTTTGTTTATTATTACTTTTCAGTCCGTAAAATCGAACTGATCAGCTCCAAGTTGGCTATGGCCCTTACAGTCGTTCTCACAGTTTTGATTAGCTTGGGAATGACTATAGGGATCTGTTTCTTTTTTGGTTTAACCTTCTCCCTGCGCGAGAAGGAGATATTTCCTTACCTAGTTATTTTAGTCGGTTTAGAAAATGTATTAGTCATAACCAAAAGCGTCGTATCGACACCGCAGCACCTGGATGTTAAAATTCGAGTCGCTCAGGGCTTGTCTAAAGAGGGGTGGTCCATAACTAAGAATCTCCTAATCGAAATTACTATTTTAACTATTGGATTGTTTACATTCGTACCTGCTATACAAGAATTGTGTATTTTTGCAATTGTCGGTTTATTAACCGACTTTTTTCTACAAATGGTATTTTTTTACACTATCTTAGGCATCGACGCGAGACACTTTGAAAATTTAGCGGAGAAGCGCAACCTTAACTTCCGAAATAGTCTCTACCAGACACAACATGATAAAACACATAGTACCTCCTTTCCCAAAACGGGTATACACAGATCTCGGTCTCATCCTAGGTTATCAACCGACGTAGTCGCCGGTCAAATGCAAGGTGCTTTAGAGAGAAAGATACCCAAACGTTTAAGACTGGTAAATATTTGGGCGCGAACGCGGTTTTTCCAAAGAGCATTTATGTTATTAATGGTAATATGGATCGCGCGTATATTGTACAGTAGCGGAATCGTGGAACAGTACATAATGGAGTTAACCGAAAAAAATAATCATAGGGTTACGGATGCCGGTTTGGCAGAACAAAATGTTTCCAATATAGTTCTCAATTTAAACCCCTATAATTTTCCCACCACTAACGAATATGCCAATTTTGTAACCGAAAGAAGCATCGAGTTTACCGATCAAACTGACGAGCTTAACAAGCTAAAACATCGCGAGTATCCGCCTTGGTTGAAGCTGTCGACTCAGCATTGGGCAGCTATTCTAAAGAAATATAATATTTCGTTGAGCGGTTCGTCCGTCGCTATTTTACCCAATATTAAAATCTCCTATTCAATTAATCCTCAACAGGCTGTACTTCTTCGTAATCCCGAAGAGAAGAATGGACAAAAGTTCCATTGGCAAACACTGGCCGCTGCTTTGGATCCGATTGATTTCAACGGTAAGTATTTTCCATTGTATCCAATGTTAGAAATGGCATTTTTAGACTTGGATGGTAGTCCGGAAATTTCGAGTACTGTCTACAGTGACCGTCCCTTTTATCCTAGCTCGCCCATGGAAATTATGTTGACTACAATTTTATGCTTCATTAGCGTGGCAGTGCTGGCGTACGCCTTTGTAGTCTTGTATCGTTGTATTTGCTCTCGGAATTACGCAGAGTGGAGGGCTTCGTGGTTTAGCGACAGCACTGAAGAGAAAGAAGTGCAGGTGTTACTAGAAGCTGTACCTATAGCGTTAGATGGTCATCCGCAAGAGATCGAGTGTATAGCCACTGATGGTTATAGTGTTGCTAGTACCTGTTTAGGCGGTCATATCAAAGTGTGGGATACGATTACGGGGGAGCTCATTAAAAATATTGATCGCAAATCGTAAGTGTTACACATAACGGTTGGTAGTATTTTTAAGTTACATACGACCTGTTTGTCACAATGTTCATAAATAATGTATGTGGGTATGAATCTTTTGTTTTGTTTACAGGAGCAAATATGATGATCGTATGTTACATAACGTCTTTTGTATTGCTGTCTGTCTGTCTGTCCGTCCGTCTGTCTGTCTGTGTGCACAATAACTTTGTGTAGAAACGTTCGATCGCTTTGCAAATTGATACACATGTTCTTCGTGATATATGAGCGGTCGCTATTGTTTTTTGGCTACATAGACTAACGGGCCAAAAAGTTACCGCCCAAAAACTGCCCAAACCTCCAAAAAGGGTTTCTCTTGTTACAAAGAACATATGAATGTCCAGTTTTCTGTGTTAGCAAATATTTCTTAAACTTCAGGCAACTATGCAGATGCAAAAAAAAAATATTGCGCATGCGCATTACAACTGTTATATTTGCGCAATCCCAATTTTTTAGTTGTTACGATATTTAATGGAAATTATGTATGTAGGCACTTCGAACAAAAGTAAAACTAGTGCCGAATCATAAAATTTGTTTTGCGCATGCAAACTAATGCCGATTCAAAAGTTGGTTTTACAAGCCATGCTGATCTGGCGGGACAGAATCAACCCTTCAATAGAATTTAAAAAGCTAAGCAGATTAGTAGATTAGTAGATTAAATTGGCTTTCAAATAATGTGCCATTTGCCATAGGATTCCATTTAAAATTTTAGGAGTTAAGCTCCCTACTTAGAGGGGTGAAGACTTGTGTTCGTGATTTGTATTCCAAAAGTTGTCCCCCTCGAATACAAAATAGACGTATTATAGGATTTTTCGAAATTTCTAAGTTTAATACCCTAAAAGCCCTCTGTATACTTCTCGTTGGGCCACTCTGTATATGTTACACACAAATATCAAAAACGCTCAATGAGCGAAAATAAAATTATGGACGAAGCAAAATGACCAAACACCGAAATTAAATATTTTTCCGTGTTATGGTCGTGAACTTATGCACCTAACGCATTGTGGTCATTTTAGAAGCGACCACAATGCGAATTGGATGGTTTCAATCAACCGGACACTGTTTTTTTTCAGTTTTAACGTGTGTCCGTAATGTGATGTATCGCTAGTAATTCAGTTATTAGTTTGATTTTATGTTAGTAATCCTAAGAAATGGCAGTCGCTATAAGCAAGTACTATGCAGCTCCTGACTAGCTCTTGTACGAACAAATAATGTGTATAATTTGGTTCAATATCTGTTTTAATCAAAAATTACTTTTTTTGTTTATTTAACGATATTATAAAATAAAATTTGCGTAAAGAAGCGTACACGCTTTCCGACCGTCGCGAACCAGCCACGTTTTCTTCATTGAATCCAGTATTTAACGAAACACCACTTCACTATTAAAAAATCTTTTTCTCCAGGACTTTCAAATAAAGCCTCCCATCACAATTAGGGTCCAAACACACAATTCGGCTCAAAAAATATAACCGAAACAACGTGTGCATGATGATATGTTCAAAATATATTATATTTTTTTATTTTATATGATTGACATTTTAGCTTGTACCTGGGTTTGGGTGAGTAGGCTAAGCCGTTCTTTAACCGTAAGGATAGATAAAGTGAAAAAGGGTAGATAAAGTGAAACAGATGACTGTGCATTGTAATTACATCTGTCATTCTTATTTCAAATGCACGATATACATTGGGCCGTATGAATAAAAGTAAGCAAATGCTTATACTTGCAAAATTCAAAGTAAATACTCGTAAGTGCTCCTTTGCACTGGGCGACTTAGCAGCGCTTCTAAGCAGAAAGAATGGACGCAGTACAGCGCTGCTAAACCATGCTAAACAGACCAGTATGAAGGGGCAGTTACGAGTATTTACTTTGAATTTTGCAAGTATAAGCATTTGCTTACTTTTATTCATACGGCCCAATGACGTTCAGAACATATGACAATTCTGTTACTATGGAAACGATCACGAGAGCAGAACCGAAGCTTGCTATTTTTGACGTTAAATTCAGAATTGTCAGAAGCTTTACAATGATTTGTATGGCTTCTTCTATAGTAAAGTTTTGTATTATAGACGACGATAAAGGGAAACTAAAATATCCCTTTATCATCTTATATAACATTATTAACATTATTATATAAATATAATATTAATTAATAATTAACATTATTATATAAATATGTTGTCATTTAATAAATAATTCAATGTATTATGGTCATTCTTCAAACGAACAAAATGTGTTGTGTTAACGACCATAACACGTAAAAATATTTAATTTCAGTGCTTGGTCATTTAGCTTCGGCCATAATGCGTTGTATTCGTTATTTTCGCTCATCGAGCGTTTTCGATATTTGCGCGTAACATATACAGTGCGTATATTTTAAGTCTGGACATAAAAATCTCCTATTTTCAAAGCTGAAATATACCCCTTAACATAGGCAACCAATTTTCTCGGGTTTCATTTTTTTCAAATTTTTTCAATAAACGTCACTATTATACACAAGAAGAAAAAATTAATTGTGCGGCCTCCTGCCGTCCCAAAAATCGGGGACATGTTTCAAAATCTATAGTAATTAAGCTCGCTTCTAATGAAACGACTCTCGACTGGTTCGGATGTGATTTACTGCAACTCATTTAATTAGCTACTGTTAAATATATTTTTCTCTGAAACGGACGAGATGAAATTTCTAAACTTATACTTCTAATTAACCCCCATTGTCTCTTGGAATTTCTCAGGTTAGATAAAAAAGTTTTTATCAAACTGATACAGGCGTAAACAAACCTGCTAATGACGGAACTGTAACTTAAAGATATTAATTTTTCCCCCGCGTTTCCATGCCTTGGGCGGTGGGATGCTACAAACACAATTAAAATATGTCTACGGGAACGGCTGCAAACGGCAAATTAATTGCAGTATCTTGATTTCTTCACCGGCGGCCAAAACGATGCCACAAACTAAAAGCAATTACCTTCACCCTCTATCTCCAACTGCTAAAATAAACTAAACACTTTCGCCATGACTCTTTTCGTAACGAAGCGCCTCCAAATACTGCGTGTTCACTGAAGCTAGTAAACTTCAAGGCTTCAAAAAGTAACTACTTTTTGTATAGTTACCATAGTGATGCCGATTACTCGCGAAAGCGTCCGTTTTATGTACTTAAAACAATAACAAAATATCGTCTAATTCAGGTGGTTGGAGAATGAAATATTTGTAGGTTTAAACTTCAATTGGAAAGCCAAATTGTGGAAAGGGGATTTTCCATTTAAATTTTGAAAGATAATTTAACTATGAATTATTTCAGATACTTCTCGCTACAAAATAAATCACCAGAATTAAGCATGGACGTGGAGGACAACAATCTATCAGATTACGAATCAGGCTCGCCGCCATCACGTGACGAAACACTTCCCACATTTCCCAGTTTTCAGTACAAAATCAACACGAACTTTTCCGGTTTAAAATTGCAGCCGATACCGACGGCGGACGTTACGAGCACGAAATTTGATTTCGGCGTGGAATACCGTCAACTGTACGCCGAACATAGGAAGGAGCAAAAATTGAAAAGTAGAAATGACACGGTGAAATGGGTTCAGGCGCAAAGACGTATTGTGAACGATTGTGATGCGGTACGAAGCGAGTGCGCGAATAGGCGGAACGTTTTGAATCGCGAAACGCACGCGCTTTTCGCCGACGAGACTTTGTCCGTAAGACATGATAGTGAAAGTTCGACCACGTCGAACGGGAAAAGTGCGCCGATTTGGTGTACGGATTATGTTGACAATTTAATAGTAATAGGGTGTTCTGATGGTTCCTTAGAGTTTTGGGAGGGTACTACTGGTAACTTTAGGGTGCGTATCTTTCCACCAGTTAAGGGGAATAATTTTTTTTCTTTAGTGTTTGTACGACGACTTAAGTGGAATAGGAGTCACATCTGTTAAGATAATTGGATCTCATGTCATTGCCGCACGATTGTATGGTACATTAGATTTTCTCCAGCTGCAGTCGTATAGTCACGGGCGGCCCATCGATTGGAATTTTACATGCGCCTATCGACGTACGCATGTTCGCACCTCCTCTGCTGGCTGCATCGACTATAAAGATATGCAGGTATGTGGATTATTTGGAGATAATTAGTCTCTAATTGCACGATCTTTAGTGTTATGAGGGGACGGAGGATATTCGTTGCACCAAAGTGCTCACAACCAAAGCGCATCAGCAGCCGATTACTTGTTTGGATGCTGAAGGTGGAAGTGTTCTTACTGGTAGTCAGGACCACACTTTAAGAGTGTTTAGGTTAGAGAATGGGAACCCTTTGTATACATTACATGGACATTGTGGCCCAATTACGTGCTTATTTATTGATCGAATATGTCCTGCTATGTCAGGTAGTGGATCTCAGGATGGAATGCTTTGTGTATGGGATTTACTTACAGGTAGGAGTAGGAAACGCAATTGGCTTCATTTGATTGTATGAATTCACCTTACCCTTCAATAACTTTCTATGTCTGATATTTACACTGAAAGCTTATGAAGATTTTACAATTTTGTACTTATAACTTGCATTGTTTCGGAGTTGTTTCAGTTGGATACGTCTCTTTGTCAACCTTGGCTGTACCTGTTCTCAATTTTAATCCGATTCTTGCCTTCCATGAGTTGCCCATGCTCTATCCTACTTATGTGAAGTTAACAATAGCATTCCAGCAATAGATACGCATATTTATTGTGAAGTTAGCAATAACTATTCAGCCAAAAATGTGCAAACAATGTAATAAAATATTGATAGAAACAATTAAACCATATTCCCAAATAAGATCCCTACCTTACCCCTTGACGATCATAAAACGTAATCCACCCCAACTCCTACTGTGACAACTTTGCCTCAATGGTGTCCACGCTTTGCGCGGGTAAGGTAGATTAGATTATGGAACTTTGATTTTTGTGTAAATCGTGTTTCAATTGGTATTAATGATTTTCATATTTTTGCACAGTTATGATCAAATAGTTATTTGCTAACTGCACACTAAATATGGAGATCACGAACTTATAAATTAAGATGGACTGCAGATCAAACAGTTGCATAGAGGTAGAAATGACCCTAGCATGGGCGCCGCCATGATGTGCACATTTTAGTTATTTTCTAGGGGAATTTTCCTAGTGCTCAAGTTTTGAGACTATTGCAGCCTTGGAAAATGACATGTGTCACAGTAATTTATTTAGAAAACGTGAGGTTAATGTTGGGTTAATGCTTGTTTATTAGTTGATTTGAATTTCGCGCTATGTGAGTGCACATCATGGCGGCCCCCATGTAGTTGTCATTTGTTAATTCAGCATTAGCAGTTCATCTTAATTTATAAGTTCGTGATGGAGATCTATCTATAAGCTGTTGCTAACTTCACACGGGTTTCCACCTATGTACCTCCTCCCTCTTAAACCCTCCTACATTGCCATAAGTATTACCACAACATGGCTTTTTAATGATATGTATCATTTGATAACAAGGTAATGTTTCGGGAGTAAGTACCTCTACTAGACTAATCTGCACCTGTGGCGCCATCCTGAGCTAAGTACTTAAAACAATGGCATTTTCCCCTACCACTTTCTAATAGTATGTTTTGATGCCAATGTTTATGTCTATCACTCTTCGAGTAACTGCAGTTCAGTTGTGGATTTTCTATACTGTTACACCTCGACAAAATTAGGTAATGAGGTTGCATAAGAAAGAACAAAATGTTCCATTGCATTTCTCATTTGTCTTGATCACGTGTCACAATATAACATAAGCGATCTTGGTGGTACACCCCACAATGTAATTTGCCATGAATGAAAGGAAACTCCTACAGTCTTACACTCAATCGGAAGCAGAATGCTCCAACAAAAAGTTGGTATTTGTTCTTTTTCGCTTTTGTTATTCGCGCTACTCTTTATGTTTTGAAGAAATCAACAGTTTTTTGTATTCGATTTTGTAAATAAAGAAATGATTTTGAATAAATATACCTCACTTGTAAAGGACCAGTGGTTTGCTGCGGATTAAAGGCGGAAACAGACTGTTGTCACGTCACGTGAGGTCGCCTGAACTGAACAAAAAGATTTGCTGTGGCTAGCACAGACACCATCCGCACACCTGCGCATGAGCGATTCTGCCCTTTTATGTCTATGAATGTGTGTACCAAATTTGGTTGTGATCGATTCCACCGTTTAGCTGGAAATGAGAGTTCAACAGACGTGCGCATGCGCGATTCTCCAAAAGCTATTCAGCTCTTATTTTTATGTCTAAGAATATGTGTAGGTACCAGTTTCAATTTTTTGGCACATGACAGCTCAGAAACACTGCGTTAAGGTGTGAAAGCATTTGATTTGCCTAAAATGGAAACTGGTTCCGTGAGTTCTTCCTCAAGTTCATCCGAGTAGGAAGAAGATTTGAAAATGGCAGCTGCTCATTTTTTTTTGTTTAGATTTTGGAAATCTGAAAAAAATTGTCTATCAAATGACACGAAAAGTAAACAGTACTCCCATAAGAAAAAACAAAGTTGATGATTGGTCAGTCGGAGACAAAATGTCGGATTTAAAACTTAAAACTTGTAGAGGGAAAAAAGTGGCCATAATAATGTGTTATTTATTTTGAAAATAGTATATTATATACTGAGGGACTAAAGTGTGTGTTTTAATCTCGTGGGTGCAGATTGTTGCCCGAAACGTAGTTGAGGGCAACAAGCACCCGAGGGATTAGGACGCACTTTAGTCCTGTGGTATATACGCTATTTTTTGTACTACGGTAATCAGCTACGGCAATTTCAATGTTAAAGTGCAAATTTGAAAGAAAAAATTTGATTGATTGTAGGATCAATATACCTGGTAATGTCAAATTGTGACCGTATAACGATAAATCTCAGTTTGATTTAAAGAGTCTATATGATATTCATTTTAAGAAGGTAGCGGTAGAAGGCATAGGGACAGTTTGACCTTCACTGTGATTGGTTAAAACACGAGGAGTCAGTATTACCCTGAAAAATAAAATGAGTGACGAATTCTGTCTGTTAGAAGTTTCAATTACAAACTAAACTGTTGAACTGTCATTAGCTGTCAATTTCAAAGATCCAAGAGTGATATCGTTTGATTTATATTTATATTTTTCAAATTTTTTGCCGTTTTATATTTTTCCTGTGTGTGTCGATCTTCAAACACAGCGCCATGTACTACCTTCTTATAATGAATGCAGAGTTTAAAACTACGGCGTACTAAAGTCACTAGATATAGAAAGTACCGCAATCATCCGCCATTTTTGGGCAAATTTGCTGCCAACTTAAAAAAATGGACAAATAAAATTTGAATAGCTGTCATTTTTTATAACCTCACTTCATAGTACTATCATGTTTTATAAAAATATATACAGATATCTCCAAACAGGTGGAACAATCCCTAACATTAAAGTTACTAGAATCTGGTAACTTCCGCCATTTTTGGGCAAAAATCATGCGTTCTCTCTCTAACACACGAGCCCAATGGATTGCGGTACTTTCTATATTTAGTGACTTTACGGCGTACAAATGATCGTTTAAAACCTACCGCCTTCCAAATTCAAAAAGATATATGGAAAACGGTATAATTAGTGTAAAATATGGTGCAAGAATAAATATGTACAATACAGGTAACCATTAATCATTAAATTGTATTTGACAATTCAGTGTGCACTGTCATCTTTTTGTCTCGCGTCGAGTTTTTCTCCCTCCGGGAAAAAAGTTGTACTGTAGTCCCTTAAATGAATGACAAAACACGTTGATTTACTCCACGGAGTACAAAAAAATTTTTAATTAGCTTCAGTAAAAAATAAAAACGATTTTGCAAAATTGCGTTTGTTTCAGGATATCTCCGAAAGTAGTCGGAATTTTTTCAGTTTCAAAACTGTATTTTGACAAAATATTAAAATACGCAACTTTGCCAAATTTAAACTACCTACCTCTCTCTTACAGTTGCCGAGATTCCTATGGTGTCCCTCGAATTTGAATCACCCTGTATAATGCCACTATCTTATGGTGTATAAATGCAATGGCCTCATGTACAATGGGGATATTTTGATTTTTTGGGAGCAAATTTATTGATCACGTTATCAAAGAGGTGCAACCGCATGCAACATCCTCTTCTGAACATTTAGCCCAGGAGTGCGATTTTTACTAAAATGCTTTTCGAATAGCATAAGTTTCATGTCGGGCAAGTAGAAGGCCATTCTTACTCCCCAAATATGCTGTTGCGGTATTGGCTACAATTTTCTGGCAGTCCGTAGCACAGGTCGAATACAAATGAGAGTTTAAATTGAATTAGACCATTATTAGCTAACACGTACTTTGTTTGCAGGCGCTTGCGTTTATAGCCTTCAGGCTCACGATGGAAGCATAATGTCCTTGACATACTCATCCAGCTACGTAATCTCTTTAGGTTCCGATGAACGACTGTGCGTCTGGGAGAGATTTCAAGGGCATCTGCTTAACACCATTCAAATTGTACATCCATTCCCGAGTAACGTTCTAATGTTAACGCCGCAATTAATCGTTACTGCTCGTTCGGGTGGATTGGTCGTGTGGGACGTCCGCAATGGCGAATGCGTAAAGACGATCGCCCTCGGGCGGTCCCCACTTGTTTTTGTTAAACAAATGCTTTTAGTTAGAGATGTCGTCTTATGTGACTTTGGAAATCAACTTCGCATGGTTCGTTTTCCTTTAATTACTAATAAGCTTGATTAAATTTATGTAGGGCACCTTCATAAATAGACAAAAACTGCGGGATTACTCAAAAAGTATTTCGTTAAGCCTATCATCGTTAATTTATTATTCCATTTATTCTTCACGTGGTGTTCTGATCTCTTTATAGGTGCTTTATTATTGTTTATAAAAGAGAAAATGTATCACTAAAAAATTTGACCTGTCCACCATCTTACTTAATCGTTTTTATGAAATTTTGACTAAAATCAGGACACTGTAATTGATTTTTGTGCATTTTAGGTGTAGCCCATTGTGGGCAGGCTTTGAATGCAGAATGTCTTTTAAGCATATATAAATTAAACAAATCTATTACATAATATTCTGTGGTTAAAACAGGGGGGACTTGCTACTCAGGCGATCGGGTAATCGTCTAATGGTCTAATATGTCTCAAACTTATTGCATGCTATAAATTAAAATTAATATTGAGTAATAATTAAATAAATTATACCAAATGTAAGGCCTTACGATCCCCCCCACCACTTGTCTGTTTCAAACATTATGGGCCCATGAAATCGTAGTGTTTTGTTTACTTATTTGACATAAACTTTTTGTTTGCGATGAATAATGATTGTTGCGGCAGTCTAAAATATGGACTCCGTCTGTAGTATAAGTACAAAGTGAATCCAGTTTATAGCAATGTAAGAAGACGGCAAGCTTGGAGGTAACCTATCACACTTCTACTAATGGCGTTTTATTGTATGTTCGTATAAAAATTATGATTGCGCGCATTTATTTCAAAATGGAGGCAAACAGAAAAAGATAAGAAACAATGTATGGAAGCTGAAAAATCGGTACCTTTTTTAAATGTTTTAAACTGCTTTTTAAGGCATTAGCTCCCATCTCTAAATTATTGTGGGCCTGTAAATTCTTTATCCTGATCACTTTGAGGTTTCGAGTTCCTCCAAAAATAGAATCATTAAAAAAACCTAAGGTATTTAAGTGAACCAACAAGTGGCAAGGTTTTTTTTAAAGAAAACGATAGTAAGATGTGTACAGAGCAAATTATTTTTCGTTATTTATGGAGGTGCAATGTCTGTTGATATAAGTGATACATTGTGCCTTGTGTGTTTTGATAAAAATGATTTAGCTGTAGTTTTTATATTACTCAATTTATTCATGATGTAGTGCAATTGTTTGTGTTTTATATTTTTATTTATTTATATTTATTTTGTTTTGTATCACAAGGTATTTAAAAAATACGTTTAAAGCCAAATTCGTCCAAATGTAGAGATATTTTCATAGATAACTATTATATATCGATCGTACCATTATTTATTAAATTATTTCTACAATATTAAAATAAATTTTTGCAATAATTTGTTTTTATTGTCTGTATATATCTTTTAATTGTCTAAGGATGTCTTTATAGCATAATTATTCAAATTCATATCGGTTTTTCGAGAACCTGTATGCAATAGGTGGATTGTGAATTTTGAGAGGGGGGCTGAACAGATATTGACGCACATTTAGACTTCACATTTGGAGTATGAGAAGAAGTTGAGCAAGAAACACTTCTAGGATTAAGTCGCGTTTAGGGTGCTTTAGAGAAAATGATGCATATGCTCTGATTGTTAATACGGCCATTGCATTAGCGCCCAAAACACCTGTGATAAGTTTCCAGTTTTTATATATAAATTAATTAGCATCGACATAATCTATATCCACCTCACTGTGAATACTGTGCTAATCTAAACAGTCGCCCCGCCAAAATGTCCCCCAAACAATGCGTCCTGATGCCAAGGTGTCTGTACCCATGTATCTTTTTTTCTTTCAATTATGTAGAGCCGAACCTCATTTTAGAGGTTCTAATCCTACTAGAATAAGGAATGGTTCGTTGAATATATTATAATCTGAAAATAAAGCACCTATCCATATAGCACAACAACTTTCCATGGATGTATTTAGAAGGTTCAGTCATGGACATTAAAACGTTTCTTGAACGTCCACATGAAGCACAGTGGATGTAACATGGACGTTCGCAGGAGGTTACTTTGGCGCAAAATTTTAACGAAATCATAGTACTTAACCGTTTTGGCGAAAAAAATTTTTTTTAACTTTGCAGGTTGTACAGAGAATAATAAGATTTTTCCAATTAATTAATAATAAATAAAAGTTGCTATTTGAAAAAAGAGGTGCGGTGCCGGCGCTCCAAAATTTTTGTCAAAAATTCGGTCCATTGTTTTTCGTTTCCGTATGTATGAACAAAATCCGTCCAGTCATATTACCTTGGAAAATTGCCAACCGGCGTACCTATGTTATATACAGATGGAAAAATTTATTTTTTAAGTTGTAATTTGTTTAAATTATCTAAAACGTCGACATTTGACAGAATTTTGATATGTCCAAAAAACGGTATCGCATTACCAATCTACCCCATGCTAGCGAAACTAAAATAAACACTGATAATTTTATTATTTATAGTTTATATTGTCTGTCATTAATCTTGTTGTTTGTTGACTGTGACTTATCTTATCCATGTAAATATGGTCAAAAGAATAAATACATGTACTTCGTACCACAACTAATTTGATGACAAATAAAAAAAATTGAATGAGACTATTTCTAAGCACGGGCGGGATATTCGGGATATTATTTTCTGAAATTACGCAACAATTCTGGCGCATTTTTAATCACGGTAAAATTTTGTCGTTTGCCATAGTAATTCTAATTATTTTAATATATGACGGAACAAATGTAATAAATTCGATAAAGAATAGGAGCGTTTTCTCCATATAAATTCGGTGTAATCGTGAGAACTGGTCTCAAAGTGAAACACAACACCCACAAAGTAGATAAATTCAAAGGAGATAGGACTGTAAAAGCAGTTTCCAACAATATCTCATTTAGAGATACATTTGTGATAAAAAACGGAACGTGTATTTTAATTATTGTAAATCGGCGGTTTTAACATAGCCCAGCACCAAATTATGGTTCACCCTTTTATGATCGCTCTGTATAATTTTTCTTATCAAGAGATTTGGCAACATTGTGAACAATTATAATTGTCTAAATCGTCCACGCCGTTCTATACATGTCGCGACTCCGAGGCATTTTTGTGGGCTTTTTAAAAAAAATCTACAAACCTAAAGTGCAATTACTCTGAATTGAGTACCCTTTTTTGGAAAAAAAAGTACTTTTTCATACAAAGAGTAGAGCTCGAGCCATTCGGATCCAAGACGATTGTTTTATTAATGCGGAATTCGCATCAAAAGATTTGAATTTAAAATAATAAAATGGGAAGGTCTACTTTTCGCATGCGCATGGAACGGCGTGGACGATTTAGGCAACCGTGTAATTCTTTGAAGTGTCAAATTTCAGTTTCCAAGTACTGTCAAGAATTCGCAATTGTAAGCAAACTGTTTCAGACGAGAAAAGCTTAGCTTTTCAATTTTTTGTTGCACAACTTGTGTTTGCGTTGTTTGTTTGTGATAGTTTTTCTTTTAAAAAATGGGTGTTCCTAAGTTTTTTAGATATATAAGCGAAAGGTATCCGTGCCTTTCCGAAATAGTAAAAGAATACCAGGTAAATTCCAACAGCTTTTTTCTTTGCAACATTTCATCATATTACTCAAAACAGATTCCAGAATTCGATAATTTATATCTGGACATGAACGGCATTATACATATGTGTTCGCATCCCGATGATGCCGACCCGCACTTTCGTATAAGCGAGGAGAAAATTTTCACCGACATTTTTCATTATATCGAAGTATTATTTAGAATGATTAAACCTCGTAAGTTATTCTTTATGGCTGTCGATGGTGTGGCGCCGAGGGCCAAAATGAACCAACAACGTGGTCGCCGGTTCCGTTCCGCCAAGGAAGCTCAGACTTCCGAAGCAAAGGCGCTTGAACGTGGTGAAGTTTTACCCACCGAAGCGAGGTTCGATTCGAATTGTATCACTCCCGGAACCGTTTTCATGGCTAACTTACATGAACAATTAAAGTATTTCATTGTTAATAAAATATCTACGGACGCATTGTGGAGGAACTGTAAAATTATCCTGTCAGGACATGAGGTTGCATATTTTTAGTGTATATAATTATTTAACTTGGTTTCGTAGACTCCTGGCGAGGGTGAGCACAAGATAATGGATTATATCAGGTATATGCGAGCACAACCCGGATATGATCCAAACACTAGGCATTGCTTATATGGTTTAGATGCCGATTTGATTATGTTAGGTTTGTGTACTCACGAACCGCATTTTTCTTTGCTTAGGGAGGAGGTAAGTGTTTGTTGTAACGGTTGTAAAATTACATTAAATTTTTGCTTGTGTTCAGGTTCGCTTTGGCAAGAAGTCGAATAAGAGGAAAAATATTCCCGAGCAAATTACATTTTATTTGTTACATCTTTCTTTAATGAGAGAATATTTAGAATTGGAGTTTCTTCCATTAAAAAGTAGTTTAAAGTTTGAATATGACATGGAGAAGATCATTGACGATTGGGTATGTATGTTTACGTGTTACGATTGTATTAACACAAACAAAGTACTACCATTGTATTAAAAAAGTTACAATGGTGTCATAGCGGAATATGCGGCGCATAACTGTTTGTGTCCGGCACTGTGTTCATTATTGCATCATTGAAACAAACTGCAATAGGCGATATACTAAATGTAGGGCCACCGAAAAAGAGTACCAGCATAAATTGCCTACTTTGAGTAGGATGAATATATAGAGATGAATATGGTTTTAAATTAAAGAGGGTTGGGAGTTTTTATTTTTACAGTTGGTAGTGATGATTGTGTTGTGTTGATGCCAGTACGATGTGGATCATGCAGCAGATGTGTTTTTGGTTTCAGAGATGAAATCAATATTGTGCATGTTTTTTTATGGTAGTCTTTAGCATTCCTAGTTTCGACGAGCCATAAAGTTTTTAGGACTTCCAACACAAGACAATTGAATACACTTGACATTTTCACCCGATGTTTTTAGCAGACTTGGTGATTTTTGTTTGCTTACACTTCCTGTTTTTTTACTATACCGCCATGATATTATCATGTTGGTATGGTCAATTTAAAAAGACAGGAAGTGTAAGCAAACAAAGGTCAGGTGCATCGATGGTTAGTTTGTCTAAAATTACGTTCCACACACAATTGATTTTTTTATACATTTAATAGTAATAGTATAGCGTTCTGTTACCAAATAAGTATTTCAAAACTTTTAGAGCGCTTTGAGACGATCGCCATCAGGTAGGTATAATTGATCTGTCATAATTTTGAATAGCTTTGTATCGGTTTGTCTTTCCGTTGGTACCATACATGGTATATACAGTGTGTCCCAGATCGCGTGGGATTGCATGGGTAACTTTGTTATTATTAAAGATAGAGAGTTGGTTAAATGGGCAATGTTTTGCAGTTTTGGATGCTTATTTAAAATTTCCTTATGGAAATTCAAAATGTCGCATAGGTTCGACGTAAATTCAAAAAAACTAAAATTGGTCATCGAAAGTATAAGAGATATAAAAAAAAGTTTTATATAAAAGTGACTGTCTTTGATACTCTTAATTTAGAATTGATGTCAAAAAAAACTTCAAGATGGCCACTTTTGAGAGACATTTACCAACTTCCTAAAGTTAAATGGGCGCCATATTGGATTTTTAGATTACTTGATAGATTTTTTAATTCTCTTTTCAACGAGCCATCATAACATAAGATTGAAAATAAGATACCAGTTATATTAACGGTTTTAGTATTTTAATCAAGTAGTCTGTGACGAATAAAAAAAAACAAAAAATCTATTCGAGGCAACAAAACAATGAAAATAATTACACCAGACGTTTAAAATACTGGCCATTATTAGTGAAACACACTTCAAGACAGTAGTTTAGGCAACGTGTTGCCATTGATGATTATTATTGTAGTGGTAGCTACTTCCACTTTACTTTTATTTTTTAATTAAGTACTTACTTTTATAATTTAATGTACCTACTGTACATAATATAATTCGTGAATTGTGACCTGAGCAGCCAGCTTGTTGGTAGGTATAGCATAAACCAACCCTTTCTTCGAAACATACGTTGTCGAGAAAAATCCTTTAAGGAAGTTTATTGGAGAATTTGTAAATCATGGTGAGCAGTTAAAGATCCAACAAAGATTACCGGTCCAATTGCATGACTTCCCATTATGCCACAAAATACATTAATTTAAAAAAATATTACTTGATTTCGGCGTGAAACTACAACATGTAGGTTTTCCTGTGACGAGTATAGTGTTCATTATGTCGATTTGAACACTCCGCAGTTAGAAAAATAAGATTCGCCTATCCATATACTCGGACTGGTAAAACTGTTAGTTTTGATATTCTTGCGGATAAACCACCTACTGACCTACAAAATCTGACCTGAGACAATACATCAATACATTGTGTAAAATAAAGAGGTGTGTTGAAATGTGTTTAACTGGATAATGGCATGACATTTTTTCGAGGGGATAGTTTGTAATTATACCACCAATTGTAGGTATGTAAGTATGGATAATAAGATAGTCATAAGATGTTATAAAAATCAAAATTTTTCTAGGCCTACTTATATAAAATTTTGGAGGGAGTTGTAATGCCCAAACCCCCCTCTCATGAGTGCGCCCCTGATTTTTTTAAACATCTGATGTAATTATTTTCATTGTTTTGTTGGTTCGAATAGATTTTGTTTTGTTTTTTTTTAATTCATCACAGCCTACTTGATTAAAATATAAAAACCGTTGATATAACTGGTATCTTATTTTCAATCTTATGTTATGATGGCTCGTTGAAAAGAGAATTAAAAAATCTATCAAGTAATCTAAAAATCCGATATAGCGCCTATTAAACTTTAGGAAGTTGGTAAATGTTCCTCAAAAGTAGCCATCTTGAATTTTTTTGACATCAATTCTAAATTAAGCGTATCAAAAAGACAGTCACTTTTACATAAAACTTTTTTGTATATCTTATGTACCCTTTCGGTAGGACATAAAACATACGCAAACATTTACAAAAAAATAAAAATTATGTAATCATTGTGAACACCTACGTTGGTTTGCTACTATTCAACATTATGAATTATGTATCTGTTATGTTTTTGTTACGCTTATGTCCATTGTGAACAAGCACTTATACTTTCGATGATATAAGACATTCAAGGAAATGACCAATTTTAGTTTTTTTGAATTTACGTCAAACCTATGCGACATTTTTAGGTCCCAAGAGTTCGTGACAATCGCGTTCTCGCGTTCAAAATTATTATTGATTGTATTTTACATTTCCGGTATATTCCTACTGGTCTCCGACATATATTAAAATTTATACATTCTAAAGGCAGGTTGACACTGGCAGGGAAGCACGTTTGTCTCTTACGTCTTCGTAGACCACGTCAACAATAGAGCCGTGATATTAAAATAGAAACACATTCACATCCACTGCGAGGCTCCACAACGTCAAAAATTGACAATTTTTTTATTACTCTTGACACACTTGTCAATGGCGTTGCTTCTTGCTTCCAAACTTTGGTGTAGTATTGTTTACATAGTTTAGTACTATACCATTGACGATAGGTGGCGCAACAGTAAAATCGTTTTTAAAGGTAGATAGTTTAGCATCGTTTGGACAAACAAAATTAGTAAAGTTTTAATTTTGGATTCCTTATTTTTATGTTCAAAGATTTTCAGGTAACAAGATTAGAATTCATTTCGCAACCTTTTCTTCAAGGTTTACCGTCGTGGGGAAATATTGAGCCAGTCCGTGTGGGGCAGTTTAGTTTAGTTCGGGCATAATGTCTAGTGGGTTAGGTTGGTAGAGCAGCCTTAGCTGAAACTCCGCCCACTCAACAGTAAATAAATAACACATTTTTGAAAAATGTTTACTTATATGGTGAATGGTTATTGAGAAAAATTTTAAAAATAGAACTTTTTATAGGAGCTTTCAGAGCAAACGTTTCTCACAACATATTTTTAGACAACAGGAGTGAAGCAAGGCAATGTACCTCCTTGCTATTACTATATGCCAATGAAGCAACAGGAGTTGAAAGTTTGTCTATAACACAAAATAAAACAAGCGAACCATACCGAATACTACAAGAAATTCTAAAATATTAATTATTACCTACATATATTAAATAGTTACAAAAATGGATCTGGTCAAAGTGACCAAATTTATTGATGTTAATTTGAAGGTCTCCAGTTTCTGGAGATCAGAACTGTGATGTGATTTAACTCCGCAATGTAGCAGTGTTACATAATATGTTTCAGAATCTGATCTACAATGCAATTATTTAATTGGGCCGATACATTTTCAGCTTTCAGGTCTATTGTCTGCTTACAAACTGTTACAAAGTTAGATGCCTCTTGCTGGCTAAGCGTTGCACCGGCTCGAAATAAAGGCATCATTATCATTGGCAGCTGCACTACCTTTTCCCAATTAAAATTCCTGTTTTCGTCCATCATTCCCATACGTGTATGCCAACAGATTGCATATTCGTTCAGGACCGGGTCGTCCAGCTTGACCTTGTACTGTTTATCGAAGAATGTCGCCAATTTGTTTATATCAATCTTTAGAGCGTTCATACATTCGTGATCTTCTGGCGTTATCACTTCGGTGAGAGTTTCCGCGTGCGCTATCTGATTGCCTTGTTTATGATTTAAGAGCTTTGTGTTTATATTTACCTGAACGCGTACAGCTGCCAGTAGAATAAAAGGAACTTGCCACATTATGATTTATAACTGAACCTATTTTTCAAGTTAGATTGCTACCCAATTTCTTATCATTGTTTATTTCAAAATGATATATCAATTGATTATTAATATCTCCTTCGTTCAGTGAGTTTTGATACTCAGTTATTCATGTATAAAATCATTTAGTGCACACGCCATATTTTGGGACACCAAAATGGCCTGCTTGCTATTCATTGAGTGTGTGAGAACACAATATTAGAATCTTGTAGCTATTCTTAGTGGTAGTTGCATACAAAAATAGGCAAAGGGAAATGAAGGACTATACCTGTATAACCCTGGACGATAAAAAATATGTAATTAAGATACTTGGTGGTGATTGTCACTGATAGTCTAGAAGAAACATAGCAGAAAGAATACAAACACAAAATTACAAATTCTATATTATGAAACTTAATCCTAACGCTATTCTTATCAATACCAGAAGGTCAAGTATTGCGCATCTCTGAATAAAATAAAAAGTAAAATAAACACACACTACATTATAATTTGCTCAATTGATCACCAATACAATTATTTAGGGTGGTTGCAATATTTTGAGAGGCTAAAACATCTTCTCTGCACTTTTGCAATACATTGGCCGCTACTTCTTCTTTGTTAGCCATATCTTGCTTCCCATATAGGGGCATAATCATGATCGGTAGTTGTACTAAGTTGTCCCAATTTAAATTGTTATTATCGTCCATCATTTTCATACGTTTTAACCAGCAAACCCCTTCCGCTAGTAATACTTGATCGTCAGGCTTGAGTTTAAAATCATCGTCGAAATGTGCTAGAAGTTGGTTTACATCAATGTTTAAATCTTCCATGCATTGATAGTCTTCTTTAGTTAAAAGGTCCAGAATAGATGCTCCAAACGCGATCTGAAATGATTTTGTAAGCGTTGCTTTATTGTGCTTGGACACTTACAGTAAAATATACTGCTGTAAAAGCTACACCCTTAATAACCTGCATTCTTAAGTACGCCTAGAGCTACACTAACGTAAAGTAACACAGGCTTCTTACGCGTTATATTTTTATCAAAGTCAAGGGCATAACGAAAGTTATCACATTTGCCGATTCGATAACAAATCACAACTTGGAATTATTAGTTTTATTGATCATTCGGTTTGTCTTTTGTACTTCACACTACAAGAACACGGAAATAAAGTTAACTCAGCCATCCGAATGACTATACCAGAGTTCGCAAATAGTCTCTATTTTAGACATTGGTCTCTTTTTTCAATGCTGGTCTCTAAAAGTCTCTATTTTTCATATTTGGTCTCTAAAGTCTCTAAATTTTGCATGTTAAAAAAGTATAATTCATAATTGATAAACCGCAGAAATTTTACATTTTTAGCGTATTTTTTAAGAATTAAAAAAAATGCGTTTTGTCCGTCCGGACCCACTTCTGCCATTTCGAACTACTTCTAGGAGAATGGTAGGTAATCCTGGAATTCTTTGCCGTAGGTAGCCTATACTTTGAAGGTGTGCCAGACGGCCACCAAATTTCGCTGTCTAAAAGGCCCCCCCCCCTCCACGAATTATTTCCTGAGATGCTGTTTTTGAAAGTAAAACGTGCATAACTTTTACATACGACAACCAATTGATCTCAACGAAAGGAACCGTTTTCTACCAACTACTGCCCTTCTTTCTGTCCTCTTATCAAAGTACGGTGAGGAGGGGAAGGGGGGGGGTGGAACTAGTTTTATCCTTCATGGATGAAAGGTCTCAACGAAAGGAAAATTAATTTTTACCAGCCATAGCCCTCCTCCTCGACCTCTTATCGCGATCGGGTATATTCCCTTATACCTTGAGAACGGATTGTCGGAAGAGGGTACCCACAAAGGGCCATTGGGACGTCTGCAAGAAATATATCCATTGGTGATGTCAAAAAAAAAGCTATTTGGGTTAAAAAAAATGCGTTTTATCCTCACAAGAGTTGTGCACAATTTATACTTGTTTAGATACAGGGTGATTCCTATAGTACCTGCCACCGTTTGGGAGCGTATAGGGGGTGCCTAGGGGAGTATTTTGATATAGGACACTTGGGGTCGGAAATCTAAAACAAGGGCGCCAGAACCAAATTTATCTTCTGGAATTTCACGCCTGTATGTAGGCAACCCAACCGACCGACGTTTCGCGCGGAGCGATGCAGAGCGAGTTAGCGCGAGGAAGCGACATGGGAGGGAAAACGACAGTCAAAAGCAATAACGTTTACAAGTGTTCAACGTGGCCACCGTTGTTCTCAATGCACTTCCTACATCTAGCCAACTATTATTATACTATTGCCATAGTGTTTATTCACTTGATACGCGTCGTTGCAGACGGGATTTCGTGGGTTTAAACAAAATTCTGATCAAGTGTCAGCCCCACATCGCCGCCTGAGATCGCACCGTGTGCACCGCCGGCCGGTTGGGTTGCCTACCTACAGGCGCGAAATTCCAGAAGGTAAATTTGGCTCTGGCACCCTTATTTTTAGATTTCCGACCCCAAGTGTCCTATATCAAAATACTCCCCTACGCACCACCTACACGCTCCCAAACGGTGGCAGGTACTATAGGAATCACCCTGTATATTGCCGTTTATGTATCTCATCTATTACAAAATAAATATTTTTTGCTTAATTTTGTATGGAAATTGGTTCTCGAAGGTCTCTAAATGGTCTCTATTTTTAAATATGTAATTAGAGACCAAGTCTATTTTTTTGCTAAAATCAGTTGCGAACCCTGCTATACAGATCCTGCGTAAATTTTAAATTGAAAAATGTTTTGAAGATTGTGAAAGTTCGGAAATGTAAGTCGAAATAAATTACATTGGAAGAGTAAACTTTGGAAATGGTAGTTTACCGAATAAAACCAGAAATATTCTGTAAGAGAAGAACTTACCAAGCGACAAATTAATGTATCACAAAATTAATTGTGTGTAATGATGTGAATGCATAACATATAATTATAACAATATTAACAAAATATGTACATATAGCCTTCGGGAGATCAGGTCAGAGGACAATGGGTCAGGTAAACAGGTATCAAGATTCTTTGAAAGGGTGACTCATCTTTGGTGCAATAATTCTTCTGTTAAGAGCAAGATGGAAAATTACATGGCCTTGTAGGGTAAATTCAATATTACAACAAAATATGTGGAAATTTTGAATGGCAGCTCATATAACACACATAGATTCTAAACCGAAGACTTTTAATTAGCAGAATCTCGCCCCCGAGATAGACAACTCGTCCATCGTTCGGGGTTTCGAGCCTTCAGTTGATTGTTGATATCAGTTTCGGTATTGAGTGTCGTAACTCATTTGGTTACAGTTTTTGCCACTCCCGTGACCGTCTCTTACAAACGACAAGTCTGTACACATACCCACATCAAACAATTCGTTCATTTCATTTATAAAAGGTAGTTGATACGAATCTCTGAGTAATATTTGACATATTATTTTCTTTATCTAACTTGACGAAAAAAAACCCCCTGTATTTCCATAAAAGAATTTGTTAAATTGGTGTACTCTTTCTCCGCTGTTAAAATAAGGCGTTTGAATAATGTTAGTATTTTCGCTTATGGAAATACCTACTTAATGGTAAAATCATTTTTAATTCTAGGTGCTAATGGGTTTTTTGGTGGGAAATGACTTCATACCACATCTCCCGAACATGCACATCGACGGCGGCGCCTTACCAGTTTTGTATAGGGCGTACATGAAGGTCCTACCGCAGCTAGGCGGTTACATTAACGAAGCCGGTACTCTAAACCTATCTAGGTTTGAAATTTTTATTAAAGAGTTAGGCAATATCGACATTAAGAATTTTTCTGACAAATACGCTGA
Source organism: Photinus pyralis (assembly GCF_008802855.1). NCBI lineage: Eukaryota > Metazoa > Arthropoda > Insecta > Coleoptera > Lampyridae > Photinus > Photinus pyralis. The sequence continues at coordinate 42,223,342 of NW_022170596.1, read as the reverse complement.
TCTCAAGTGGTTCGAAGCAAAAAGGCTGGAGGGCAAGAAAATAGTTGAGGAAAACGTAAGAGTGTAATTAGGTGTTGTTCGTTAATAATCTTGTTTGCAGGGACATGTGGAAAATGGTAAGAAAGGAGAATCAGATTATTTGCTTGATTTAGAATCTGCGAAAAAAGATATCATCAAATGTATGCAAAGGGTATGTCTCACGTATGACTGGCGATAGTGTTAACGTTTCCTTTCAGCTGAAATGTGAACCCCAAAGCCCCCAAGATGTGGAAGAGGAATCTGATTTAATTAATAGCGAATTGGATCACAATGAATTTGATGTACTAATTAGTGAATCAGAATCGCAGAGTGAAGAAGATGACGAACTTTTTCAAGCAGAATTTATTCAACATAAGACTGATTATTATATGAATAAGTTAGAATATGAAAATGTAAATGAGTAAGTATCATGAGTGTACTTCTGTATGCAATTTGATATTGAAGTTCTGGCCTTCAATGTTTTCAGGGAAGACAGAGCGTCGGGAAATATAAAACTGGAATAGCTACACTACAATATTTTCTGATATTATGAAGCTTATTCTTTTTTGGCCAGTGGTTTTTTTCTTGCACATTTATTCTTCTGATGTCTGTATACAGGAAATGTCGGGTGCGTTGCGCGCATGTGCAGAACTAACTTTCTTATTGATGGTGCAATCTTTATGAAATTTAGTAAAAGCATACTATGTCAAACATTTGGGGGGGGGGGGGATTTATATGCGAATATCTTGAAAACGGAGTGTCGTAAAATGTGGTATTTTATATATAAGCTCTGCATGCTTCTTTTTTTTTTCAACTGGTGAGGAGACGAAATTAAGCAGGGAGAAATAATCTACATTATGGTAAATGATATTTCGCCCCACGTAATTACCCTCCCCACAAGGCCACAAGTCCATATATACGTGTGTAGGTCCACAGATTAAAGGCTTGTTTTACCTTTACCGGTGCCTTTACTTGCTTTTCTGAGAATTTAGATTTTACCCGTCATTGCCTTCCGTTAACCGTTGCCAGCGTGACTTTTGTTAACCCGCATCCTCTGTATTTTGTGTGCGTGCTCACCAGGAATTGGGACAGTAATATGCCTTCGAGGTGAGTGGGTGGTTGCACTACCCTCAATAAAACGGCAACTCTTTTGAAACTTTATTTAAAGGTAGAAACGTTGTAGCACCTCATCCTATCCATTTTCTCTGGTAACTACAGTTCCACGTTGTATTTACGTAACGAATGGGTTACAATAACAACCAACTACCTTAGTTACATCTACCATTATACCTACACCTTGGCGCCCGAGCAGGGATCAAGGGTTCCTGTGCTGGCCCACAGCCTCAGGGTGACTACAGTATAAATCATTCGGAAATCAAAGTAAATTGTAACTTAATAAATAAATACAAAATGAAATTAGTATCTAAATGTAAAACTGATCCGGACTACGGTTTCGCATAGGATTCATTGATTTTGTTTAATAAATTTGTTTCATTTGTACATGTTCTATGTGGTGTTTAAACAAGCCCCGATTATGACCTAGATTAAGAGTTCTCATGCTACATTTTTCTGTTGGTATCCAGGGTTATGTAGGTGTTATTGAGATTTCTGGTAATAACAGATGCTCTATGTCCCTTGAAAAAATTATTATCATTTCGTATAAAAGATTTTGAGAGTACCTGTGTTTCATTGAGCTACAGTCCTGGATGTGGACAAAGCATAGCCGTCGGTAGGATCAAAACTTCCAATGCGAATCACTCGACAATGGAGTGTTGAAAGAGGGTACTTACAAAGGTAAAATAATATAATCAACTAAGTGCATCTATCAGTAGGGTGAAATCTTCAAATGCGAATATCTCGAAAATAAGAGTGTCATATGGCAAAAGTCCTGAAATTGATTCCAGGTCCACAGATGGAGGTATAGCATGGACTAATAGATGGATAACGAGCACCTAAGTACTACCACTTTGTAACTGCACCAAATTAGATAATTCCTTTTTTGTTGTTTGCTATTATCAGGACAATGTTTGTAAAAAAGATAATTTTCAAAAATTGTATGGAAAGACAAAAATCAATTTTACTCTTTTCCGTCATTTTAAATCGTAATGTAACGAACAGATGGCGCCAAAACGAGATCTACTACGGCTCTAGAAGAATCCATATCGTCGACTTCGGGGGAGAGGCGAAAAAATAGGCCGTCAAACGTACCAATTTACGCATTCCCGCGAAGGTCTTTTGATGTAGTAAGACACTTTTCGAAATTCCCACGGGAACGGCAACAAACAGGATGTTATGTTTGAGGCAAAAACAGACTTTTGACAGTTCGAACGTATGTTTCTTTGAAGGCGTTAAGGTATACTTCGACAGACACTCGCCCGAAGTTCCCACGGGAACGGGGTATGGGAAAAAAACGGGATTTCTCAAAGGCGGTACGAAGTTCGCTGATGTTGCTAGTCTTTTTATAAATAAATTGTTGACCTTGTTTTAAATTTCGAACTCTTCATTGCTTACAGTTTTTGATGCGAGGAATAAACTAAAAAAAGAGATCTTTTTACCTCCTTTTTATTTCCTAACTCTGCTAGTCTCTGAAGTTCTGCCTTGCTTAGTGTAGCGAATGGATACTCGACTACTGCACTGGGGGCAAATTTGAACTATTTTTTTGTCTTATTGTTAGACAGTCTGTATAGAATGTTGATTGTTAGTGTACTGAAATGTTTACAGGGAAGTATTGAAGTCTCAAACGAAAGAATATATACGGGCAATTCAATGGAATCTCCATTATTATTACAATGGAGTCTGTTCATGGTCGTGGTATTATCCTCACCATTATGCGCCCTACATTTCGGACATAAAGGATTTTGCAGACCTAAAATTCGAATTTGAACTTGGCAAGCCGTTCCAACCATATGAACAGGTAATCTTGTGCCTTATTCTTACAAATTTCGATAACTTCCGATTCATCCTGTATATGGGTTAGCGACAGGTTTGCTGCTATATATTAATTTTATTTCTTTTGTTTAGTTATTAGCTGTATTGCCAGCGGCTAGTAGAGTCCTTCTCCCGCTACCTTACCAAAAACTAATGACTGAAGATGATTCCCTAATTAAAATGTACTATCCCGAAGAGTTTAAGACGGACTTAAACGGAAAACGAATGGAGTGGGAGGCCGTTGTCCTCATACCTTTCATAGAAGAGGTAAAATACGTTCCAAACCGCATTATTTATAACCTCTTCAAACAGGAGCTGCTATTGCAAGCAATGGAATCGTGTAATTTAGAATTGACAGGAGAGGAGGTCGAACGAAATACGCACGGCCCGATGTTAGTCTATCGATATACCCCTGAAAACATGCAACAATACAATGCGCCGAAGTATTTCCCAACCATAACTGCTTCGCACGCCAAGTGCGAGACCGTTAACATTAGTGATATACGAGTTCCAATAGAGAATCTAGTCAAGGGAGCGTATCCCGGCGCAAAGTTCGATGTATATTATCCCGGATTTCCGACGTTGAAACATTTAGAATATACCGTAAGGACCTTCATAGATGAACGTTAATTAATAGCATCTTTAGGCATCACTCAAAAAAGCAAAGGTACGCGTATTCGAACAGCCGAGTAGGTACGAAAGTATGATTTTGCAAATAACGCAACCTGACGATGAACTACCGCAACCTGACGCTTTTGCGAAAGATTTACTGGGGACAAGTGTACATGTCGGATGGCCTCATTTAGTGGAGGCTCTGTAAGTCTATGGTAATCAGAAACTTGTGCTATGCCATTGTACAAGTCTTTAGGTTGCCTAAGGGTTAACCCTTTGATCTTATTCACCATGTAGCTGTTTCCAGGGCGGTGGGTATTTCCACAAATGACTTTAAATATCACAGCACTGGTCAGATCGGTCAGTACAATGTCGTCGATAACAAATCTCCTGTAACCGGATCGTGGAAATCGGAAAGGAACGCCATAGTGGAACAGTAAGTTGCACTTTGTACATCGTGAAGGTAAATACAATTGATTCAATTTAGTTACCAAAATCGGCTCGGTATCAATGTCGGCAAAACAGAAATGTTGGTACACGTTAAACTGTTGACTGGCAGGAAATACATATTCAAGAACAATAAGTGTATCGCGTTAGAAAAACAATGGACCAATGTAGCTAGCGCTTATCCGTTACAAACTGTTGTCCACAACATTAGAGTTTACGAGGAAAAGTTCGCGTCCTACAACAATATCGAAGATCTTTTTCCTGTCGGTTCACAGTGTTTTATGCTGGGTCATCCCTGTTACGGTGCTCTTGGTGAGGTTGGTATTAAGCGCTACTGTACTGGTTCTTTTATTTGAAATGTAACGGGAACCATTCTCACGTTGTAGGTTATAGACAGCACTGAGACTCTGAAAAATGGTAGAATAAAACTTTGTATGAAAAAGCAGGAGGAGCCGGACCTTTCACCAGTAAGGCATTTAGACCATAACATAGCTGTACGATTCATGAACATTCACATGGCGTCGACAAAATTAGGTAGGAAAACAAACAATTTTAATCACCCTGTTAACGATTTTCTGACAATTGATGAAACATCAGACAGGGCCACTAGTTTTACTGAACAATGCCATTGTCTTGAGTTGAATTTGAACCCACTGACAAACAGGATACTTATCTGGTGCCCTTACTTAGTGACATGTTAATAAGTTAAAAGTCTGGTGACATTTGATAAAACACAAGAGAGCACAGCATTGAACTGTCTACTAAATGCAACTGGAAGGGGGACCAGACCAGTACAGACGACAAATGCATAGTATTGACCCCGTGAAACAGGAAGAGGTGGTGCTATAACTATTTCAGTCGCTCTTATTGCGCACAGTTTGTTTATTACCACGTGTGGTAGAGAATCCGTGATTTTATTGTTCACCAGCGTTTTTCTGGTAAGCTCACAAAATGTGAATATGCAACATTGTGTGGCATATCACTGCTTAACCGGACTATGTTCTTAAGTTCTGGTAACACTGTGAGGTATCTCAAGATGCGCAAAACTGTCTAAATGAAACTACATAACAATTATTCCACAAACTAACGGAATAAGAAAATCATGGAAAATAAATATTGTTGTGTAAACTACGTTATGAGGGCGTTTTATTGAGCTTAAGTGCGTATAATAATAATAATAATGGGTTACCCTCTCTGTGTGAATTTCAATTATTTTTAAGCGTAAATGTGGTCGTTAATTTGAAATTGAACACAATTTCGATCATGGTATTTGAATTTGAAGTTAATGTGATTTTGTTTGTTTGTTTGTTTATTTTGTTAAAATAATAGAATAGTATTTTGATTTTATTTTATTGTTCATTTAGAAAGGACTTGTTACGGTTATCTCATTTAAATCCGGTCGTTGCGATAAGAAATGTTATCGCTGCGTAAACTAATGAGTTTCAAGATAAGAAAACGTAGGTGTTCTGTATTCAAACATGACGTAGTAATTTGTTCAGGCCGCATTTATTGGTACCTGTTACGGAAAACTTCGCTAAGAGAATGGTATGATATCAGTAGAGCAGTGTAAGGCATTTGGCATATTTCATAGAAAATTGCCAAACCTCTAGTTTACACTATATTAACAGTAAAATTTAAATCGTCATAGCTACTGCATTCAAAAAGAACGAACTAAATATGAATGAATGTATAGGAGTAGTGGCGGTCTTGGACTGATTAGCACAGGGCCTATCCATCGGTTTATATGGATAACGTTCAACAAATTAGAGACAAGCTGAAATTTGGCAAGGTACTTTGTTATAAGGGTCTAATCGCCCTCTGAAACCCCAGCGTCGAGGCGTTGAGCATTGAGTTTTTTGCAAATTTATTTGTAAAAAGGTAGCTTTTAATCTCACTTCGTCCGGCTGGCTGGCTGGGAGGAAATGCGGGTCCGTAGAAGAACGCTTGTGGAAAGAGGAGGAGTTGTACAATTGTACATGTACCTACTGGGGCCATGTAATGAACAACTTTAGGGACGGGGCTTCAAGATCTGCTGAGTATAAAACTTTATTTAAACGAAATATTTAAAATTGTGTAACAAAGAAGAAAACAATAATTAATTATAACAAAAAAATTTCGTCGAACTGTTTTTCAGTTGGGAGAGTGCCCAGGATTTTTTTGTCCGTTTTTTATGCTCTTTCCATTGATGCATAGTAAAGATATGGTTTCGATTTGAAAATTTCAAGTTTTTGACCAAGAACCGATTGTCAACTTTGAACGATTATTCGTATTATTTTCGAATAACATTTGAAAATCAGACCAATAACGTGGATTTTTAGCTGTCCATTCATAAAAAAAAACATTTTGCTAAGTTGTCAGACAACAGTGATATGGCTGAAATTACTGAACCTCTGAAAAAGTGAAAAAATGTCAAACTTCTAAACTGTGTCAGTTAGACATAGCATCATATTGACAAAGTCATACTGATTTTTTTATGAGGAATTCAAAAATGGCATCAGAAAAGATAGTGCCATTTGCAATAATAATGGTTTTTATTGATTAGGAAAAATTGGTTCCTACACCATAACATAGAGTAAATAATATAAAGAGGTTCCATGCTGTATAAATTTGTGGCAGTGAGAGACTATCCCTGAACATAGATGGCGAAAAGCAAATGCCGACGCTCCCTCTGAATTGAAGAATAGTATACTAAATTATTACTAACACTGCTTGTTAATGTTGTTATCTCAGCTCGCTGTGCATTAATAAGTGGAGAATGGAGTGGGCGACACGCGACCCTGAAATGTATACTTTTATAGGTATATCAGCAACATTTTGCTACTCACATAACATAATGAATTGCTGCTTATTCTGCCATTAACGAAAGATGGTCTTTACCTTGACCTACCACAATTTGTCATTTAATAATAAACTTTTGCATACCGTTTGATGATGCCCATTATAGAACATTATCTTAGCTATATTTGCATCGCAAGACGGCATAGCATTTTAAATGACATCACTGATTTACCTAACAATTATTTTATGAAAACTCAAATTCGTATATTGTGTACAATAGGCAAAAAAATGTCATATTTATTGTGTGCATGTTTTTGAACATGAGAAATACATGCATGTATGGGGTGCTAGGATTTGGCCCATTTTTAATAAGTTTATTACACATGATATATAGTATTAAGTATAGCCCATACACTGCCTTTTTTTGAGGCCCAAAAAAAAATTGTCTCAGATCGACCCGGAAAAAAAGTTTTCTTATAGAATGTGGCCTGTAGAATTGATTGGGCTGCTAGTTCAAAAGTTACAGCCCTTTGAATTTTCTTTGGAAATTGGTTTCTAGTCTATAACCTTTGATTGAGAAGTCTGATCGAAAATGTACGAATTGTTTTGGATTCTACGCCCCAAAATTAATAAGAAAAAGTGTTTTCCCGAGAAATTTTGGTGCAGTCGATTTTTGGCAAAAAAGGAAGGTTATATACAGGGTCATTCTTGACGAGCGTCAGTTAGAAAGATATGGAAAACCTTTGAAAATTAAGCTGAACTGATAAGTCCTTTAAGGGTTTTGGCACATGATGAATTGAACTAAAATATTTTCAAAAGGGCGCCACTTCCGGAAATACCGGAAGTAGCCATCAACTTTGTTATTTTAAATAGGGACCCTCTATTTTTTCTACATTTTCGGATTCTACGTCGAATTTGGAGTACAACGATATCCCATAGTTGACTCTTTGCTCCAAGGGCTTCGCCGATATTCAAGTTTTTGTGTCAAAAATTGAATTTGCAGGGGTAACTTTAAAAATTTATTATTCGAAAACTGTGAGAGATATTGCAAAACAGTTTTCAATGCTTTATTAAGGAAAGATCAAATTTTCTTATGGTATGCGTAACCGTCTAAAAAAGTGAGACTACGTCACTTTTTCAAAGCTCTCAACTTTTAAACTTTTAAATATCCGTAACTCCATTTTTTCAAATGGCACCCCCCATTTTGTTCTTCACCCTTGTTTTCCTTTTTCCCAGACGTTTAATTTGATGCAAAATGTCAAAAGCTGCTTCAAACGGTTTCCGAGATATTCCATGTTTTAGTTACTTCTTGTGGAAAGTTGATAAAAAAATTAAATCGCTTGATGTTATTCTTTTGTTTTTATTATGATAATGTTTTTTTGCCCCAAAAAAAAAATATTGTATATAATATACATCTTTATATACAATGGTAGTATGGATGGAATTGATCTTTTCTCTCACAAATACACTATACTTACAGTACATTAGTGAATTGCGCAAAAGGACCTTGTTTGCGTAAATTCCACACAAAATTGCTAAAGCAGTGTTAAAACGGTCTACGTGTACCGCTAATCCAACAAAAACGTTAGAAATTATACGCATAATCAGTTATATTTTCTCGCTGTACCTATTTAATTTTCATTGCTAACTAAATTCAAATAAAGTTTGTAATTGGGTAAAGGCAATGGTAAAGGTAAGGCGTTAAAATAATAAAATAAATAGGTCTATGGCCTGAAAGACTTCTTGCATAGGAAGCATAATATCACATTCCGGTGATTAAATATAATGCTGACAGTATCATGGTCTGTGTCTGGTGCAAAGTAATGACGTAATTCAAATCTCAACTTTGTTGTTAGTATATTTAAATAGGTAATACAGGTTACATGCTGCTATATGGTAATACAGCGATACAACAGCTTTGATGAACAGTCACAAGATAGCAACACTTCCTTACAAGATTTTCTACTGCAACAATGGCCCGTATGAATAAAAGTAAGCAAATGCTTATACTTGCAAAATTCAAAGTAAATACTCCTAACTGCCGCTTCATACTGGTCTGTTTAGCATGGTTTAGCAGCGCTGCACTGCGTCCTGTCCTTCTGCTTAGAAGCGCTGCTAAGTCGCCCAGTGCGAAGGAGCACTTACGAGTATTTACTTTGAATTTTGCAAGTATAAGCATTTGCTTACTTTTATTCATACGGGCCCATATCCTATCCCATGACAGCTCTTTATATTATTTACTCTATGACCATAATCAATAGGTTCAGGCTCAGATAAACCATTAGGTTATCTGTTCAATAAGAAAGTTCCGGTATCGTTCTGATACAACCGCAAAAGCGGCCTTCTTGAAAATATGTTTAAATGATTCATTTTGATCCATTATTCAAAAAAGGTAATGGGTCCCGAATTAAAATTCCAGACTGTTGCTGAGATACTTCTAATGGTCCACTTAAAAACACCACCCTGTAGAAACATGTAAAAAAAGTAACTTTTAAAAACATTCAGTTGCTCCCCCCCCCCCCCGCCCCTTTTTGAAAATGTGTCATGCCTTAACCGTGATGGCGTTAGTTTTAATTCAAGTGGCGCAATTGAGCGCATATCCCGATGTATCAGATGGCATAGATACCAGCGACAAAATACGAAGTGGGAGGGGGGCTACCTATACTTGGCCCCTCCCAAATGTGTTGTTTTTGGATTGCTAAAAAAACGATAATGGTGCAAGAGTTATTATCGGTGGCGCGTGTGAACGTATTACTTTATAATAAAACGACATCAAATCTGAAAGTGGGGGGGGGGGGAGGTTAACGCTCCTCACTGCAAGTAGGTTTCAAAAAAGGTAGATTTTACGCCATTTAGGGGGTGGTTTTGGGGTGACGGGCTCAACGCATCGGCGCTGGGGTTTCAGACGATATTTAATACCTTAAAACAAAGTACCTAGCCAAATTTCAGCTTGTCTCTAATTTGTTGAACGTATCCTGTATGGTCCCTGTGCTAGATGGACGGAGAAAGGGGCCATAATAGCGCCCTCCAACATGTCACATGAATTGGAAAATGCCCTAAAAAATGCGGTTTAACTAAAAAATATATCTAGTAACAAATAATGACGCAGAAACATGGTTGGTGAAATGAAAGGATAGGTACTATAACATCGTCCATATCACTATGATTCGTTTATTCACAAATTGGAGATCAAACTTACATGGTTTTGATCTTTTTCTCAAAACGCATAGTGAGACCTACACAAATACCTCTTCACTTGGAGCAAAACCTATATTGACTCATGGTTGATGAAAATTTTAATAATTCGGATATATTTTTGAGTAATACCTTGTAATTGAGGTTCATTGGAAGAACAAAAATATTTTGAACTGCGCCTCAAGATTATCTTTTCCTGTGTTTTGCTTGTTATATCTATTCTGTGTGTCTTCTATATCTTGCGAGGCAGGAAAAGACAATAAAGACCTTTATTATTATTATTAATGTGACAGTAATTCAGGAACAAATGATTATAGGTAATTCCTCACATGGTTTACATGCATTTCTCTTGACTGATTCTACTAAACAATACCATTGTCAGGTTTTGACAGAAAATTTAAGCAGTTAACAAAACCCTGTTCTTAGTAACATTTTAGGTACGTTTAGGCTCGGTTGTATAATGTCAGTTTAAACTTCAGTTTATAGTTGAATTGTGGGTTAAAGGATTTGATTGGCTAATATTTCAAAAGGTAGCCAATTGTATTTCTGAAATCTGTTAAACCAACCTGAAGTTTAACCTGATATTGTACAACCGGGCCTTAATGATTTGAGACAACTTGCCATCTTTGTTTCTCATGTCTTTTTATGAATATCGTTAATTTTGTCAGAAACTGTACATGATTTTCATTTCAGCTATATCGAAGAATTTATTCGGACGAATCACGGGAACTATCTTTTTAATACCGCAAAAATCTCCCGATCTTGACTTATACGACGTTCCTCGGACTAACATCGGTCTTAACCTAAAATTTAATAAAAGGAACGAAGAGATTCCGGGATATACGCGCAAGGACGGTAACGTGTGGTATTATTCTGAGAAGGCCGTTGAACTTGTCGGCGAATATATGGCGCGATTTCCTAAGGTTTTCGAATATTTGAACTTTCACGCCGGAAAGGACGTTTACGAGGAACACAAAATGTTCCCGACTGGAGATGTGTAAATATTTAAATTTTTCGTTAGCAATTTGCGAATTTTATTACATGTCTATTTTAGGAAGGAACAAATACGTGAAATTACCACTTGGATCAAACAGCAACCGTATTATTCTATTGAAAGACAAGTGACCGGTAGTTCTATTATTGATCCAGAAGCAGTAAAATTGCTAGAGAAGGTTGTGGACCAGTTTGCTGTGACAAACACTAACTCGAAACAAATTGTAATGCAAGTGAAACCGCATTTATTGTATAAGGTTTGTATTTTAGAGCTTTTTCGGTGGTGGCATAGAAAATTAATTCAATTTAGAAAATCATACTGAGCAGTTTTAACTACTAACAGAATGTTAACTGCCATTTATTCTCTGGGAAGGGAAAGCGTCTCCCAAAAATTGAGTTAAAGAACTGGATTTTGTTTAGATGAGTCAAAAATTGTGAGCCTTACGAGACTAGTATCAGCTATTATACAGGGTGTTACATTGTAGTTGTGGCAAAAAAATCGGGTGATTCATTTATTAAATATTGGCACATTTCAAATTATCTTGGAATCTAGTTGGCGCATTAAAGTCGGATTGAAAAACTGAACATACACAGGAAATTTCGTGAAATTTTAATCAGTTTCATTGTTCGGTCAAGAATTGCAGTCAGAATTTTGTTGAATTTAAAATACTAATTGCGGATTGGGCATTTTCTAAAAAAATTTTATCAAAAACTGTGTAGAAAAATAAATATAGGTATATAACATGAGTTTGCAGTATTTTACCAATAACCTGAATGATTATCCCGCATCTTGATTACAATGTGGTTTTTTTAGCATTCATTACAAGTGGGATATTTGGCACCCGACCCTGCAACAACGTATGAACTGTATGATCGAGTCATAAATGTTAGAGAGGGCTTCACAGTTCCGATGGGATATAAAGGAACAATTACTGCCATACATAAGCCAAATGGAAATGACGCATCTGAGGGGACTTTTGACGTAGTATTTGATAAGCCATTCGCTGGCGGCCTGTCAATAAATGGTTCCTCAAATCGAGCATATCAAATGACTAAACCATCTATTATCAACATCTCTTACGGCTTACGAGTGTTTGAGGAAAAATCTGGAAAACCAGGTAAATATTTTTGTTGATTTTGTTAGTCAATTTATTCTATTGTGATTGTAGGGCAATTGCAGAACATGCAGAACCAACATACCCGAAATGATGTTCACAATAACATGAATTTTAAACCAAATCAATTTAACCAGCCGCCTGCTTTCGGACAATGGTTTCCGAATAACAATAATTACTATCCTCACCCACCCGCACATGCGCCAATAACACCTTTCAATCCCAACCCTAATTTCAGTGCGCCTCCAAATTTCCCTCCCACATACAATCCGACCTATAATCAAACGGGGCACTCGTTTGTTCCCTACAAAACTCATTTTGCTCTTAGTCCTGGTCCTCCACAATACTTCCCGCCAGGTCCAATGCCAGCGCCCGAACCGAAACTGAACGAAGTAACTGAGTCTGTTTGTTTGCACACTTTAATTTCATTTGTGACTATTTCAGAGAAGAGATAATTATCCAGTTCATAAGGCGAACATGTCACCTGATAAAAATAAAGTGATGTTGCGACCAGAATTTTGGCAACCGCCACCTCGCAACACGCCACAAAGTTCAGCAAGGAATGAGAAAAAATTAGTACTTACTCCAGATGATGTTTTTGCTGTAAGTTTAACCGCATTCTGTTACACATTGAGTATGTACACCAAAAACCATAACACAATTTGCGGCAAACATCAGAAATAAAAACAAGGCCTTGTCGCTCACTGATCTCGAAAAAGAGTCCCACGGGAAAATTAACGTTTGTACAAACCTATTTATTTCGATGAGACCTTTCATTAGAAAACCGTTAAGGGTAGAGCATGTGTTCGTCCTACCCCCTCCCCCATTTTCTAAAGTTTAACTTGGCACCACTAACGGCATGCGTATGCAAAATCTGAGACCAATTGGTTGTCGTATGTAAAAGTTACGCACGTTTTACTTTCAAAAACAGCATCTCGGGAAATAATTCGTGGGGGGGGCCCCCCTTTTAGACAGCGAAATTTGATGGCCGTTTGGCACACCTTCAAGGTATAGGCTATCTACTGCAAAAATTCCAGGACTCTAGGCCAATTCCCCTAGAAGTAGTTCGAAACGGCAGAAGTGGATTTTTTATTCTTAAAAAACGCGCTAAAAATCGGGTTTATTTCCGCATTTTCTGTTTATAATTTTGTCCTATTTTGGTTTGCATTTTTTAAAGGTAAGAGACTTGTGGCTGTCACGACCCTGTACCACTTTTTTGTGAAACTTTTAAAACCACAAACAGAATGTAGGTGCGTTTGTTTCTGATACTGGGTGAAAACGAAAAGTTTGACATGTTTGACATATTGTAGTTATGTAAGCTGGATAAAGGTAAGAATTACCCAGATATTTTTACATAGAATCCAGTGGCGTAGTAAAAAAACCGTTTTCTGAGATTAGACTCATAGTTGGTATTTTTTAAATGCAACACCCTGTATATCTTAACGTTAGTTTTTTTTGCATTGCATTTAAAATTATGGCAATTTAGTTATAGACGTGGCTTTGACGATTGTAGTTGCAACTAAGTTGGCAATTACAATTGCAGTTACAGTCTCAATTTTAATAACAATTGCATTTAAAATTAGGTACACTGAAAAAATCCGTTGTAATTGCAATTAGATTAGTTAGAATAGCATTTGCAATTACATTTACAATTATTACATTCTATTGCATTTACAATTACAACAAAAATTACAGCTGTAAGTATAATTTGGACAATAGTAGTTGTAGTTACAGTGACAATTACAATTACAGTTATATATTTAATGACTTTTGCAGTTGCAGAGGTTGTGTAGTTCTGATTACATTTGCAATTGTAGTGACTGTTGCATTTACAATTACAACAATAACAGTTGCAGTTCCAATAAGGTGTTTCGAAGAATTGCGCGTTATTTCGACGTAAGTGGGGACGTTTGGCGCGTTACTTCGTAGCTTGCGTTATCAAATCTAATTGTGATCGGCTGTGTTTTTAAAAATCCTGTAGTTTATTTTATAGTGAAAGTGGTGTTCCCTTAAATACTGGAATCAGCGTAAAAATAATGCTGATACTAGCTGTTAGTTCCCGCGACGGTTAAGCAATCTTAATAAAAGTGTAAGTTATCGTCAAGTGAAGTAATAAAAGTTGGTGGAAAGTTTTCAAATCGGTGTGTCTGTAGTTCGAATGTGAGTAAACAAAGCAATGCTCAGTGAAAGTTAAAAGTGATATTTCCTGGAAGTGTCGGCGAGTGTTTTTGTGTCTTTTATAAGTGCGCAAGAACATCGCAAACCTTTCATAATCAAATTATTTTATTTATCGACCGTCTGCGTGCGGGGTATTATGTCCAAACAAGCTTTTCTTTCTTGTAAGAATTTTGTTTTAATTGTTTCATGTGTTTCAGAATAAATTGTCAATTAATTGTTTGTTTGTGCGACCTGCATAGAGTTTTCATGTCAGAGTTTATTCCTATTGGTGCCTAAGATTTGTGTCAGGTGTTGATCAAAATGTGTGTAATAAATTCTTTCAAATTTTCTAAAGTTGATCAAGTCACTGAGTCAGTATTGGGATTTTTAGTTATAGCAGATGGCCGGAGTGTATCAGGAGAGATTATAAAAATTCAGTTTCAGTTTTGTTTTGTTTTGAGCTAGCTGGACAGGTGTTTTGTGTGTGGCGTAGTGAACGAACTCCATTGCACACAGCAATATACAGGGTGTTTTAAAAATACCAACTGTGGGTCAAAATCGTACTGATATGTAAACATCTCGAAAAGTCTCATCCTTTATCTCAGAATCAAACCTGCCTACATTGATTCTGTTTGTGGTCTTAAAAGTGGCACAGGATTGCAAAATTTCAAGTCGTCTCTTATATTTAAAAACAACTGACACACACTGCAGCCAAAGGACCAAACGGTATGGAGTATCGTGTAAGGCTCTTCTGTACAAAAGATACGCAACAAACAATGAAATCTAATAAAAAAATGTACTTATAGGAAATGGGAAAGCATCATTATATTTTTGTCACAATCACAACATCTTATCCATGTTTGTTTCAAACCCTAAACAAGCCTGTTATTGTACTGTACAGAGGAGTCTTAAGTTATATTGAAGCAAAACAATAAATGTTTTCCAGCATGCAAGAGCCACCCAGCAAAATATTGCTAAACAATCCGTGGGCGAAAGTGTGCCTACCGCAGACACAACTCCAAATCTGTTATACAACACCGCAAAAGTCTCAAAAGAATTTCAAATTCGTGGTTTGGGTTGCCCCAATTACCAGTACTTCGCACTAAAGGACGGTAATTTCGTGGCAAGCCTTACAATGGCAAACGGAGATGTGCTGGTCGGAAAACCTGCCAAATCCAAAGATCAAGCAGCTGAGAACACGGCTGTTGAAGCTTTAACAACTTTATATAAGGTAACTAATATACTCCAGTACTGCTATAATGGTTGATTGAGTAGGATGAGAAAGTCAATTCTTCATTGCCCCAAATGGTGCCACCTAAGCCTCCAATGAGGTGGCAGAATCCTCCTTATAATAATCAAGGAAGTCCTCAGAAACAATGGGCGAAACCCCAAGAGAGACAACACACAGAAAACTGGAGGACCGAGAGACATGATAATTCGAAAAATTATGTACCGGCGGATACGTGGAGACAGCCTGGCAACCAACAACAGACACAGTCACGAACACGAGTTAATGCGGATGCCATCCATAGGTACCTTCACAACGATGCAGAAATGCAAAGCAAAACACATAATACAATGCCAGGCAATGCTCCATTTATACCTTTGCAAGCAGTTCGTCAACAAAGAAGTAGGACCACCTCAAGTACAACTGAAACAGTTTTGAAGGAAAATACAAACGCTAATTTTCCACCACAAAAGCAAGAAGTAAATGTTCCTACGGCCCAGTTAGTGACAGATGTAAGTAGTTTCTCAGTGGAACTTTGCATAACAACTTTCCTTTCAGTTGTCACCCACTGTGGAGACAGTGAAACCGAAACGCGAAAGAAAGATGAGAATTGCCGCAAACTTTCAAATGGCATCTGAGTGAAGTGATTAACCATTTTTTTATGTTCTATTTGTAATTCGTCAATTAAGTCTCATAATTAATATTTTCGTTTTTATTTTACCACATGTAATATAAAAGTTTATTTTGATAAAAATGTCAAAGTTTAAATACTAAAATTACATTATGAAAACATTCTTACATTTGACTTAATTGGATCATCTAGTTGCACTAACTTTACTGATTTAATTGGTAGGTAGATAAGGGTGGAGATTTCTTTATGGTAATATGCTGGTGGAGGCAAATGTCATATGTTGCGAGTGGTTTCATTATGGATATACAGGGTGTTTACGGTCTTCTCTGTATTCTTTTAAGGGGCGGCAGTACAGCTCAAAAGGAGTCGACAAACCCCAAAACACATTTTCCACTTAAATTATTTTTTACTATGGTGTTTTGGGGTTTGTCGACTCCTTTTGAGCTGTACTGCCGCCCCTTAAAAGGATACAGAGAAGATCGTTAACACCCTGTATTTGTGACAACACCTTTTCCTGTGGAAACGGTTGGGAGGGAGGATCTAATTGTTGCTTACCTAATAGAAGTTAATGATGTGGCTAATTCTCCTAATATTTGATTTTGACTATGTTACGTATCCATTTTTTGATACTAAAACCTGTGCAACTTTCATTCTATTTCCGAACCATTTGCTGCAGTATGTTATCATTCTAAACCGTCAACTAGAAAACATTCCTCAACAGGAAGGCACATTAAAGTAAATTTTCTGCAAGCGATGATTGGTTGTCATTTGCATGGGCTATATATTTGCAGTGGGCGGCTACCTGCGATGATTGACGTGACTGTTTTTATACTAGAAGAGCAATAGTTTATGGTTTGTGTAAATTTGTTCAGGCAACTCGCGTTAAGCTAAATCACTATACTATATTCATTTTAAAAAGGTAGCGGTAGAAAGCATAGGGAAGCTTTGACCTTCACTGTGATTGGTTAAAACATGGGTCCGTATTACAATGAAACATAAAATGACTGGTGAATTTTGAAGGTGGTAGTTTTATGTTCCCAACTAAACTGTCGAAGTGTTACTAGATGTTATTGTCAAAGGTTTATTTCTGTTTGTAGTGCTGAATATTTCTACTTTACAATAATTTGGTGCCGTGTTATATTTTTCCTGTGTGTGTTTATCTTCAAACAGCGCCATCTACTACTTTCTTATGCAGTATAGCGTGCAGCTTACCTTCATGTACGTGTTTTTCAGTCACCATTGGCTAGAATATCTATCAGTAACGCCGCGATTAAGTATATTTGAATTGCCGTGGAATTCTGCTAGTATGTATGTATCGTATCTGTGGCATTCTCTATGTAGGTATATACAGGGTGGTGCCTAGCGCAACGCAGCATAGGGATTTCAATGGTAATTTCTTTATAGTCAATTACTAGCTCCCCTAATTATTTTAGAGCAAAAGTCTAAATAAGTTTTTTTTTTGAGAAAAAATGCGTCATCTGTTCATACTTTTAGTTATAATTTTCCATTTTTCAAAACCGTAGAAATCGATAAAATAAAAAATTACATTTTTATAAATCAGTGATGCTTTGGAATCTTTTAACACACTACAAGCGCATCGCATCTAAGTTATCGTTGTTTGACGTCGAACGATTTTCATATTTAATTCTGTTACAACTATCCGATGCAAGAAAAAGCGGCAATTGGGTAGGGTTTTTTTAGAGAATGTATGCTGCATCTGCATCAGATACTATTTGCTTATTATTTTCCGGAATCAGAGTACCTACATAATCGAAGAAAAAAAACTGATTTGAAGAAGATTTGTTCCTAAACTTATATTCGGATTTTCCGCTACTGCAGCCAAAACGTTGAATGTATTGTCACTTTCCTGATGGTTTTGACGGACATTTTGAACGTTATTGCACTTGCAGTTCTTAACTAATTTATAAACAAGTATAAATTTAATATACGTCAAAGGCAAATAATGAAACGTGATCCTTGTTTTTTTAAGTAATTCCAAGGCATATTTGATTTATTGTAAAATGGACCTTTTTATTTTGTCGATTTCTACGGTCTTGAAAAACGGAAAATTATGAGTAATAGCATGAACAGATTCAGTATTTTTTTCTCTAAAAAAAACTTATTTAGACTTTTACTCAAAAATAATTGGGGGAGCTAGTAATTGACTATAAAGAAATTACCATTGAAATCCCTATGCTGCGTCGCGCTAGGCACCACCCGGTATACAGACTAGTGCGTCAGCTTAACGTGGGTCGCCTGTATAATGTTGGATTTCTGGTATCATCACTATGGCACTTATTGAATTCATCCCAATACATAGGGGTCACTGTTTCTTATCCCTTCTCGTACTTACCTATAGCCATATTAACATTCTCATCTACGTTACATATTTATTTTTTTGAATATTCTTTATTTAGGGGAGAGTTTGTTTGACCACTGATTTAAAAATCGATTCATTTTCTTCTTCTTTATTGCATAGGATTCTGGCGGTCTTCTTGCAATTCATCTATCTCACATGAATCTTAGTAGATCTCTCATCGAGATTTCTGTCTGTTGTGACCCAAAGAAGCTTACTCCTTATAACTTTACCTCTCTTATTTTTCATACTCCATCAAAAAAAGTGTACCTACTGCTTCTTTAAGGGACTGGTATGCATACATTTTCTGGGATGATCATGGTTGTGTCCATCTGCCTCTTAACACCTCCCAGCAATAATACGAACGTGTTATTAGTCTGGATGTCATTATTTTAAGTTGGAAATTATAGTGAGTGATGTGTAGGTACCTACCAAGGACAATTCAAAGAAAGTTTTTTGTGACTGGAATCAAAGGGTAACCACTGGCAAAAACATTGTACACTACGCTCATACTTATCCAGGTAGTAGGTACGTACACTACATTTCCATTTTTGTTTATTTCTACGTACTTCCCCATCTTTTTGTATTACCACATACCCTTGTACAGGGTTAGTCAACGATTGCGCGGAGTAACTTAATGCCTTGATAATAAGATTTTTCGATAGAGTGCTTTTGTATTATGATATGGTTGAATATTCTGCACATTTAAAAAATATATGGAATTGTACAAGGTGCGCTCACGAAGTAGGGCGCCAAAATGGTACATTTTTTAATGGAACCCCCTGCTCTTTTATGTCTAAGAATATGTGTACCAAATTTGGTTCCATAATCAGTTTAGCTAGGAATGAGAGTAGAGACAGACCCATCCAGATTTTGTTTGATTCGGATTTCAGATGCTCCAAAACGTGCATTTCCGTTAAAAAAAGTGGGGGGTAATTTTTTACCCCAATGCAATACTTCCATATTAACGTGCGGGTGGCAAAAATTGTTATTGATCTGTCACCAACACCTATAACTGAGGATTCAAAGATGTCTCAGGCATGCGTCAACAAAGTACCTGATATGTCCCATCTGCAATGCTTCCACCATTGCTTCAAAAGTATATTCGCGATGTTCCATGATGTGTCGAGTAATATATCGTATAGACGGGTCAGGTACGTCTCGGAGACGATATGGGTAAACCATGTTTCATTAGTGTGTCAGAAATATCTCTGATCTCTAATAATTTTATTGTTCTAAGATTCTTAAAAAAAAAGTAAACTGTTTTCACTTTTCAAGTGTGTTTCACTAATAATTACCAGTATTTTAAACATCTGATATAATTATTTTCATTGTTTTGTTATCTCGAATAGATTTTGTTTTGATTTTTTTTAATTCATCACAGACTACTTGATTTGAAATATAAAATCCGTTGATATAACTGGTATCTTATTTTCAATCTTATGCTATGATAGCTCGTTGAAAAGAGAATTAAATAATCTATCAAGTAACCTAAAAATCCAATATGGCGCCTATTTAACTTTAGGAAGTTGGTAAATTGTCAAGGATTATATATTATATTATATATAATCCTTGGGTAAATGCATATATATATATTCTCTTATATAGGTACCTATATGGGTAAATGTTCCTCAAAAGTAGCTATCCTGCGCCGGGGTGCAAAAGGTCAGCATGCGCCCCCCTGTCAATTAAAAAATACAATGTGCTGTTTGGGTTTCATTTTAATATTTATTAATCTAATATCAAACAAGCTAAAATCACAATACGTCAATACACTATATTTAATTAAGTGGTACCTACATCAAAGTCAATTTTCTGAATTGGCAAGCGCATTTTAATATTAATTTCAGATTCTATGCTAATGATGTCAACCTATCTTGGGTCATAGTGGACCGTAAATAGTTTTTAATTAATTTTTCTTTTAGATTAAGACATTTATTTTTTTTCTTGCGTTTCCAATTTACTCCAATTCTCGAGATTATTCAAAAATGTATTAATTTGTACTATCACGATTTATGGCGTTCGGCGCCCCTTAAGGTCCTGCACCCCTTGTACCCTCGGTAAAGACGGCCGTGATCTTGAATTTGTTGTTGACATTAATTCTAAATTAAGCGTATCAACGACAGTAATTTTTATACGTATAAAACTTTTTTTTCACTACTAGCGTCTGATGACATGATTATTAACCTTTTTTCCACTTGTAAAGTAGGCTTTTTCGGCATTTGTTCAAAGTGGTTAATAATTTTTTATTATTAACTAGTAGTCAATAATGAGAACTGTCACGCTGTCACTTTTAGAAAACACAACCCGAAATTTCGCTCAATGAACGTTTAGACAAGTTCTCTAAAACGAATAATTGCCACCATTCGCAATTTCCAGAGAAATTACATACCTAAAATTATCACATTTTGAAAAATTCGAACGAAATTACTCTTTGAAAAATCTCAATGACAGAACAAAATACGGCCTGTTTGACTTGTACTTCCACGTACTTGATTGACATGTTACATTAAGAAACAAAATTCTGTCCAACCGTTCACTTTCTTATCAATATAATATGTTAATTTAGAGGACTTCAAGTGCTAGTAGTGAAAAAAATAGTATATATACCACGGTAGAGAAGTCTATTATTGCCTTCGCACCTTACACCCCTCGGCGCAAGCGCCTCGAGATGTAATCTTGGTGCTCAGGCAATAATACTGTACTTCTCTACCTTGATATATAATGTACTATTTTATATCTCTTATACTTTTGATTTGATATAAGATATTCAAGGAAATTACCAATTTTAGTTTTTTTGAATTTACGTCGTCGAACCTATACATTTTGAATTTCCACAAGGAAATTTTAAATACGCATCGAAAACTGCGAAACATTGTCCATTTATCCAATTCTCTATCTTTAATAATAAGAAAAGTTACCCATGCAATCCCACGCTATCTGGGATACACTTTTTTGTCATAAGCAATTTGATCAACAAAAATTATTAATAAGACCATCAAACCTAATACTTTTTTTGGAAATTAACTTGAAGTTTGTTGGTTGAGAAATTAAACTACGAGTACATTAGATGTATATTATCTTTCCTTGTATAAGTAGGTATACTACATAATGCAGTTTCATTTTTGAACGCATCCTACCTACATGTAGCTTTTGCATGTAGAGCACTCCATGTTCATTGTTTCTTTTAGTATTTGTAACTTCTTTGGAGTTTGCAACATACTTGAAGTAAACGTAAACCTTACTGTTAAAATTTGTGATGGTCAATTTGGTGCAACGATTGGGAAAGGAATGTTAGCAAGCAATAAATTACAAATATACCTATACAATTTATTTTCGAACTTAAATTATATTACCTTGGCAATTATGAACAATCGTTAACAGGTTAAAAAATGAACAGCTCACTTTCTTAATTAACTTACAGTTCCAGTAATAATAATAATGCTAAATTATCCTTTTATAATAGATAATTTGCACTATATTTTTAACAAACAGCCTATTGTACTTTTGGCTTGACACTTGACTGCAGTCTGGTCAGCACCTTGATAGATGCTATGTTTAAGTATTTAATGCCATAGTATTGCTGTATCCTACACATAAATAAATGTAACGTAAAAAACGCAAAAATCCCAAGTCATAAATGATGCAGAAAAATAGTTGAAGGACACAATTTTGAATGGGAGAGTACTATTGTAGACGATTGTATGTAGGACACAGTAAAAACAAGATGGCATACATGTGAATGGTACGTGAAACAAAATATTCATATATCACAATTACCTGAAAATTGTACACAATATTTGCCAACGTTGAGGCAAACAAGTAAAAACAAAAAATATTGACTAACTAAATTACAATACTAAACGAATTATTACGTAAAGGAAAAAAATATATTGGCCAGAAAATGAAGAAAACAATAAATTTCTTGAATTCATACATTACTAATTTATCTTCTCCTATTCTTTCTTCTTCTAGATGGACCTTTACTGGGAGCGGTAGGCGGTGGAACAGGAGGAGTATTGACGTGTGCTAGATTAGAATTGTTTTGAAAAAGTTCGCTAATTAGGCCATTGTTGCGAATAGTATCCAAAATGTCTTTAATAATTTTTTCTTTATCAAACAGTTCTGTAGATGAAGCACTGGACTGCGGCTGATTGCGGTTCACCACGTCTGCTTTCTTTGTTTTTTTATCGTTTGATTTTTCAGTTTTCTTTAACGGCTTATTTTTCTTCTCTTCTTCACAAAGGCCTTTTCTAATCAATGCCACTATACCGATTTGTTCTGTATTGGGCGTTGATAATTGAGTTATAGTATCATAACGGGACAACTTCAATCTTAAATGAAATTTTCTACTGACGCACAAAGCTTTCAGTTGATGTTTTGTTAAAACGAAGCAATTTTTTTTGTTGAGCATGTTTTCTATGTTGTCTTTTACAGATACCAACTGCAAAGGTAGGCACACTTAAATAATTAACCAAAAATTTTGGGTACCCACCTGAGTGCTATAAAGATAGCTTCCGTTTTCAGAGTAAAATTCTAGACTTGCCAAGCACCTTTGTGCTTGAGTGTATTTCATGTTGGCCCTTAAGAAAGCGGCCAGGTGGCCTGTTCGTAAAATCTAAAATTTGCATACTTCTGTCACATGAAAAAATATCACATGTACTACCTCTATATTAAGGAATACAACGCCAATTCCTGACACAAAGATCACAAAGGACATTCTATTGATCAGTTTTGGAGTGTTAAAGGAGAATTCCCATTCTTTTGTAAAGGAACCAGTTCCATCCAAGGCAGACTAGAATATAAAAGTACAAAAGTGGTTCTAAAATTGTCTACACCCCCACGGATTGACTACAAATTTACTTATTGGCCAATCAGTAAACTATATTCATTTTAAGAAGGAAAGCTTAGGGCAGCTTTGATCTTCACTGTGATTGGTTAAAATTCACGTTAGTATTACGCTGAAAAATAAAATGAGTGATCAATTTTGTAAGCTGGAAGCTTCTGTTTCCAACTAAACTGTCATTAGATCTTAATGTCAGGTCCAAGTGTGAAATTGTTTGATTTATATCTGTTCAGTGCTGGATATTTCTACTATACAATAATTTGGTGCAGTTTTATCTTTTCCCTGTCCCTTCTTATAATGAATGCAGTTTTTTTTCAGTGGCAACAATTTAAAAAAATAAACTTGAATGATAACAAACCTCAGTTAATTTATCAGCATGAAAACTCCGAACATGGTTAAGTAATCTACTAGCAGGTAGTCGCACGTCACAATTGTCCACTCTACAGGGATAAATGCCCTTCCCAGGACCATTAGCGGTTGTAGTGGTTGTTGTGACGGTTGGATCGAAAGCAGGCGCAGATGCATTGAGTTGCACCGTATTGTCTTTTGGGGGTTCCTCTAGGGGTTCATAGAGATTCATTATGTTCTAAAAAAGAGCAGTAAATCATACACAAATGCAATGGTCACACCTTTAAAATTTCAAAATTTTTCACAAGCTCCTCCACGACAAAATTTCTCGTTCCGATGTAAGTACATTTGCAAGTGGGGCAATTCTCAACTCGAGCCCGACAATTGGCGCAAATGTGGTGTCCATGAATGCATTGTTCTATTATCGAGCCAGGTGGTGATTGTACAATGTCCATGCAGATATGGCATTGTAAAATATCTTCCAAATCCCGCCATCCCCACTATAAGGTGGAAGTTATCACATCCAAGTGTTGCAAGATAAGGTACTTACCTGAGGAATGTTATAATTAGCCATGGTGGATGTTGAAATTACTGAAAATTATACTAAATTTAATTAAACTATTATACAGTGATAACAATCAAATATATTATTAAAGAAAAATTTCTTATAAAACAAATATTTGTCGTTACACAGTCAAAGACACTTGAAGTTAGGGTTGGTATGGTCATATGGGGACAATGTTGCACGATTGCAATAATAGTCCCAACCTAAGAGTAAAAAAATGTTCCACCCAAAGAACTTTTGTTACACAATTTCCAAGACTTGGCCTTGGACGGAATGAAGTTAGCTGCACAATTAATAATTAATACAGGGTGCAATGTCTAAAGGTGGGAATACACATGTAGTTATATCTTCTTAAATGCAATCGTCATTGTATATGGGTTAAAAATAGCTTAAGAATTGTGATGTTTTTCAATAGTTTGAATAGAAAACGTAGATGTCGCTACTATCAAGGAAAATTACAGTGGCTGTGTAAAGACAAAAGTGACCATGTACCTACATACTGGTCCAAAGCTTACAAACGGTACGGTAGTTCTTTGATATGTTGTCTAGGATGGTTAATAGCATAATTTCTCCCTCTCCGCCTTTATTGAAAAACCCGAAAAAAAGGGCACTTTCTTCAGTTTTTGGGTGATATCTTCATTTCGGTGCATTTTAGCTATAGTAGGGAAGTAAATTTCCTATAATTTATTTTTTTTTAAGTTTTGTTTTTGGGAGTGATAGTTACGAAGTGATAGTTAAAAAAATCGAATTATCCGAAAATTTGTTAAACTTTCTTGTTCATTGTTATAAAGTTTGTCAAGAGAGTGAGCAAAGTTTGTGGAATTATTGTTTCAAATGGTACTGTACTAGTTTAGTCAGTGAGTATTTGATACTTATCCTGTATTTATGAAACAGACCTTCGTTTTTTTGGGAGTGTCGACAATAAGCATCTCTTCTCCGAATTTATCCAGTAGGCGGGAATTAATTGCTCTTAAATCGATCTCATATTCACTCTTTATGCGACTCTTTAATGCATTAGAGTGAAAATTGGTGGATTGCTTAACTACCACAAAGATAAGTGCAGCCATTATATATTTATTAGAAGCTTCTATATATGGATCATATACGGTTATCCATATACTTCTTTTATACCGGGTGAATATTCCAAAACCGAACATAGGGAATTAACATGGGAAAAAGGTATTTTGCATATTGTTGTTCCCCATGTTAACTTAGAGGGTATAATATAATGACAGGAAGGAATATTTTTTCTCATCTAATGATTTACGAACTTGTCAATTTTCACTTGTATTTCTCATTATTTTATCAAAAATTCGGCAATAAACCCAACTACCAAAATCAAATATAAAAAGTGAATACAATTATATACTTAAATTACTTAAATGAAATTAAGTAAGTACAAAAAAAAACACAAAAAATATCTGCTTAATCTGAGCTCTAGAACAATAACCTGCACCAATGTAGACAACGATCGACCATCAGAGGTCCCTTCCAGTTGACCAAAATTTAATCAGCTAGTCTCTTTGACTATTGTCTACCTATTTACTGACCAACAGAATTAGAAAATTCGAAACCCTTCGCGAGTTATCATGTACACCGACAGACGGACGCACTAACAGAAAGTCCAAAATCATGAACTCGCTTTTTAATATGTGAACGTATGCACTTACTCGAACCGTAATTTAAGTTTGGGTTTCAAAATAGTATCACGATTTTAAGACAATCTCAAACTTTGATTTTTTGCGCTAGGTTGATTACATACAACTGTCCCCTCGGACATTACGTATGATTTCAAATTCCTTGCGTTAATCAATTTTACAAATTCAATTGCATTTAAGAATATCGAAATAAGTTGGTGTTTTAACGACTGTACCTCATAATAACTTTGGACTCGCCGCCTACTTTTCATCTTTTCCTCGTATGTAGTACTTAGGGAAATTTGGTTTGATACGATTGGCATGTTGTTTTTTTCATTGTCAAAAAAACGTGCGTATTTTGACAATCTTGACGTAATCGTTGGCTTCTTGTTCTTAGTGTTCTTGTGCGCGTTTTCTGTTTCTTGCAATGGTATAATTTGGTGCAATTGTGAATAAGTCTTGGATAAGTAGGTAATAAATGTGGACTATTTAACAAATATCTGTGTACTGTACATGCGGCCTTAAATTGAAAATTAGTGGCACACATAGACCAACTTTCCAAGCTGGTCAATAAGTTAATGAAACTGTGAATTTAGACCTTTTTAGTAGTTATTCTTTACATGCTGGATATGGGCAAATCACGCTCTAGAAGTAGGACTCCTCGCAAACATCACAAGTCAAAACACAACAAAAGAAGTAAATCTAGGGATAGAACGGAAAGAAGTTATAGAAGTAAACATCGGAACGTCGACGAAGTAAAGGAGAGAAACTCAAAATCCAGGTAAAGTGAACGTACTATAAATTTACCGGTGTAGTTAGTTTAACACCTACCATTTTGTCTATGCCAGAAAACGCTCACATTCTGCCTCATCGTCCTCGAGTAGCGAAGCTTCAATCGACTTACCGAAAGAGAAGCAGCTCAAAAAACTGTCTCACATTCGCAAAATGGACGAGGTCGAACGTCTAGCCGAAATGGAAAGGCAAAGGAGGCAGAGGGAGGCCGAGCAAAAGCTAGTCGAGGAAGAGACGGCGAGGCGTATCGAGGAATTAGTAAATAGTAGGGTGCAAGAGGAGTTAGAGAAGCGTAAAGATGAAATAGAGAGGGAGGTCTCCAAGAGGGTGGAGGAAGCGAAAAAAATCATGGAAAAGCAAATGATGGAAGAGGTGGAGAGGCGGAGGCAGAAACAAGTTTATGAAGAGAAACAAAGAGAGGTAAGAGAAAAATTTCGGCCGTCTGCTGGCTAATTTATTATGTGAACGTCTTATTATTCCTTGTTGGTCTAGTGTGTGTTTGACTTTTTTTTAATTATGCAAATTGTACAATTTTGTTGTTCGATAGTAGATTGTTTTCTAGGACGAAATTGTTTATAACGAAAACATTGATACCAACTTATCTAGTCATAATTTTTTTTTATATGTTTCTTTCATTTTCCTACTTTTTAATTGAACTTTGCTACAGTGCCTGTTAAATTTAAGTGTCAAGTATTCCAAAACTATTTTCTTTATCTGTAACATAACATTGTATTTTGGTTATGAATAGAGAAGGTTGAAATTTCTTCACCACAGCTCCACCAAAGCAAAAGTACCATTTTTTAATTTTTGATTTACCTAATTGAAGAATTTAGCAGGCACTTTGGTTTGTCATAATTTATATTCCCAATTAGCAGCTTAGAGATTTTTAGTTGCAAAATTTAATTTGGGACAGTAAGTAAATAATAATTTCGGTTTTGTGTTACTTATAACTTAATAAATAGTGTTGGAATAATTCATTTGTTTTACTATATTTTTTTGGACAATCTATAGTGCGACCATTTTAAAGAGCAAAATATTTATGACTAATTGAAAAAACAGCCTAGCCAAGGTGAATGTATAAACTGCAAAAATGTTGTCGCTTGTTCAGAGATAGGTCATGTAGTCAAGTGTCTCTTTCTCAAAATGTTATACAATTAACAAATGAATAGCTTTATAAGCTAAGAGGCCAGCAGATAATCAAGTGAGGGGGCCGAGACTTGATGCGGTGGCAGACTGCACCCGAGGACGGAAGCTAACAGGTATTATCTACCTTTTTTATATTTTATTACCTTTAAGTACCGTTTAAGATTGAGGACATCTGTAGTATATTAACTGGCCCATACCTAGCAGTGTGGTTGTTGAGTAAAAATTTAAGGAAATTTCTTGAGGTGACCATTGTCTCTATATACTCAAGGGATTTCCAAGTTTACGTATTTTTTTATTACTTTAACTTTGAAAAGTAAATCACTTTAACAGCTTCCGAGGTTTAAATAGAACGCACCTAGTTTTTTGAAAGACGTTCTATCTAAAGCTCAAGTATTATCTAATTGTTTGTGTGATGTGGGAATAAATAAATGCTAGGGTTTGGGCACCATCTAGCGGTACTCGGGTATTTAAATGTGAAATATTTTATAGGAGGAGGAGCGCAGGAAAAGAGAGGATTTAGAGAGAATTATGGAAGAGAATAATAGAAAAATTGAAGAGGCACAAAGGAAATTGGTAGGTATTATTATTATTCACTCTCATTATATCACATTTAATTCATCCATTGTTATTACATTTCAAAAAATAGATTTCCTATAGTTTTTTTGAAAACGGATGTCTCAAAAAATTGTTGAGAGAAGACATCGACATAGATATGGAATTAATGAATTTTTTTTAAATTGAATTTCTCGCACGGCATAATGAGGAAATTTTTTTTCAATTTTCAATATATTTTGGTTACATTATTTTTGTGTTGAAAAACCCTACATCCCAAATGCCATCTAGATCACAATTTTTTAGTACCCCCTTTATGGAGGTAAGGGGTGTTATAGGTATCTATTATTCTATAGGCGTACAGTATGTCCTATTTTCGTTGAGACTGCAGTGTATCTTGAAATAACGGCAACAAGGCAGCAAATTGCATATCACTTATTTTTTTCTGTTATCTCACTAAGGTGACCGACACAAAAATCCATACATTTATCAGGCATCATCCCCTAAGCGTAGTAGCAGCATGATTAATTTTCTGATTTCTTTTTTGAGGTTCTTTGTTATGAATTGTAGGCGGAAGAAAGGTTAGCGATGATCGAGGAGCAGAGGCGAATGGACGAAGAGAGGCAGAAATTGCGAAAGGAGCAGGACAGAAGAAATAAGGAAGAGCAGAAGAAAATTTTGGGGAAGAACAACTCGAGACCGAAATTATCGTTCTCCTTAAAACCTGTTATATAGCGAGTGTGTGAGTGTGTGTGTTAGACGAATGACATGCGGTGTAAAAATTAAGAACTATTGAAAAGTGATGATATTTAATTTAAGATAAAGTTTTAGGATTACATTTAACTCTTTTTTATATAAATTATGTTTTATATGTGAGCGCTTTTATTTCAAATATTAGTTACTGCGTATTAATAAAAGGAAGGCGCCATTTATGCCATATTTAATTGTTATACAATGCGGTTACCATTTATTGTGTACATAATTCTGTATATCGATTATAAGCCTTTGTAAGGTCTTGTATTGATTTCATAGTGTCTTTCAAGATTTCCGTAGTATCTAAACATCTCAATCTATCATCCCCAATTTCATTTGTGCTGTTTTCAGTTTCTGCTCCATCTCCTATTTCGTGTTCTGAGTTTTTATTATCATCACGTGGCATCACAGCTAACAAATTTTGTAGCGTTTGCCTGATTTTACCCACAGCTTCCTTTAGTTCATCGTGATCTAGTTCACAGGATCTGCAAAGTGGTAGATGGCTCTCTGATTCGTGCGGCTCATAAAAGTAACTGATAGGTAGCTGCTGCCCTTGAAGTTGCAGATTCGAAGCGTCAAGAGACGGTAATGTTATCTTTTCATCTTGGTATATGAGCTCAAATTGTCCAGTCGATGCATCTGGGTTCTGGGGATAATCGACGGCTACTGAAATTTGAAAGATCGTAATTATTATACTACTTACACATCCATGCATGCATTTTTTTACTTGCTGAAAGTACTGCATCGTTCTCTAGATATTTAGAAAAATAAAATTGTCTAAGATCCCACATACGTGCAACCTTTGCCTATGCGTTTACCAAGTGAATACCTTTTTTTAG
This sequence comes from Photinus pyralis, assembly GCF_008802855.1. Classification (NCBI taxonomy): domain Eukaryota; kingdom Metazoa; phylum Arthropoda; class Insecta; order Coleoptera; family Lampyridae; genus Photinus; species Photinus pyralis. The sequence goes on along the minus strand of NW_022170596.1, from coordinate 42,193,406 downwards.
CAATCTTGATATTTAATTTAATTGTTTGGAAATAAACAGGATTTTTCCTAATTAATACATTACATGTAAACAAACGCATTGCAAATGGGTTGCCTTAATTAAAATGTATGTAATTAATATTTCTGTCACATGGAGGGAGCACATGCGTTCTTACATTGATGCTTACACCACGAGCAGCTGTTACGCTGTGCCTTCTCTGCGAGAGAAAAACATAGTATTTGCAATGTGTTTGTTTGCATGTTAAGATTTGCTAAAATATGTATTTTACTCTGTAAACAGATGAGCGAAGGTTGCCCTTATGCGGGATCTTGTACTATTACCAATGCTATTACTACTAACTACTGTATAAAAATTATACAGGGCGACATTTTAAAAAGTTTCATTGGGGCATATTTTACCTATTGGAGACGGGTAGGGACGTTTCATACCCGGACGACTCATACCCGGACACCACATACCCAGGACAACTCATACCCAGGACAACTCATGCCCAGGACAACTCATACCCAGTATGACTCATAATACCCAGTACCCCTCATACCCAGGACAACTCATACCCAGTACAATTGGTACCCAGGACTATTGATACCCCATGATAACTCATACCCAGCACTATTCTTACCGACGATAATTCTTACATAGGGTGCGCCATACCCGGGAAATTTTACCAGCTAACCGAATTTTATAATGAAATCCCGGTCAAAAGCAAAGTAAAGAAAATTGAATTACTTCAAGTGAAATTTTAAACATGACCACTTTTAGTCTACATTTCACAGTTTAACTGTTGATCCAAATTTTCATTATAAAATAATGAGGGGAGGAAACTGAACAGTTCTTACACATGTTGAATATAAATAAACCTTGAGGATCCAAAGGGGTATATTGAGTATATAATGCGGTAGCTATTCCCTCGGGTGCTGACAAACGTGTCCCGAGATGATGCCCACATGTGTAAAATTTCCCGGGTATGGCGCACCCTATGTAAGTATTATCGTCGGTAAGAATAGTGCTGGGTATGAGTTATCATGGGGTATGAATAGTCCTGGGTACCAATTGTACTGGGTATGAGGGGTACTGGATATGGGTCGTACTGGGTATGAGTTGTCCTGGGCATGAGTTGTCCTGGGTAAGTGGTGTCCGGGTATGAGTCGTCCGGGTATGAGTTGTCTGGGTATGAAACGTCCCCGACCCAAAATTTTCTCACAAAATGAAGATGTAGCAAATGCACACGACAATCTCTTATTCAAAAGTGACCGGAAAAGAAAAGATAAGCGAAGGAATTTTATCAAAACCAAGGACGACTGGACAGAAGAGTGGACAACAAGAGCATAGGCAACACAAAATACTTCCGAGAAAAATAACACCGTTATAAGATATCAAAAAATGTCGAAATCATTTTCGTAGAATGGAGAATCATCAAATCTGAACGAGCAAGGACATATCTAACCACTTGATTATTGCCCCACCCCTCAAAATTCCAAATTGCAGTCCATCACTTACGACTCGCCATTGGAAAGCTCCTAAAATGATTTTAATACATTAACGGAGAGGTCTCCATTCCAACGTTGTGTAATATCTACAAGGACAGTTTTTTTATGTCTTGGGACGTGGGGGGACTTGAATTAAATGCAGAATTTTGTGCTTAAGAAAAGACAAGAACAAATATATAATAATAAATATAGGAAATAACAGCACAAATTGTAAGTGTCTAAGTTTAATGTAACAATAATTAAAGATTAAATGTAAGGACTTTGACTGCTGATTTTGAACTGATTGTTTTTATAAAAGGCGCCAGTAAGTATTTTTGCTGTTCTGTTTTTAGATCGGTAGGTAAGTAATTTTGGTAAATACTCAGAAATGACCGATCGCGCAAAAAAATATATAAAGCAACTACGACAACAAAACGTAAAAAGAAAAATATACAAATCAAATAGGTATCTCAAATCGTTCAATAAAATCAGGTAACGAGTCAAATGCCGTAAATCGAAAAGAACAAGACACAAAAGTCATAAATACAAGTGGAAAACAATCAATTCAGTACAAGGTTAGCAAATCTACGTTCAATTTAGACAAAACAACTCGTAAAATGATAAATTGCATGTTACAAAAAAAGAACTTATGAAAATCATAGTTCTACCTCCAGCATCGTTTCAATTCATTTAATTGGAAAAGTACATAAGTGAGACTGGCAGCAATAAGTAGGTAGGTACTAAGGTTAAAGCCCATTATCGCCTAGGCAAATCCTAAATGTTGTAGAAATCTTAATTACAGGACCCACTTTTCGTATGTGCTAAGGACACAAGAGCTGCAATCCGCACGAGATGAATTAAAGGAGCATATATGCAGCTGAGAATCAAACTGCACTCGTACTCTTTCCAAGAAATAGTTATATCGAAACGTACAGAGCAACAATACACTGATTGTTATTACGTCCCCAAACTAGAGTTTAGTTATTCTTTGAAAGTTCCTTCAAAGAAATTAGCCTAGCACGCATATACCTAACTATATAATTTAAGACCCTCTGCAGAGGCACCTCTAAAAAGCATTATGCGGGTCACTCTGTAATTGAGCGTAAGCCTGTTGAGGGCCCAGAACAAGAGAGGCATAATAAATAAATAAATTTCCCATATCCTTGTACATATTTCCACTTGTTAAGTGCGGTGCATGAGCCGTCAATATGCGCATTTCGACTAACAACAATCGAACAATAAGGAACAAGATGTCTTACAACCAACAATAATGATGTGCATGTCTGTTAAGAAGCAGTACCTATGGCATTTTCGTCGAACTTATTTGTACGAGTGAATTGGCTTTCGTCGTTAATCGCGAAGCTGTCGTTCAACCAGCCAGTAATCTTCGTTATCGCTAGGTATCTACTACAAAAAGGTAAGTAATCGCCTTCTTCTCAGAAGATGAAGACCCAATTCGAAACAACAATAAGTATAAGGCCTTTCATACCTATTCATATTCCTTTCGTAGGTAGTTATTCGAATTTTTAGTATACATGTGCCGTGTCGATCACTACCATCAATATTTAGAATCAATGTACCTACTTTATTTGTGTTTTTAATCAATAAACACGTTAATCGTTATTGTCGATCTACTTTCATCAAAAGCATAGCAAGAGTCATTACATTTCATATACAGTCCATTATAACTATCGAAGCTTGTACACGCAATAAACTCTTGTATCGTGAATACATAGGTAAATAAATACTTAATAAAACAATATAAACGCATATAATATCCTGTTCTCCATATTGAACATATCAAATAGACAACGAAACAAAAGCGATTCAATATCTTACAGGATTAATTAGGTATAGCACACAAAATCTCTACAGTTCCGTAATAGCTCCAATTGATTGGTATAGCTTCCCCTGTCATTCTTTTCTTTCTACAGGACTAGCTACATGGAATATAGTATGGGTGAGTATATAATTTCTTTGTATGTAAGCTTATCAGGTTCTCCAAAATTCACGTTTTGTATTCAACAGTTCCGTCTTCCGTCCGTTTTCAAGGTGTCACCCTAGCTGTAGAATACAAAAGGTGCATATGGCATTAACTTGTCCAAACTAAAATTTGACCTAACAAAAATGGCCAACCCCCATCAAATTTGTATCGAAAGGGAATCAAATTTCATTTTATTTTGAAATCTTATACATTTCTTCCAATTAGGAGAAACCTCCTATTTTGGTCATTTTGTGATGCCCATCTGTTCGTTAGGCAACCAACATGCCACCTTACCGACGGTAGCTGGGACCGATCTCTAATTTCAACTGTATACCCTGGACCAGGGCAAAGTTACACGTTCCCGGAGGGGGTGGGGCCCGCTAACCAAAACTCTTTGGTTGAGAATCTATGTGCGATATATGAGTTACGATTCAATAATTTCAACATGTTTTGTAATTTTAAAGCTTAGATTTACCCTCCAAGACCATCGGGTAATTTCTGTTACTACTTCTAAGAAAAGATTTTATCAGACCAGAGATAACTCACATTCTGTACACTTCACCCTTTCTCAGAATTGGTACTGCCTGATGCTTAAGTACCTTAGACATTGAATAATTTTTATTCACTTGTTTTTAACTTTCATTGCAACCAACCTCGTGTAGATGCAATGCAATGCATTCACGGTTTCTTTTAATTATTACTTACCTAAACTTGATAATTTTACAAATTACTGGTGCTAAGTAACTTTTTTTAAATTTAAAGGTCGAGGTCGAGAGTGTTGAATAACTGCACTTGGCACTGAATTAATTCATTTATGCTAATATTTTGCTACATGTTTCAGTGTTTTGTTGTAATGTTCATTAACGCTATGCCCCTTACACTATTCGAATAGGGTAATAATGAATATTAATATTTAACATCAGGGTGACTAGTTTTGAATATGTGATATCTCTACCTACTTAATTTTGGTAATATTAATTTGAGCGTTGCAGGTAAAAGTGCATAGGTATAAGCCATCTGACAGACGCCAGAGCCACTTTTCTGCAGGTATTGATAATAATCGATTCTTTTAGTTGACCCTTGGAAATGTTTCCAAAATTCTTATTCCTAGAGGCTTTAAACTCCCAAACAGGTCTTTGTTATTTGCATGTTTCAAAATAGGTACCCCACATCTGCCCAGATCGGATTTCTGCGTGTAGGAATTTTGGAATTTTTTTAAGAGCTGGGTTGTGTAAAAATTGTACCTTTAATTACATCCCTCAGTAATTGCGGACACATTCTGGCAGTAATCGGAGTTGAGGCATGTAACGCAGGTTTGTTGTTAATTTCGATTAACCATGGTGCGAAATCTTCGGTAAGTATAAAGTCAGCCCCATATATCTCGAAACACCTCTTTCTCACGTCGCAGGTCTCATTCATCAATACGGCGGCGGTAATCGCTTGTTTCATCCCTTGATAAATGATTTCTTTGTAAGCGTTTGGTTTACCAATGCTTGCCAAATACTCCTGAAATCGTGCCGAATCCCACATATTGCACGTTGGCAATTCCTGATGACGATCGCAGTTTCTGTACTTGCTTTGGACCGAGTTGTTCGTCAAGTGGATTGCCTCGTTAAGTCTGTTAAGCGTATAATTCTGTGAGCTAAATCTTAAGTAACAGTCTCTGAAATTTTATGTGCAAGCACTTCTCAATTATTTGTATGATCGTACTTATATATCCAGATTGTTAGACGAGTTGTGGTGCTCACTAGAAACCACTGCCTTATATCAAACTTTGTCTTGTGTATTAACAGAGGCTTTTCTGTAACAACATTGGAAGTTAATAGATACAATTGTTAATACAATTCGCGATACCTACCAACATATTTTTGGATGATATACTTCTTTGATGAATTAATTCTAATCGTCTTCATGATATATTGTAGCGTTCTACACAGATATATTCCTTCTCCTCTAGAACCATTAGAAGGCTTTAGAATCCAAACATTAAGCGTTCCATCCGTTTCTAGATTTGGTCTAAACTGTTTCATTTCTTCCAACAATCGCGTGGAAGTCTCCACCATGAACTTTACCGAATCGGCGTGGTCCAATTTAAATGGGAGCCCAATATGTGAAATTCTATGAAAAGTTTCTAAAAAGTCATTCCATTCTAGGTGCGTTGCTTCGTCTATGACATAATCGATGTCATCGTGTTGTAAACGCCGTATCGCATTTGTAATTTCTTTAACGGCGAAATTGTACATCTTCATAGGCTCTTGTCCATTTTCTGAAACGACTTGGGATGATCGTTTACGGTCAAGTTTGTTTGAAACATGTTTCAAAAGAGATAGAGCGGCAGTTAAGCGATAATCGCGCAAAAATTCTTCCATTTCGCTTTGATTGGATAAGTCGTAGGATCGGGGATAACGAATGTTGGCAGTGCCTGGACTTTGGACCCAATAGTACTTCTGTTTCATGGCTTGCGAAAATCCAATCTTCGATATGTAGTTGAATGCGGTGCGCTTGAATCTGTTAAATAGCGTTAACTTGATGGAGTCATTGCAAACGTGGTAACATTCAAAGTTTTGATCCCAAAACAAATCAACTTGATTATGATCGATTAGTCTTGACAATATCACCCGTTTATGTAAGTGACCATCGATTCTATCAAAAGCACCTTCGAGAAGCTCTGCAATTGGAGCCTCAAGCAGTGATTTAAGACGTTCTCGATTAATCGTGTTGTACATTATTCTAATTTTTTCCACCCAGCCTCGCGCCCATAACGCCTTTCTTACTGTGAAGAAATTTCCGCAAACTGTGAACGTTTTGTTGCATTTTACTGCAGCTTCGGCTTGGTCCCTTAGTAAGTTTAGTAATTTGCTTTGAGCGTTTGTAAGAGACTTTAAGAAAAGGCGCGACGCTGGAGGATTTTCATTGCTTTCTATTTTCCTGGGCGATCGCCGCATTTTGTTTCTAGCCCCATAGTAGTTATCTGCAGATTTAGAACGAAATCCTGATCGATCTATCTTATCCAGTTTTTCAAGGCGCCGAGTTGTTTTACTAAAAGGTAGCCGTTTTCAGCATTATATTATTACTAGAGCACCTGCAACATACGAAGAGCATAACTTGTCTTTTTTGAATGTAGTTCCTTTATCATTATCAGATGTTTTCCTTTCTTGTGATTTGTCACTCCATTTACCTAATCCCTGTTGAAGTAGTCGCAAGATTTCTTCAATGCTTACATGTGCCTTTGGAATAAAAGTGTAAGGTAGGTACTTTGTATGGTAAGCTAAGTACTCACATCAATTGAAAAAGAAATTTTTTTATTCCGAATTTGATCACCAGTATCAAGTATAATCTCTGTAATTTCCCCAATTTCTTTCATCTTACCCTTAATTTTGATATGGTATTTATCCTACATTAGATTTTTAATAGTTTTTTTTAATGATTTGATGTATTTGACAGTGACATTGTATGGCACCGTTGACTATGTTCTTTTTGTCCAAAATCCCACCCAGATCCCGTCTGCTGGACAAAACATTATATGCAGGTGGGAATGTGGGATGAGGTAGCCGCATCAGTGGAGTTCTGTTAACTGGCAATCATTAGTTTTCTATGATTGAGGTCCCGACTCTAACCACATGATTGCGATGTTCTGAAGATACCTACTTCCAGTAGGTACCGTGGGTGGGAGATAAGCTTAATATAATAAATAAGGTAGAACTATACGTAGAGGTAACGACTACTGTCAGATCTTTACGGAATGGATTAACAGTGGTTTTGTCCAAATTTTAGCTAAAAGCGTAAATTATCAAAATCATCGTGTGAGACCGAAGGGACTTCAGCGCAGTGGCAGACCAGTATAATGTATTTGACGTTATATTGCTTCCTGTGCTTATTTTATTATGTACACTTTGCAAATAAATAAATATTATTATTATTATTATTCTATTAGCCAGTGTTGACTCTACCATCAATAAGATCAATAAGAAGTACTCAATTTTTGGGCACTTTTCATAGCTCGAGCTTTTAATGGCGACATGAGAAAGGGACCGCGATTAGAGCTCTCAGAAACTTTTGGACGCCCAAAGTCGACTATACCCCTCGAAGGGTACTTACAAAGAAAGGTGTTAGGCACCGACAAGATCTAACAGATGGCGGAGGCAGAACTTCAAATGTGAATTGCGGCCGAACGGAACGTCGGAAGAGGGTACCTTTCTGTTTTACCAAAATTCGGGTCGATCTGAGACAATTTTTTTTTCGCGCCTGAAAAGAAGGCAGTGTATAACCTTTCTTTTTTTGCCAAAAATCGGCTAGGTACACCAAAATTTCTCGGGAAAACACTTTTTCTTATTAATTTTGGTGCGTAGAATCCAAAACAATTCGTACTTTTTCGATTAGACTTCTCAATCAAAAGTTATAGACTAGAAACCAATTTCGAAAGAAAATTCAAAGGGCTGTAACTTTTGAACTAGTAGCCCAATCTTGGAACTGTTTGAAATTATGGATTCTACAGGCCACATTCTATAAGAAAATTTTTTTCTGGGTCGATCTGAGACAATTTTCGGGCCTCAAAAAAAGGCAGTGTATAACCTTCCTTAATTTTGGGGATGACAACACTGAGTTTTATTATTCCAGTCATTAGGTTATGGTTTTCAGTATTGCCATTCCAATCTTAAGTTCCTTAGGTACTATTTTCAAGTTTCTTAATTTTTGTTTCATGTTTCTAGTTTCCGATTCTACTCCAAGTGTAAAAAAATTCATATGTAGCTATGCAGTTTAAGTGTTTGGAGACTTATTCTATCCAAAATAGAAACTCTTTATTGAACTGGGGGAGGTCGGGTAATTTTTCCCTTGTATCGATGTCAAATAAACAATATATCTTTACAGTGATGATGAATCTACTTTTAGTGCAAAATGGATTGTGTCGGAGGTTATTCATAGATTTTAAACTACACATCTAAACGGTTGATTAAATTAAAGATAACATCGTAAATAGACTAGAATGTGATTCCACTTCCTGTCATGGTAATCATATCTGATCTTGCACGAACTACTGAAATCAATATAGGTATTACATATTCAAAAAACGATCATTTTGCACTGAAATGTCGACGTCTATACGGAAAACAATGTTAAAGCTAGTGTTCAACAGATTTTGCATGACTACATCCTTACATGGTTTAAGATTTTTGGTGATAGCCAAAAGTACAATATGCGAAAGGTTTTTATGTTACAAATGCTATAAATAATTAACTAATTGTTTGTAGAATATTTTGGGGAGCCGTAATTCTTTCAGGGCTAATAGGGGTAGCGATTGTATTACCGTATACGCGGTACTCTATGAGAAAGGATGAACCACTCGTTGTGACAGATTTAATGCTCAACCCCATCTGGAAATATCCATTTCCGGCTGTTACGATTTGTAGTAACAATAAGATTTCCAAGAGAAAAATGAATAAATTAATACAGAAACTGTACGCAACCTTAGGAGTAAGATAAAATATTTAGGCACTTCTTCTAGAGTATTGCCCACGACCGCGAAACCTATAGGGATGCAACAGATCAGATTGTTGTTACAATTGTTTCCTAATGTTCGTGACGTTGAATTGGATATCGAGGATTTACAAAGTTTACAAACAGTTTTAGATTATAATAACATGACGGTACAGGACGCTTTATATAATATTAGCCCCAGTTGCAAAGATACAGTTATCCAATGTAAATGGAAGGGTGATATCAGACGCTGTGGCAGTCTTTTTGAGGAAGTCATAACTCCGATGGGCATCTGTTGTAGCTTCAACTATGTTCACAAGAACATATCGCAGTAAGTGTAAACAAAGTTATTGTGATAAATTATGATAGTTAATTCTATGGTAAGTTTCATTTACAATGGCTCTTTATTTTCGTCGTTAGAGGTCATCCTAGTGTTATAGGTTTTACAGTGACTCTTAGGTTTCATTCACCTTACGTTATTCTTTTATTGCTAGAGGTCACACTATGTACCTTCCAGCTACAGTGACTTTATAGAGACAGTGGCGACAATAGAGTGTCTAATTTCTGATTGCTGGTTGTTGAGATCGCCGCCCATGTTGCATCGAGTATAGACCTATAATATTATAATAATAATAAAATAATAAAAATAATAGTATAACATTGTATTGTAGCGTACGCAGCACGTCATACTGGTATTGTGTGTTGCCTACTTTAAAAATAAATTTTCTATGCAGCATGGCGACTGGGCTTCTATTGTCGCCACTGTCTCTATAGTCACTGTATTTTCTGCACGTAATTCTATCCTTTCTTTTATTTTTTCTTGCGTACAAGCTATACTTATTCCCTTCAGAGATGATCCTGCATTCATAGTAGTTACAAATTAATTTTCTTTTATTGTATTCTAATTAAAGGTCTCAACGAAAGGAATCGTTTTCTACCAACTACTGCCCTTCTTTCTGTCCTCTTATCAAAGTACGGGGTGGAGGGGGATGGGAGGGGAGTGGGATTAGTTTTATCCTTCATGGTACTCTAATGAAAGGTCTCACCGAAAGGAATTAATTTCTACCAACCATAGCCTTCCTCCTCGACATCTTATCGTGATCAGGTTATTCTCTTATACCTCAAAAACGGATTGTGGGAAGAGGGGCGATTGAGACGTCCATTGGTGATGTCAAAACAAAAGCTTATTTCGGTTAAAAAATGCTTTATCTGCATATGAGTTGTGCACAATTTATACTTGTTTTCTATTCTCTCTTAATTTTCTCTTCTGGATTTCGTTATTATCTACCATTCCTGGTTACCGAAGAATACATCTTTCGCACTTCGATCTACGTTATTTTTGTCACTCTGATTCATTCATGTTAGTGTGTTATACGAAAATATTTAGTTAACTATGCTTTGTAAGTTAGTTTTTGAAGTTACCGAGACCTAATCCGCAACCGATATCTATGACTTTTATTTGCGTTACATTGTTTATTTACAGTTTGAATTAATTAAATCATTGCTGTTATATAGAAATTTAGTTAATTGTGCATCGTAAAGTAATTTTCTTGAAGTTAACGCCACGTTTATGCTTTTATATCACAGATTTTTACGGACGATTCGTTGTGTATCAAAATTTTGCTTTTGTTTAGTTAACGTTAATTGCATTATTGATTCTTGTTGGGTGTTAATTAAAAGCATGAATAAAACGAATAACAGATTTGAATTAATGTTGTCTAAATTATCGGTAAATCATGTGAAATGTTAAAATAGGATAATGCTGTGATTTAAATGCAAATTAACAATAATTAAAATCTAGTAACAGTAGTTTATCGTAAATGTCTCACTTTGTTGTTAGGAAAGAAAAAAGACTAGCTGGCATGGGAAAATATTCGGGGCTAATTGTTACGTTATATAATGACGTAAATGACTATGTTTTCACTGACATACTCGCTTATGGACAAAAGGTTTGTATACATTTCAATCTGCATATTTCTTGTATTTAGTTTGACTGACATTGCGACGATTCGTCGTTCGTTATTTATTACGAAACATTATTTTTAGCGCATTTTTGAAACGCCATTATATTCGTTATGACTGGCTGTCTGGCTGGCAGGCTGACTGGTCGACTGTCCGGCTGAGATCTCAGCAGTTACAATAGCTAGAGACTTCAAATTTTCACTAAAAGCTTTCTGCTATAGTGTTGATCTGCAGGTTCTAGTCTATTTCGAGTTAGATTAATCGTGTGATCGATAATTTTAAACTTTGCTAATAAAATGATCTGAATTAGGTACCAAAAATGCGCTTTAATCGTGCACATGCTGATTTACAACTTGCTTTTAATAGCATTACACCTTCTTTACCAGCAAGTTCAAACTCGCCTACGATATCGTGAAAAATAACGTTTGTCGTTTTTAATCACAATTCAAGATGAGACCAAGCTCGTGAAAGCATCACATCCGTTTTTCACGTATCGTGATTATCGCGATTCGTAATAGACGGAGCGCTGTGTGAACGGGGTGTTAGAACCGAATGCACCATAGTGATTCGTCCTCTATTCTTCTTCATTTGGACACAATTACCTACCTACTTACAAAAATTAAACATAAAAGACTTTTTTTTACTTATGAAGTTCGTAGACCCCATCTTTAAATCAACTCTGCTTACCTTGGTTCCCTAAGTCATACAAAAACATTCTATTAAAATGTTACAGGCGCTGATACACTTTCCTTATGATGCTCCGGGTTTCACTCAAAGAATCGTCATGCTTCCTGATGAGGTGATGTTAAAAATATCGGTGAACCCAACTTTACACCGTGTTGATAAAAATTTGGCACAATCGCTTTATTGTTTGGCCCGTGTGGATCAAAATACAAACACGTTCTATACCTATGGCAATTGTAAGATTCGCTGCAAAGTGGAAGTGGTAATAAAATACTGCAACTGTGTCCCGGTGTTTAGCAATATAATGCACCACAACAAAGGTAAGGTATGAGTGCATTTTTGAAAAAATATAGTGAGTGCACCCTCGAAATTCCTTACTTTTAAGCCATAAAACATTTGCGATCATCTTTTGGCACATAATTTATTTTATTGGGAAATCATTCAACCTTACATGTAGATATATATTTACTTAAGAACCCTAACTGCTTAAAATATCAACAAAAGCCCGAGGATGAGGATTTGGTTTGTAAAAGAATTAACTGTGCTTTCAGTAACGGTAATCACAAATGTGCTATGCAAGATACCTTTCATTGGAACCTACAGATGCTCACCATTTTATTTCCGCTCGATGGTTCATTGAAGAGTCTCTTTACTTTCTTTTCTGTGTAGATCGGACATTTTTAATCATTTACTCATTTGATTTGTTTAACTCTACCAATTACGCTAACGCTAGGGTCACACTCCCACCCCCACGCCGTTTATTTTTGCAATTCCGCCAAACTGATGCCAATGGTTTCCTGACTCCATCAGGTCACAAGCACAACGCAAACCGAACTCAATGATGAATTAAAAATGATCGCCAATTACATCATTCCGTCCCTTAGGATTCAAAATGTCGCCAATTTTTAAAATTGGGGCGAATTACAGTCAACATATCGTTAGAGCGATTTTTACGTTTAGGGTGTCGTTTTCGTGATTTTCATGACAAAAATAAGATCTTCGTTTTTATATCTACGCCGATAGATTGTATGATATCTTTAACGTACGACAATACTCGAAAGTTTTGACTGATTTGCGTAGTTGATGCGGTGTGTCCAGTGTGCACATTCGTAAATAACAGAAGCGTTATCCCTCCGAAAAACTCTGCAGCATTTTTGTACAACTTTGCTTTTCAAAAAAAAGCCAAACTTAAACCTACAAATAACCTAATGTCCAACTCCGCTGAATTGAGATAAACATTTTTGTGAAAAAAATAAAAGTGTAAAGAATCGAACCTGAGCCGCCTGCAAGACTAGTGTCTATACCACTAGACCATTATGGCACACATTCTATCGTGATTAAAAAAAAAAATTAAATATGCATCCGGTGTTCTATTGGGTACCACCAAAAAGGCTCATTTTTTAATGAATTGTTATGCATTTTGAATAAACAAGTAGGTATATAAGCGAGTATGGAACATTATGTCAAGGCAAATGGTTTCTCGTTGGGGCCAGTCAGAGGAACGTTAAAGGAAAAACAACATTCTATGACGAACAACACCGAGGCGACCGTCCTTCCACTTGCCGTGCTCAGAATGTGGTTGAAGATGTCCGACGGGCCAGTGATACCGATAGGCGCCTAACGCCTAATGAAATCAGATCCCGAGATCGCGAGATCCCGAAATACCGGGATCTCGAAGCATTTTTGCGGGATTAATCCCGCACATAAATGGAGCGGGATCCCGCGGGATTTGCGGGACTGAGGAATTTGTCGACCAAGGGGACGACTCTGTTTGCTTTGTTAATGAAACGCATAACGGAGAAATTATTTTTAAAATAATTTTTAAATAATTTTTAAACTTTTTTTTCTTCGAATCTTATCTCATGAAATCGGCATAGATATAAAAAATGTTCGTGATACAGAAATTAATTTTCAATATTATTTTTCATTTTCTTCGCAAAAATCGCCCTGAAATAAATCTTAGACGCGAGAAGAAAAATCTGCCATGAAAACTATCCGGGAGCACAAAGGATTCGAATAAACACACAATTATTTGATTGACGTACAATGTTCAAAATTTTTTCCGATACACACGAAATGAAAAATTAATACAAAATTCCTGAAATAAAGAAAAGCTTTGTGGATATAATACTCAGCACGCAACCGTTCACCAAATAAAATAAGAGAATTTAAAAAATCACTTAGTTTTTTTCTCTTTTAATAATCCAAATAATAAATTTTAATAACAAGGGAACCTTAACAGAAGACCGCGCGGTGCACTAACTGCTTGTTTTTTTCAACTTGACAGACTTTTTCCAAAAATAAAACGGACCAACTTCTCACACAACTGTAGTTACCGTATAATAATGACAAATTACATACGCTTTCCAACCGTCGCGAACCAGCTAGTCTCGTTTTTTGGTTGATTCCCGCTTTTAAAAGAACACCACTTCCACAATAAAATAATTTCCTTCCTCTGGACTTTCATATAAAGCCGCCAATTACAATTAAACTTGATAACAGGGTATCCCGTCATTATTTTTGTTGTTTAGACCGAAATAACGTCTACATGACGTTGTTTACACAATACATTACTTGAATTTCGCCTCAATTTTACTAGTTGGCTCCATTTTCAATGTTAAGGGACGGAATTTCTGGTTCTGGGACTCAAATTACTCTAATAGGTCTAGGGAACATGCGTATGAAGTTTAATATGAAATATCGAATAATACCAGCCTTCCTGGATCTGTTTCTACTAAGATGGGAAGAGGACAAAACGTTGAACATTTAAGGGTGATTTGCTTATGGCGCTAGGTTTGCATGCACTCCTTTGAAATTATTATTTTGTGAAAGCGAATGGAAACATTTCCCATAGCCATATATTGTTGGACCATTTTCACTATGCATATTCCCTTTTGACGGTCATGAACATAATTTTGCAACTTTTAATTTTATTTTAAGTTTTAATACTAAGCTTTCGAAATTTCAAACATCAAGTGTACTCACAATAATACTATATTCTTAGTTGTTAAACAACACACGAAACATGTTTTTTTATTATTATTATTTTCTTTTGTCGGTTTTGTTCAATCGTCATTCCCATATGTATGTTAATCATACGTTTCACATCATCATTATATAGTTAGTTTCATTCCACTTTGTTGTTTAGTTAATTAAATTGGAGGGGTTAAGTGGAAGAGCAGATGTGTGGCCATGTACTCCATCTGAACTGCGCCCCATTGGATTGTGTCAAAATTATATCTTTTCTTTTCCTTCTATTATGTTTTATATATTTTATCCACTATCCAATAAAAGACAATTTATTATTATAATTTATTATATGCTTAGAGAGGAATCAAATGTATCTATTTTTCATAATGTATAGTTCTTTACAGGTCACCTAAGACAGTGCCGTCTGACCGATGTACCTTGTGTGTCCAAATACAATAGTAAGTGAAATTGCATAATTACTATTGTGAAACAAATAGCAATAAAGCCATACATTATAGTTCTACTGATTCATAAACACTAACATACCTTTTGGGGGTTTCAAGAAGTGATTCATTTTGAGCACAATACGTATTTCGATTCTTTTATTTGTTTAGTTTATCAATTTTGTTTTAGATTTGATCTTAAACAAGTCCTGGTCAAAAATAATGTATACTCCTCCAGATACCTCAACTGCAGAAAGAGTAATATGTCAGTTTCTCCGTGATTTAGTTATATTTCATTTCAATCTTAGACTTTCCTCATTTTGAAAAGAAGGTCAAAACTCACAGGAAACCTGGTTTATTAGTTATGTGCTACACTTGAGATAATCGAGGGACATTACTTCTGACCAAAACCGTACATTCTATTGGTTGGTGTTGAATTTAAACTTTATAGAACCCATAGAAATGACATCTACCTACTGTTATCTCTTCAGTCGAAACTTTTGCGTTATATTTTATATATAAAACGTAGATACCTAAATGTCCAATAGATAACTTTCGAAACTAACTTTTGCCTATGTTGCCAGTGGAAACACTACACACTTCACCCATTGAATAAAAACACTATCAATGCTTCACCGTAATGTTGTTGAGTTTGAAGGAAAAATAGCACGTTTTATTCTAAGTAAAGTCAAAATTACCTACTCATTTAGTTCGGTGACAAACAGTTTCACTTTAACTGATGATACTATCCTGACACTATAAAATTTGATTTATTTATAGATATTTTTTATGACGGATCACATGTGAATGCTTGTTCTTGTTTATCTAACTGCTGGTATGCAACATATAAGCTGGAGATATCAAATGGAAAACTACTTAGAAACGACCGAACGGATTATTTATTGTAAGCATCATGTTACTTATTTTGCTTTTAACATGGCCATGTGCCGATGGGCCCATCTCTATTTTTGCCTTCAATAAAATGGTTAAATTGATGACATCCTTCAAACACCCTCCATAAAACGTCACTTATTGTTTACTATAATTATCCCAAGTGTTACGTTTCATGGGGAGGTATTTGAATGAAACTATGTCGCATCTGTTACTAAAAAATTTTTCTGCTCTGCTGATTTGTGTGGTATGGGTTCTAGTTGTTCAGCTTTCTTAAAGGTTTGGCCATAAATGTGGATCCTATCAGTAGAATGGTAGCGATTGCTTCGCATCTTAGTAAACTTGATGACACTCTTATAATTTCATACATTTTGATAGGCCTCCAAATTACAAAAACGTCAGCTTGCTCTTTGTCTTTTTTGGCCGTATGTTTAGCGAAAGTCAAATGGCTACCGTGGTGAATACTTGGGAGGAGTTGAGCGGTAAATATAGTCGTATTTACTAATGTTTTGACTTAAATCATTCACTGCAGGATTATACGGAGGACTTCTCAGCTTGTTTGCTGGTTTCAGTTGTGGAGTTCTGCTTGAGCTAATACAAACAGTTGTCGAGTTGATAGAAGAGAAAAGTTTTAAAGATGCAATGGGTACGTCGAAAAGAAACAAACGCAAGCGAAGCTCGAAGAAGCGCGCGAAATTGACAAGAAAGGAAAATCGGTGGTAAAACGAGCATTAGCAACAATGTTTTTGTAAATTGTCACACACGCAATAAATACTAATGTAGGAGTTTGAGTAATGCTATGAGCATTGTTGGTATTTAAACAATGCTATGAGATAATGTTTTCAACACACTGCACAATTCATGGTGCTTGAGCATTAATAGTATACAAGTGTATACCAAGGTTGCGAAATAATTGTTTGGTGTACCGAGACAATAAGTTGTGGCCGAGGTGTAAGCCGAGGCAAAAACCTCTTTCGGTACACCAAACACATTTTGCAGGCGCGGTGTGCACACCATTTTTTGTGCAATCGCAATATTTATAAATAAAAATAAATTTTCAATTTTAATATCTAACGACCCTTTGTCAATTGTGGCCTGATGCCATGGGAAAGTGTACGTAATAGTGTTGCCATGGTTTTCCATTAATAAATATTACACAAAATGCTCCAATTTTACTTATTATAGCTATAGGGGCCGCTAGAGAGGTGGCGAAGTGCAAGGTTGGTATATACAGGTTGCCTCGTAACTATCGACCAATAGCAATCGAGGCGCGAATACGTCACTGGTATCCCAAAATTTATACGAAATAATAAATGCATGCAGCAATACAGCTGGAAAATTTGATGCGTAGCTATTGTTTACAGTTCTTTCATTACGTTTACGGTTCTTTCATTACGTTTGAATCGTTTATCTAGTGAAACACAAATATTCAGTTTTATATTTTAAAATTTAGTAATTATAAATCGTTATAAATAATACAGTCAATCTTCGTCTGATGTACCAGTGTTTACCGTGAAAGATAAACAGCTTCATCTAACAATCAATTGCGTAGTCACAGTTTATATCGTCTCTACACTTAAGTCTTCGATTTGTAGATGAGATAGGCGGTATCAACGAGACCATATGATCCTCCTGCTTCGGTCAGTTTTAAACACGTTCATCTTCTGCCGGCCCGCAAGCACTAAATAAGATGTAGGTTCCGTCAAAAAATTTGACCGGATGTCTTATTTTTCCCTAAAGCATCATTTTCTTTCATTCTCCGTAAATATCGTGACCGCCAATCAACAATGTTGCTACGTTCCATCAATAATTGAAATTGAAATTAACATTACCTAATTTAGTTATGAGTTTTATTGATTTGCCGTCACAGCAGCAGCTAGCTCTAGCCTTTTCCAAAGGAAATGCCCACATACTGGCAGCTTTCTGTTTGTCAAAGAATTCCACGACCCTTTTAATAATATTTCTAGCTTCTGAATGCACAGGTATTACAGGAGGTTCAATATATGTATAACCTTACGCGTATGTCACATAAGCGGTAATGACAAGATAACGAAATTTGAGTGGCTACCACTGACGTCACTAGCAGACGACTTGATCCCCATTACTGCAGTTACGAGGCAACCTGTAATATACCAACCTTGGGCGAAGTGCCCATTTCGCAGCCGATTGCACAAAAATGTATATACTATATGTACTTATATTATATACTTTATATTATGTGTATTTTGACTGTGGTAATTCCTGTAATAGGCATTATTGCTGTTGGAATTAGATAAATAAATAAATAACTAAATAAAATAAATAAATAAATTTTCATCAATAGTGTTTTAATTGTTACACAACGACGCTAGTTCAAAGAACAATTGTTCATAAATACCTTTATTGTACTAAGACTTTTCTATATCCTCTTTGGCCGCTGCTTCGATGTTCAATTGAAGTTGGCATCTCGGCTGTGCTTTGCAGTCTGCACGGACCGGGCACAGAATTTGCGTGTTGTTACGGATGAGTCTGTAAACGAAGCGAGCCTGTCAATCCGAAGCAGTCCAGCGCTCGCCGCCACGCCGCCGTCCTGTCTCCACGCTTCCAGCCACCGCCGCTCACAAGCGCTACCACGCCACCGCCATCCCGCAGCATAGAAGGCGGCCGTCAGCTGGTGGAAGCCCCATGGCGTATTTCACACACACATAGCATCGCTCGCTGACCTACTGCATCCCAAGGTGCGGCCGTTCATGCGCCTACGGACCCCCACAATGTGATCGAGATGCTGCAGTTTCACGAGGCCATCCGGCGCCAACCGTTCAAAGAGACAAGCTTCCCTGTCATTATTGTACTGAGCGTCAATTCCATCGGGACGCCAGCTAACGCAACTGGGGCTGCCAAATATCGCCATTGGGGGTCGCCACCGCCTTGCCCTGCTGAACACAACTTCTTCGACTATTGGTTGGGCAACCGCATCAACAAAGAAGGATGCGCGATTCACGTGGGCGGCCGCCTCGAAAAAGGTGTTCGATAGTCTCCAAGAAACCCTCGGCCAGCCACTGGAACTCCATCGTCCGGACTTCCGGTTAACGTTAGTGCTCCAAATCGACGCCAGCGGATGCGGTATCATCGGTCTTTTATCAAGAAGACGGCGACGGCACATAGTCAGCTATGACAGCTCGAAACTATTAACCTCGCTTAGGGCAAATATCACGACGTAGCCAAGCGCCTCTGAGGCTGGATCGATCCAAGGACGATCGGAGTAAACTTACACGCTTGGTCCTCCTCCGACGCAGACGAGGAACACCTGACACTGCCCTCACACGACCAACGCCCCACCATCAACTACGTCGAAATGACTATACTCGTGGGAGACGTCCGGGATAACCAGAAGATCAGTCTCGACGCTCAAGAGGCGATCCGATCGTTGGCGATTCATCCACAACGAAAGACCCGCCAACATGGGGCGCGGCGGTATTCAAATGGGGCTGTGTGCACTGTATCACACCTATTTAGCACCACAGCCCAACCCAGTGGGGGCGCGGGACCAGAAAGCCGGGAACTTACACCTCAAATGGACGGGAATCCATACCATAGAAACCCTGACTGGAACCAACGGCTACTGGGTCCGGAGGGGCAACGACGAACTCACTAATGTTCACGACCTGCGAACCGCACCACCTCTACCAGCTCAACCAGCCCCACCAGTTTCTGCTGGAGGCTCTTGGAGAAACTGACCTGCAAACGAAGAGAGCCTGATGTTATTGCTCAGTGCGGCTCATCTAATTAAACACCACGGCGAACCGTCCGCCGGAAATTATAAGCAGCGTCGAAACAGCCAAGAAGCTCAGTCGAGCTGGGAAATAAGCGACCACTGGGACTGGTGGCCATGGCTCTTCTTCCTCTACCGCCAATCCGAGGCAGTCCAGTGCCCGGCGCCGGGGCGTCCCGCCAGTAACCGCAGGGCAACCGCGACCCCACGGTCCCGCAACGCCCTCTACTGTAGGTATGAACTTCGTTCTTCAGAATCCACTCCAGTGGATTTAGCTTAAAACGCGCGACACACTCCGAGATTATGAGTGGCGCAGATTCGGCGGCTGGGGCTGCCCGTAAACGAATGCTTCTATCCCACTATTTCCACTTCTATTTATACGTTATCTGTTGTCATATTAATTTCCGCATATCGTACTATGCGAATTTGTGTATAAAGTTACCGCAACTCTCATAACTCATTTTAATTCCATTTATATTAGCTCATTCCGAATATACATACGTAAAGCAGTACTTATTATTTTATTCTATCTATGTAGAAATAAAATTGCATTTGTAACCGCGCTCATTGCTTTATATTTTTAATTTCCTGTTTGGTTCCCCAAAATACCAACTTGGGTGATAAATAATACGTAAATGAAACAAATTAATTTCCTTGTAACGCAAAAATACACATACATTCTTACGCTCAAGGTTACATTCGTACCTAAAATTAGATCCTGCCTTCGTTTAAATTTCTGTATACGGAAACCCCGAAGTCTAAAGCTTCAGTTCTGAAGTCTAAAGCTTTTTAGATGTAAACGTTGTATACGGCTGTCTGATTCTTAATTATCCGCAAGCCATCATCATCAGGTGTTCATGGTGCTACATTTTCTAGTTTTTACTGATTCCGTACCTTTTGATTTAAGACACATCCAACATTGGACCTGGTGTTCTAGGTTTCAAGCATTACGATTTACGCTTTGAACTTAAGTCTAAGGCTACAGCTGGAAACTTTTTAAAACTTTGAACATGTGTAATGATTTCAGACTATTGGCCTCTGGTTTCAAACTTTGCGCTTCAAATTTTTTTTTCATTTTTAGGATCTAGGGATCAGGCTTCAAGTTTGGGACTTTAAGCTCCAGGTTTAGTTCTAATGATAAACAATTGAAGCGTCAAGGTTTTTAAAGTACCGATTTCAGGATTTGGGACTCTGGTTTTAAAAAGTGGCAAGGTTTGCCCTTCATTTTTTCAGTTCAGGTATCAGGGTTGAAATTGGAAGCCTTTTGGGCTTATGGTTCATGATCCTGTGTCATTGCGTACTTATAGGCTGGTCTTCAGCAGTTACTCTTTAAACTTGGATCTAACAGTTTTAAGTATCAGATTTCTTTGTTACACAGACACTCTTGGTTAACGGCTCGTTGTTATTAATAATACCCTACTTGTAACTTGGGGGGAAAGGATAATCCAATACTAGCAAATTGGTAACTTACAATAGACACACTTGGGATACCATAGCAACAGAGCAAATTGGACAATATTTTTAACATACAGTTCATTTCATCACATTAATCAAACTGATCCATTAAACCTCTTTCATTTCCTGTAAGGGCATATATTATGCAACACCTCGGTAATTGAATACGAAAATGTAAGTGAAAATTAATTTCCGGTTGGTAGGATTTATTTGTCTTAAGATATGGATTAGAACCGAAGCTCAATAGTTGTGTGCATACTGCCGGCGGCAACATCTCAAATTATAATGGAAACAATGATAAAAGAAAACGTGAAGGAGTTTTGTACAAACACCGGTGGTCACGGTTTCCACTACATAACGAGAAGCAATACGTTAACGTCTGAAAGGTGAAAAGTAGTAACAAATTTACCCTAAAACGTTGTCCTCCTTTCAGATTGCTGTGGGCGACATTGATCTGTGGATCATTAATCAGCACAATCGGTTTTTGTGTATTCTCACTGAACATTGCACTGAGAGTTGCAACAACTACTGTTGCGGACACACCGAATCATCCGATATCCAATTTCCCCTTTCCTGCAATTACAATATGCAATTTTAATACGATTTCCAAAACGCGAGCTGAAAAGGTGGCAAAACAATTGTAAGTATTAATGTCACATTGATATGTACTCGTTAAATTAAACGGTGTACTTGAACTTGGTTTTCGCTAAATCAACAAAGTAATGTGTACAATTTTTGAAAGATTCAAAAAACCCTCTTGAAAAGTTTACAGTAATAAAACCA
Organism: Photinus pyralis; assembly: GCF_008802855.1. Lineage (NCBI taxonomy): Eukaryota > Metazoa > Arthropoda > Insecta > Coleoptera > Lampyridae > Photinus > Photinus pyralis. The sequence goes on along the minus strand of NW_022170596.1, from coordinate 42,171,539 downwards.
TTATAAAATTAAACGTATTCGAATGAGTGAGTGAAGTTGTAGTTCAATTTCTGATTGTACAATAATTTTGTGCTCTTTTTTGCCGGGTCAACCCCACGCAATGTAGCCCGGTTCCTAAGGTTGTTATAATTACACGGCCCGGTAGGTACACGTACACTCCTCGTCTTTCTACAAGCGTTTTTTTACGGGCCCTCATTTGCTGCCAGCAAGTCAAAGGGAGATAAAAGCTACCTTCTTATAAGTAAATTTGCAAAAATGCGCACTGTAAATGTGGGGTGAATTATATCGCTTAAGTTATGCCCAGTTTGAATTTCATGCAATTCGGTTCTTAAATGGCCGAAATGATAAAAAGTAACTCTGAATGTTGAATCAATAAGGCTTAATTTTTGGCATTACGTATTATATCGCTAAAGCTATGCCCAGTTTCCATTTCATGGGATTCGGCACTGGTAACACTCGGTAATTTTTTTTTAGACAATCCCCAAACGGCTCTTTCGGAAGCATAACTCGACTCATGCCTTTACTACACTACCTAACCGAAGCGACTCCCCCGGAAAATATAAAGGAAGATTTTTTCCAATTACAAAAAACATTCGAGTATAACAAAATAATTGTGAAAGATAGAGTGGAAGATTTACTACGCTATCTAGCTCCGACGTGCAAAGAGCAATTGGAAAGGTGCGTGTGGAAAGGAGAACGGGTTGCGTGCGAAAATTTATTTCAGCAAGTGAAAACACCGAACGGTTTTTGTTGCGCTTTCAATTATTTAGCTTATAAGTCCGTAGAAAGGTAGGTCCGATTGGCGCTGTGACAGTTTTCACACGGAATACATTGCAGCGGAAATGTGAAGAAACCGATTGCGCCGAGAAGGGTGTCGGCTACCGGGTACTTTTCAGCTTTAGAATTAGTCGTTAATAGCGTGCCAGAGGATTATCTAGCAAGCGAACTTTCGTCGTACGGCCATATGGTAATGACAATTGTATCTCTGGATTATGGACTAAGTTTAGCGTTACTTGTAGGTAATTGTGCACTATCCGTACGATTTCCTTGAAGGCGCATCTCAGATGTTACTGCAGTATGTTAATGCACTGACTTTAATAAGCGTGAAGCCAATTCTATACCGTACCGATGATAATGTCAGCAATTTAAGCATGGGGAAAAGAAACTGTTCCTTCATTGGAGAAAAGCAGTTGAAGTACTTTGTGTACACGTACAATAATTGCGTAATTGAGTGTAAAGCTAACATTATATTGGAACGTTGTGGATGTGTTCCTTTCTTCTACGTGCATTTAAATGGTGAAGGTGGGTATGTGATAACTGATAAGTTTGCCAAAATCTACCTTTGGTGTTTTATTCTAACTAAAAACGAACAGTCTTAGCCTCTTTTAGCGTTAAATTTTGTCGTGATGGACGATCATTAGAGCATAACTTAAATCATGGAAGTGTGTGAAGTTAGCCTCTTAGTCGTAAAATTGTAATTAAAGTTCTGGAGGCCACTCATCAACCTTAGAACGACCATTAAGTAAAAAAATGAATGAAAATAGTGGGGCAATCACACCGACGCCCATTGCGGAATTCCACCAAAAATATCAAGTTTTGGGCGGATTGGGTTTTGAAAAACACATTTTTTTGGTAGAGTTACAGTTACGTAATGGAGTTCTATGGCAAACTTTATAATACAAAATTAAGTAGACTTATAACAAGAAAAAGATGCAAGATTTTTACTTTTGCCACTAAGTAACCTCCGCTATGGTAACAGTATTTGCAGCAACTGAACCTGGTTACTATCCATACTAGCACCTTTCTGCTCTTATTTAATTAATTACTACCCACAAAGTGGCGGATTGTTAACGCAGACGGATATATTTAATCGTTAATTACCATATATTTTTCAAATTTTCCAAATTTGCAGTTTTCAGACTGCTGCATTACAGTACGCCGAGTGTGATTTGTAACTAAAGAGCCCTATCAAAAATGACTGAATATGGCCAGACATCTTTTCGTCTAGGTTTCCGAAACTAATTAAGAGAACAACAGTCCATTCAAATTAAAATACCCAGAAAAGACGATCTTCAATTTCACTACCAAACACACACGGACTAATTCCACCAAATATTCACTCGTACGCATTGTAGATTTCACATGATATGAAATGCCTAAATTGACTCAAAGATTTCGATTTTACCTATTTAAACAAAATTTGAAAAATTAAATCTACATTTAAAGCTAGCGTTACAGAGCTTAGACAAAAGTCCTAAAGATTTGGTGGGATTTTACAGTATTGCATAAACTGTCGGATGACCCTTCAAAGACACTGATACTTTTTATAATGAAGTTCCCCGCGCATTGCACCCTAAAATATAAAAATTGTTTATAAATAATGTTGTATATTTCATGCGATGCCTTAAACATTTCCATAAGAAATATAGTTTGGTGACTTACTATGAACTTTATAACTATTGATGATGTTTTCAGAACTCTAAAAAAAGTTCACTTTTGACCCACTGGACGACTGAGTGGCGCCAACTTCACTTTCCTCATACTTTCAACATTGTTAGGCTTATTATTAAGAAATGTAGGACCTTATCGGGTGCTTCCAGGACGTTAATTACAATTGCAAAACTTTGTCAATTAGGGAATAACTTCATGTGCGAGAGGCCTTTGTTGCAGAACACTAAATTATAAGCTCATTCTATTTTAGGATTTGTGAAAGAACCTCGCGTATGTAATCTGAGAGACGTATTTTGCCTGCAGCAAAATAAAGGTAAATATTAGGTATCAATTTGCACAATTCTTCAGTGCATATCCCAATGTTTTCTTAATTGTGAATGTTTTTTAAATAATTTGTATTAAGTTCAGTTACCATTCAACCATAAAAGCTTTAAAGATTTTTTTAAAATATATTTGTAAGTTGTAGTTTGTGTGTCATATACAGGGTAAGTTTTTTTTTCATTTTAAGCATTGAGATCTCGGAAATCATAAGACATACAGATTCAGGTAAATGAGGAGGTCGTTTTAAGAGCTTATTTAAGATATTCTTTTGTTTTTTGAAAAAAATCCACAGTTTACTAGATATGAGCGAGAAATAGTTTGAGCGATTTTTCATATAACTGTGGAAGAATAGTTGTTATTAGAAATACAGCAAAATGACACGAACCCCCCAGCCCCCACTTCAAAAACCTACATGGCAACCACGTACTTGTGACACATCTTTGGAAAGCTTTCCAGTGGTACCAATAAGGTCAATATTCATTAAGACAATTTAACAAAACTTTAATAATTAACAAGAAAACTAATGTTGACATTGAGGGATTTATGGCAAATTGGCCAAGAACTTCAACCTGAGCTTCTTCATTAAGCAATATTGGTTGCTTTCTTTTTTTATTGATAACTGATCCCGTTTCTTCGAATTTAGCGACCAAATCTTGAACATAGGTATGGTTTACATTTCTCCCGAGATGTCTCTCATTAAACGTTCCAGCTGTTCTAAAAGATGATCGATTTTCGGAGCCATAAATGAATATTATTTCCACACGTTTAGCTGTATTGTAAGTCATTGTTAAAGAGAAAAAAGGCAACAAGAGTTTCGCCGACTTTAACAGGACAATTTTGTATCACAAAAAAACAATAACTCATTTATTTAATATGACAGGAATAAATCAGACACGTGCCTACTAGATTCCAACAGAAAAATCTCGTCTCAATTTATAACTGCAAAACTTGTAAAAAAATAAGAAGATAATACAATACGGATTTTTTAACACCCTTACAAAAAACCCTTAATATTAATTTTTTTTGTTATTATTAAATTTTTGTTAAATTGTCTTAATGAATATTGACTTTATTGGTACCACTGGAAAGCATTTGTCAATAGCTTTCCAACGATGTGTCACGAGTATGGGGTTGCCATTTAGGATTTTTGAAGAAGGAGGTTGGGAGGTTAAGGGAGGGGGTGGGGGGTTGTCACTCATTCTGGTTCCCCCTCGATACTCCCGAAACGGTTTGCGCGATTTTCAATATCTTCTTTAAGTTTGGAAAATATGGACGACTGTAAGTTTTAAAATTGACACCCTGTATAATAAGAGTTTATTCTGGAAATATTTACACTAATTCCTACCTCTTTCATCAATGAAGTTTTTAAAATTGGAAATCATTTTTGAAATTCCTCTCTCCTATTCCACACATTTGTCTCGTCGCCACTTCGCCCTTTTTTCTTAATTTCCTTATTTGTGCATTAGTCCCATTATTGCGTTGGATTTGGTACCCTAAGTATTTAAATTCTCTTACTTCCTCTACCCTACCAGTTGTTCCATTTCTTCTGAGGTAGCTGTGGTCACTATTAGCATAAACTGACTAATTATTAACTAAAACATCAGGGTAACGTAAATTTAATTACGCCATTTATTTATTTACAAATAATTAACAATCAATTTATAACAGTCATGAAATGAGTTGATATATACCTAACAGTAAAATATTATTTTTCTATTTCGGTGTCACAATGATGATTTTGTACAACTGTTTTCGGCCGAAAACAGTTGTACAAAGACAGTGATTATAGTCGTTTTTTTTTGGTAACTCATCTCTTAAGTTGGCAGTTACTAGTTAGTACAAGTAGGTACTTCGTTGGGTACTTCCATGTTTGAACTTCAAAATGTCAGTCTTACTACGCTGCCAACCTAAAACTTAACGGCATAAAAAGTGTTCCCAACATAAAACATGTTAGTTCTAATGTTCCCTATAGTTTCTGATAATGATTTTTTTAATTAAATTAAAGCACCGAAATAGAAAAAATAGTATGAAAAACGCGTGTTACAATGCTTTATTGTAATACTCCTATCTTGCGGACACTCGTGGCTACGCTTCGCGTCGCCACTCGTGCCACAAGATAGTCGTATTACAATAGGTCGCATTGTAACACTTGTCTTTCAATATACTATTATCACTTACCAATACACAATTGATCACAGTGCGAACTATTGATAACTTCGGCGTCGTAATTAGAACTGCAACGAAACGAAATTCGTTTGCTTATATAGCGAACGCCCTCTCCTTCCCGAAAGCTCTCGAGCGCTTCCGAAGGAATCCGTACTATTCTAGGAGGTTCTAGAACAAACATGTCAACTTCTCAGAAAGATTACGTCACATCCCCCTTTGTTCTTTATCGTCGGTGACTAATCTTTCATGGCGCCTCGATGTTTATGGAAATTTCTGGAATATGTTCGCTACAGTATCCCCCAGTTGAGTTGGGGGGGGGGGGGCAATTTGTCCTTATCACAACTATCATGTAATTTTGAGTAAGTTTTGAACGTTTTGCGATTTCACGCTAGTGCTTTTGTAGATTTTGAACCTACAATGGTGATGAATATGTTTCATATGGTTTCAGAAATCATTACCCAGACACTTAGCAAAAGGTTAAACAATACCCCTAATTGTACTTGTATTGAGGACTGCGTCTACTGCAAATACACCGTTGAGGGATCTTTGGGGGTATTTACCAAACAATTTGTAGATCAGAAGCCAGTGTTATAGTAAGTATGGCTTTAAACAAAATAGCCAATTAAACTTGCTCTTAGCGGAGGTATCAAGCTGAACAATCAGAGCGTTCTCCGTATATACTTCGATGATGTTATGTCCATTAGACATACCACTTCCATGAAATATTATTGGCATACCATTTTAGGTAGGTACATACTGAGTTCAGTTTTCGATGTTATCCATTTTGTAGGTGTAATTGGCGGAGTGTTGGGCTTATGGATTGGATTCAGTGCGATTTCTGTAATCGAAATGGTGTATTTCTTAATTATTCGTCCGATCACGCAATTACTGATGCAAAGAAGAATTTCAAAACTTTACCTTGAATATGGATGCAAATAAATCTTCGTAATTGTCTTCATGTTTGCAGAGTAATGTAGGGGTAAAAAATTCGTAGTTACTTAAATTTACCTTAGATAGCATCAGGTATTTAACCAAAATGAAAATATAAGTTTAATGCAAAAGTAGATTTTTTAATGAGTTCGATAAGTTTAGTAATAAAGGGCGCTATATAAAACAATTCCTAAATCCTACCAAATAAGCCCTCGCAAACGAAGTAACGCGTTTTGTACTACCCTGGGATTAATCCATAAAATCCAAAACCTATGTATGAAATTTGAACTTTATACGCAAAGATTCTTTGAGTTCCCAACGCGGACGGATGGACGAACGGCTAGACGTTCAGACTTTTTGTTTATTGCTATTGAATGACTAAAGACATAGTCGAATTAAAAAAAACCATAAAATCAAAAACAGCAGACAATAAACTCAAAATTGAAAAACCTTATTATACAACGCATGTTGTTGGGGTCAGTTCTAAGAAGTAGAATAACTCAAAAACCAAAAGGGCGCGAAATGGATGCAACACAGCAAATGATATCACAACATGAGTACAAAACTGGGATATAAAGGATTTCTAGTTACAGAACACCGAGTGAGAACGTGAAGTCCCAAACTCGAAAACCATTAGGGCACAAAATTTTTGTGATACGTCGAAAGGAGTACATTAAGAAAGTGTTTGAATTACCCACCTTTTAACAACATCCTCCATTACGTATGCATAAGGTTTAATCAATAAAGTTATTGATAAAACAGCAAAGTCTTGGGGTTGTATCAGTGACATATTGTTCTTATTAGTCTCTATTATTTTAATAGTAGCATAAAATGGGGAATACGGAAAGCAATGTTACAAGCGGAGTTAAAAAACAAGCGGGCGCATCTATGCAAGCGATTTATAAACTGTGTGACATGAAAGGTAAGTTCCTTTACGTGTTGCTAATGGTATTCTGTGCGATATTTAGGAGGAGGATTATTGGTCGAATTGATGAAACGGGCAGTACAAAATAAGCAGTACGCCGAAATTGATCACGCTATTAAAACAAAGGTGGGTAGCATTCGTTTTGAAATAACCTCATCGTTTGGATCACAGATTGAACCTCTACTCTACAACAAAGGAAAGGGAAAGTACATCCCTATAAGCCAATTGGTCTTGTTGCGTAACAAAGAGAGGGCGCGCCACAAGCTAGTAAGTGAAGTTTTTGAAATCCTTCGCACATTTTTGTTTCTAGTTACCCCCACTGAAGTCTATGGAAAATCCCGATGACTTCGAAATAGACGAAGATAGTCCCGATGTAACAGAAGAAGAATACCAAAAAAGTAACTTTAATATATTAGATTTTTTCGATTGTACTGAAGCATTATTTAGATCCATCGATGTACAGATTCACGTGCTGGAAAATTAAAGACCGAGGAGCAGTTGGAGAGACCATACTTCATCTGTGTTTACTCCACGCCACTGCCATACATGCGGATATCGCAAAACGAGTACTGCGTTTTTATCCCAAACTCATCAACGATATCTACTTGGCTGACGAATACTACGGTAAAGGTCATTGAGATTAATTTGCCCTGGTACTTACTATCTTCGTTTTAGGTGAAAATGTCTTGCATATCGCTGTAGTGAATGAGGATCCGGGGATGGTAAAGTATCTTTTAGAGTCTGGTGCAAATTTTGAGGAAAGGTGTTTTGGCAACTTTTGGTGTCCGGAAGATCAAAAGTCTTCCAGGCAGGATTCTTTGGATCAGGAAGTGGTACTTGTTTCACCCGAAACAAATTATAAGGGGTACGAAATGTACTTGTCTAGATTTTTTAATATTCGTAACTAACCAAATACTTGGTGCTAAATCCTATTCAAAATAAATTTACACGCCTGCCTCTGGATGCTAAATAAAATTTAACCCACATAAAAGAATGAACTTAAAATTTAATTTCACATATATCTTTGGTTTGGCTTCACTTGTCGTTCATAAAAAATAGACAAAATGGTTCAAGGGATAAAGTCCTACAAATCGACCTCTTCAGTAATGTTAGGTGTAAATTCCTTAACAAATCCCCAAAAATGGCCGTTTCCTATTTTCATAAAATGAAAAAATTGAACTAACTTACATTTATCGATTGGTTGAACTGTTCTTCCATTGACAGCTGATTTTCTCCTTCGGAAAGATTGCAGCGAGTTAGGAAATTTGAAGGTGTAACGCCAATCTGACTTTTGTATCGCCAGTTAACAATGGTTACTCGTTGAAAGTTAATCTCGACTGATGGTTGACGAATTTAAATCCAGACCACACCCGTGCATCAGGTTTTTTACAATGTTCCGCACCAAAGGTTCGGCTAAGGAATCAATACGTGATAGGAAAAAATTCAACGTACAACGTGCATCTTCGAAGGCTTCAGTAAGAATTTCGCTCTCCCACCAGATTTTTACTTACGCACCTCGCCGAATCCCAAATACAAAATGAACCACAACTTTTGTATTTTGATCATGTGCTCGGCTTTTCGCAAAACGGAACGCAAATTTTGAGGACTGTGCGATCGTGGCAACACTGTAACGTTTTGACTCTTATCTACTTGAACACTTTTTTTCCTCGAATGTTAGCTCTGTCCTCTTTCACTATGAAGCGGTACACGTATAAAATTTCCTATACCAACCTAACCAACCTACACCATTGTGTTTTGACTAAATTAAAAAACTAATAGGAAAAATCGAGACATTTTTTTATTAAAAATTAAAAAAATAATAATAAAAAATTTTTGAGTCTCGATTTTTCCTATTCGTTTCTTAGTTCGTTCTTTGGCCTACTTTAACTTTCACTTTCTGATCTGAATTCTATCAATAACATTTTTCAAATAATTCCCGGTTAGCACGAAATGAAATTAAAATTAATTGGGTATTAAAAGCAAACTAATGGAGATTGGCTCCTTTCCCCTTTTTCCTGAATCTTTGAATTTGGCTTGAATGCAATTTCTTGGTTAAGAAATAACAACAATTCCTGCATGATATTCACGTAAATATATTGATCCAATCAAACTCAAACCAGCTCCCCTCCGTTACAAAATGTTCGCCTTAAAATTAGCTTGATTAAAACTCTCCCACTCTCTTTTTACTAAATTTCAAATTCGTGATTACGTTTTTTAACCCTTTCTCACTCTTAACTGTTTACTTACTAGCAATGAAATCAAAATTCAAAATACCTTTAACTTTCATGCGTATAACCATTAAATGTCGGCTGGATTGAATGTTGAGAACGGTTGCGGTCTTAAAATCTCCTTCAAATTGTGGACTCCGGGTAAAGCTTTGAAGAAACCGAAACGTTGGGAAGCAGGGCCGGACTGGCCCAGGCCGCTAGGCCGCCCGAGCGGCCGGGTGCGGGGACCCTGGCTGGGGCCCTTGTGAAACCGCGAAGCGGAGCCTCCGTCGCGGGGACCCGCTAAAATAAATTAATTGATACATTTGCCAATACGTGATTGGAATTACAGCGCCTTCTCCTTTAATTTAATGTTCAATACTATTCAGCAAGTTGTTTGAAATACAATTAAAAAAATCTGCAAATCCCTTGTCTTTTTTTTCGGGGGGGGGGGGGGGGGCATAAGTTTGGGGCCTTTTGGTCATGGAGCGCCCGGGGCCCTTACCCACCCAGTCCGGCCCTGTTGGGAAGTTGGGAAGTTTACATTTAACTTCGCCTTGAAATTCTTTACCGTAATTGATCTCACTGAGACAACGAGCCTATTCTTCGTTCAAGACGGAATAATTTTCCTTTTTACGGGACGTGTTTTATAGAATACGACCGCCGGATTAAACTTGTTCATACCACTCGAACTCTTGCTTTGTCTTGATATGTTCTCGTGCAAAAATTTCCTAATTAGTAAATGAATTTAAGCAAACTGTATTGCGCACGTTGAACACCAAAAGTAAAGTTATTTACATATACGAAGGTAATATTTTACGCGTTACCACCAAATAACACACTATAATTTTATTCACCGGCTTTGAAACGTCCGTAAATTTCGGAACGTATAATTCTCGGTGGAAACGATACTTCCTTAAACTGGACCTTATTGGTCGCTTCTAATACAACGTTACTAAGCTGGCTAACCCCAAAGACAAAAAACCAATGCTTTATTATTGGGACCAAATGGCCGTTTTGAGTGGCAAAACGCGAATCCTTGCCTAAGGGGTCGTACTGATCGCTGCGAATGGCAAAACGCGAATGCCTAGAAGTTATCCAAAACAAATACCTTCTTAATTAGTCAGTAAAATTTTGAACGTCCATAATGGCGGATTATCACTCAAAAATGGCAATGTGTAAATTTTCATTGGTTAGTGTCTTTTGTACTACCAATCCTAAACGGCTGTTAAAGATCGCACTCAATTCAAACGTAGGTATCCTAGTCCTTATACTTGTCTGGCACATTGATTTGTGAAACGCATAAACGCCAAGTGAAATACGATACCATCACGGCGCCCTTGCATAGATGGTTGAATAGGTGGACATGAACTATGTACACTCGTAATACAGTAGCCATAATTTCTATTATTAATTTTCTCAATCTAAATGGAACTCTATCTTCAGGTATGTCTATTGGGGAGAATATGCTCTGAGCATTTCAGCCTGTTTAGGACAAGAGGAATGTTATCGTCTAATATTAGCCAAGGGAGCGGACCCCAACGTTCAGGACACAAACGGTAATACAGCACTGCACCTTCTGATCATTTACGAAAAAATGGTAACATCATACAAGTTCGATATAAAATCAACAAATCTTACATTCAGGACGCCTTCGACATGGCATACGAAGTGGGATCCAGTCTGTCGATAAAAAATGTGTTAAATCTAACACCGCTAACCCTGTCAGCAAAACTGGCCAGAATCGAAATGTTTTATCACATATTAAACTTGGAGCGAGAAATCTATTGGCAAATTGGAAGCATAACATGCGCCGCTTACCCTTTGTCGCAAATCGACACGATTGACATGGAAACTGGTCAAATAAGCCCTACGTCTGTTTTAAACTTGGTCGTGTTTGGGGTAAGTTTGAATATTTTAATCGCTTAACATATCCCACTCCTTTGCAGGACAGAGACGAACACTTAGAGTTAATGGATGGGGTTGTTATTGATTTATTAAACGCCAAGTGGAACACTTTCGTGAAGAATAAGTTTTATAGGCAATTCTTCACGTTTGCGTTCTACTTCCTGATTTCGCTGGTATGCTTCACCTTGCGACCTGGTGTAACCATCACAAGTTCCGTAGCTTCCAAAGTAGCTAATCAAACCAGCTCTAGCACAAAACCTGTGGACGTACAAAATTTATCACTGATATTAAATGAGTCTCTCAAGATTCTGCCAAAGTTGCAAGGTGAACACCACAACTCACCTGCATCACGGAACGGGACAGCAGACGACAACGACGTGGATGATTGGTGGAATAACTTACAAGAAGAGTGTCGATTAATGCAGATTAATTCTACCGAATCTAAAGTGAGGATCCTAGCCGAATTCGGAATACTGATCGGTGCGTTCCTTTACTTAACTTCCGCCGTTATGGAAGCGAAATTTTTGGGCCTGCGAATGTTTTTTGAAAACCTGGTGAGGAATTGGTAGTCCAATTTGGTTGGTCATAGTGAAATTGCAGACGAACGCCCCTTCAAGAGTAATGTTTTTGTTTTCGTGTATACTTGTGCAGATTGTGCCTTTTTTAAGGCTCTCCTGCAAAGAAGATGCCGAAGATACCGTCACAGTAGTAATCATGATCACTACGGCGCCCTACTTTCTATTCTTCTGCAGGTAGCGATAGGAGATTTACGGTTCTTATACACATAGGTCATTGTAGAGGGTTCAAAACCGTCGGTCCCTTCGTGGTGATGATTTATCGTATGGTCATGGGTGATCTACTGCGATTTGCTGCTATTTATATGGTGTTTGTAATGGGATTTTCACAAGGTAAATCTGGGGCTTAATGCTGACATTGGGAAACGACGAAAGATATTGTAGCTTACTACATCATCTTCTTGTCTTATGACAATCCTCTAACACCAGAGGACGTGGACGATTCTGCAACAAATCCGATGTCAAGCCCCATAGAGTGCGTCACCGCCATGTTTCTAATGTCACTCACGAACTTTGGCGATTACTACGTTGCATTTGAGAAGACCGAGCACGAATACGTCGCTAAGGTGAGCCACTTACATGGTTAACCGATAGCTCCACGGTATCAGTTTTAGTTGCTGTTTGTCATTTACATGGTAATTGTCGCCATACTGCTGATTAACATGTTAATTGCCATGATGGGAAATACTTACCAAAAGATAGCCGAAACACGAAACGAGTGGCAAAGACAGGTACTGTTTCAGGAACAAGTGTTGTTTTTATCTTTTTTTTTAGTGGGCTAGAATTGTTTTAGTGGTTGAAAGGGGAGTAAATCCCACAGAGCGATTGAAACAGCTAATGGTTTACTCACAACCCATGTCAGAAGGGACGCGGGCTTTGGTGCTTCGATTAAATCAAACGGTAGGACATTTTTTTAACTTAATTCACATAGAACGCCGTTCCTGATTTTTGGCACTTTTTAATCAGTGTGTAGCCAGATATATATCGGGTGATCAAAAATGAGTCAGTTGCCTTTGGAAGTTCAAAATTCCAAAGGTGACTAGACGGTCACTCATTTTTGGTCGCTATGTATAGCTTTCACAAAATATTCAAAACAAGCCACATTTTTCGGAAAACAATTTGTCACTAGTAGATTTTAGGCTGTAGAATCCAAAGTGGCCAGAATTTTCATGAATGATTAAAGGATTATACCAAAATCTATGAGAAAAAACAAATTTGTAAACAAATCAAAGGCAAAGGCTAGTTCTGTCCCATAATCCTTCAACCTGAAAAATTCTGACAATTTTGAATTCTACCGGCGAAAATATATCAGAAAGTCTTTTCCAAGTTAACTCGGTGGAATTTAGTCAACATGCGCTCAGGTTTTCAAATTTTTTTCGTTAGTTTTCTGTTCCCGTAGTAGAATAACCCTAGCGCATAGCCAACCCCAGCGCTGAAGTTTGGTTAGGCTTGACCGATCTTGACTTCTTTCTTGTTTCGTGACAAATTTTAGAGTGAGCTACTTTCCAGCTTTAGAATAGTATTTCGAAGGAGTCTTAGGGTTTTTGCGATATTTAAGGTTTTTTTATTCTTTGAGGGCTCCAGAAATGGTGTAGATCCTGCACTATAGGCGATTAGTGGTAGTGATTAAATACTTGGGTGGTGAAGGACATACGATTGCTTTTTATATCACTTTTATACGAGTTTTAAGTTCCCATTGTAGGTCCCTCAGACCGCACAGTACAGTAGCAAACCGAAACAAAAGGGAAAAGTAGTAATAGTAAATCGGATAGGCGCCACTTAGTCTTTAGTAAATTTTAAAAGGTAGGAGAGGATAGTTAGCGAAAGGGGAAAAACAAGAGATCCTTGTTCTGGTCTTGATAAGCTAAAGAAATAAAATACTTGACAGAGACAGAACATAAACAATAGTTTAGGTCACAATTAAGGGTAATTTAATTATCTCACAAATATTACAAATAGGACACTGTATATGTATATAGCTCTGCAATGTCAATATTTAAATTTAAATTAATTTTTAGTAAAAAGGAGATCAACACGTAGCCAGAGTAAATTACTAATCCGCAGAAAACAACGGGGCTATAATTGTTAAATGAATCTCAAACAAAGTTAGTAATTACAATTAAATTTTATCGAAAACCAATATGCAATCAAACGTTAGATGAAGGAGTCAATTAAAAATTTACCTTATGAACTGCAGGTCCAGTGGCCTTGCTGAGCTTAAGAAGGGCGCTTTATGCCAATCTGTAACAGATACAAACAAACAAATAAGAGGGGTCGTGTATAGAGCGGTACATAAAATATTGCGGAAGCAATTCTAACGTCTGGGTGTCTGACACTTGGGAAATCGAATACTACATCATAATTAATACTCAATAAGAAACAATAATTTAACTTACGTTAACTAACCATAAGCAAAATTTTGACTCGACCACGGATTGCTCGTACACCGTTAGAGGAAATTATAAAAAAAAGTTGAAGGTTGAACTAGGGAACTAGGAGAAAGCTTTGAGGGAAATTGAGAGGGAAGGTAAAGCCCTAAAAAAATTATTAAGAAAAATGCGAAGTAATAATATAACATACCTAGTATTGATTAATTGCGAATACAAATCCGCCTAAAGCCGTTCAATAGGGCACAGCCACAAACATCGAAAGAAAGAGAAACTCACTCCAAAGATATATTGTAACAGCTACAACCAAAATGCCTTATACAGATAAGACACGAAGCAATAGTAATGGCGTACACTGCGCGAAAAATACAACCCGTGAGCAAGATAAAATTGAAAAGGGAATAGAATTAGAAGTACCACGAAAGCATCTATGCCCGCAGCCCGATATCGGTCGGCGAAACAAAAAACACAGGCATTAAGAAGTACACTAGAGAAATAACTTAAATCGTTGAGTGAATGATTACTCAATGCTTACATCTTATTAAACTAAACTTTGCAAAGGAAATACCTAGATCGCTTAAGAATATTGAATATAAACGAGAGTAAGAATCAAATAGAAAAAAAAAACATCCTGTTTCAAACCCACGTACCATTCGCATTGAATGATTAAATTTTATTGTCCTTTGGAAAACGAGAGGGATATTTTATGATTTCAGTCCCTTTAATTAACTATGACCCGTTTTTAGTTTCCCAATGTTAAGTGAAACCGAGTGCATATGCAATTACGTACTTTAAACACGAACCTATGCGTGACCCTTGTCTGAATAGGTTGTGTTTGGTGTTAACTGATGCGCGCTTAATTAGTATGAATTTTAAGGCTAGACTGGCGCTCGAGATAAACCGTTCCGTTCCAACGAGATTATCGCACCGTCCTGTCGACTACCTAAGATTCTTACAGTATTTCAAATATAACTTCAGAGAATTGTTATTGATTTAAAAAAAGCCGGATTTTTGCCCTTAATTTTGTTTTAATGCCAATCACCACATGTAAAATTTTTTGGATTTGGTTTTCCTTACTGCGGACTAGCAGACATGGCCAGCATCCTAGTTTGTTAACCTATCATCGTTTTAAGAAGCAAGTAATATTCTAGTATGTAAAAATACTCTTTTATTGTTACATTCTTGTAGTTTTTTTGCTTTGATAATGGCCTGCTGATAATCAGACCGAAACATATGTATGTCAGCTATTGTACATCTTAATCTGCAACACCTGTAAATACCACAGCAGAAATATAAATTTATTTGCGGGAGACAACCTCTTGTGTTCTTAATATTTCAATCCAATTAGAGATGACGGAATTCAGAAAGTAAGGCATATTTTGATTTCTTTAAATCGGTTTTGTTGGCGCAACCTTGCTTATCGTGATCTTTTTGAAAAAATCGGTTTTCTTGTGATCTAGTCATCGATTAATCTTCGTTTTTAATTCACAACTGATTAAAAAATCTGGTTTTCTATTTATACCGGGACAAATTGTTATGATATTGAAGTAATAAAAAAATGCGCTTCCTTTGCACATAGCTCGTGCCAAATTACATCCTCTATAGTCTTTGTAAAAGATGATCACGAAATACTTCCTTGTGATCAAAATTTAAAGTTTACCTACTTTTAGGAAGCAGATAAAGAAGAAATGAAAGAGATTCTGGAAATAAAACGTCGCCATGACCGAAACGTAAAGAAATTACAACAAAGAAAAGGTACAGTATTTCAGATAAGTGATAATTTCATCCAACTGTGAACATTTTAGAGGACCAGAAGAAGAAAGCAAACTAAATATTCAATGGATTATCAAAGAAGGTCCTTTGGGATGTGTAGGCAAGATGACTTTTGTTCTGCAACCCAGGCGTAATTAGGGCTAATCATTAAAACTTAATACTAATGTTGTGTGTACGAGTATGATTTTTCATTGCAATATAGGTACACTTTCTAGCAGTTTTTTCAAATAATTACCTACTTATCAAGTAGCTTTCCGAATTTACCCAAATGACAAAGTTCGCCCTTTTTGTTTTTATTGACAGAGACCTAATTTGAGTTATTGCTTTTGTAATAGCGTATGGATATTCTAAAAATTCTAGTGCGTTAGTGTTTTTGGGGATGTCTTATGCAGGTCACAAGTCGCGGATATTCCGTGACGATGGCGACATACCGGAGGTTATTAGGAGAAGATCCGAAGGTCGATTGAAAAGTTATCCGTCTACGCAAGACGCTAGAGCATGGACCAACGACGGAGAAGAGCGGAGGCAGCAAATCTTAGACCTCATCAACTCGGATATTCAAAAGGTTAGCAAAAGCTGCACGGCCCATGTTAAACTATTGGCTTTTAGTGTTCGATGGGAAAGTATGTCCCGATCGATGTGCTTATAAACACATTATTGGCAAATAAGAATGCAGACGCTGCTAGATTGAAAAACCAAGTGGACGCGTTACAAAAGTTATTGGATATGTACTCAAAATTGGACCTTACAGAGGACCAAAAACGAGCGCTTGCTAAAATGGTAGTTGTTGTAGCTTTACTGGGTTTTTACTTTATTACCTATTGATTCTTTAGAAGCAGGAAGCAGGTGGAGACTTAGAAAGTATAGCAGCAGGCCGTAGTCCTAAGGGTTCGCCGCGTGGTATGTTAAATGAAACCGTCGAAAGTTCTTTGACAAAGGGGGCTACCAGTCTGCCACGCACACTTCACAGCTTGATGGTGGATGACCAACTCCTCATATGACGTTTGTGAAATACAGCCATTTTGCCACTTTTTGTTACTGGGCTCAAGAATTAAACAAATGGCGCTAGTGGCCCCCTAAGCCCTAAAAGTTGAATACATTTTTGGAAAAGTTTTGGATAATTTCCCTCAGGAAACTTTCCGTTCGTTTCTAGTGTGTAGTTGCGCTACTATTTTGCATGTTACTGTCAGATCAGGTAAATGTGGCTAAATGGCTGTATTGCACCAAGCCACAGAGCCCATAGTGCGTAGTATGCTAGGAAGCTGAATTTCCACAAAGCTAAAGTCCACATGTCAGACTGGGATTTCCCTTGTAAGAGTAGGGAAATATATAATCGTCCTCTATCAGATGATAGAGAAAAATGCGCTGCAGTTAAAAGAGAACGGGAGGGATCATCGTGCTCTGCACTTCAAAAAGCGGGTCAAACTAAAAAGGAAAAAGATGGAAAATCGTGTGCGGCTCTTGAGAAAATGGGTCAAGGTGACTTGAGAGCGCTCGTGGTACAGAAAGACGCAGAGATTACAGCACTGAAAAATGAGTTAGGGGTACGAATTCAGAAACCTAGGTCGTTTCTATAAATGAACTATTTCATCAACAGGCTACCAAAGCAGAGCTGGCTGCGGCACGTGATAAATCACAAACATCCAAGACGGATGCACAAGTTAAGGTAAAAGCAATCCCATTTCGTACCAAAGTTATCCCTATTCTATGCCCAGGGACCTGATAAAGCATGCATTAAGGAAATAGAAGGCCTTGAAGCAGAACTCCAGCGACTAAAATCGAAAGGTCAGTTATCGGCCGACGATGAAGCAGAAATAATACGAAAAGAAATAGAAGTGCTAAAGAGATACTGTACCAAGCTTTCCACGATAGAAGAAGAAAATAAGAAACTTAGGAACAAGTTGGAAGGTCGCGATTCTTCACCAACAGGTATCTCCTTCAGTTGCAGCTGCGTTAATTAACGTTAATCATTTTAGTAACCACATCTAGCGCTTTAACACCTGACGATGATCTTAGGATGGAACTTAATTCGAAAATCGCAAAACTAAATGAAGTAGTTGGCGAAAGAGATCGGTTAAAGAACCGAATTGATGTACTGGAGGGAGAACTAATTAAGTACACAGACCTACCAAAGGAAATTAAGGATGTAAAACGCAAGGCAGAAACCATAGATACTAGATCGATTAAATCTGCAGACAAAGCAACGGAGGTCGATAACGCCCAGGATGTTCAGCGAGAAATAGAAACGTTAAAAAAGAAAGCTAGCGAAGCTGGCGAACTGCAAAGCAAGCTGGACAACGTTAATAAGGAAATTGAACGTGTGAGGCGAGAGTCGGCGGCTCAAATTGAAGAGTTGAAATTAAAACACGAGGAAATGACAACCAAACGGCAATTTGAGACTAATGACATGCACAAAGAGATTAAATGTTTATCGAAATGCGCACAGGAAGCGAAGTCCTTGCGGTGCGAACGAGATGACCTCAAGAAGAGACTTGCGCAGCTCTCTGGACTGGAAACGCAATTTAAAAAATTGCAAGAGAAAGTGAAATACCTCGAGTCCATCAAGAAAGAGCGAGAAATGTACAAGATGAGGTACGAGGAGTTGTTGGGGTTGGAATGCCAGTGCGAGATTCTGAAAGCCCAGGTTGACAATTTTAAGAACATAGATCAAGATCGCGAGGGATTAATTGCGCAGCTCAGAGACTGCGAATGCTGCATTGCTGATCAAGAGGAGGAGATTAAGAGACTGATAGCTCACATTGACCGCATGAGTGATGGCTGTAATGAACAACAGGTAAGTGTAGAACGTTGTACTTTTCAAGTGTGGCAATTTAGGTGGTCATCTAAAGGTCAAATGTGTTGTTAGGGCCGGATGCAGAAAGAAATTTTAAGTATGAAAGCCGAACTTCATCAAAAGAACGCGCTAATATCCAAGTCTGAAGAACGCCTCGCTTGTGTACAAGAGCAGTTGAGAAATACAATTAAGGGGGTGACTTGCGAGACTTCATGTCTCAGGAAACGTATTCTCGAATTAGAGCAGGAGCTTGCGCTTGTAACGAAGACAAAAGCAAGTAGATCAAGAAAAGGGGCCCCAGATTCAGATGAGCATTTCAATGAAATGTTACGGCAATCAAGGCACGCGGTCAAAAGAGTGTCTGAAGAATTAGAAAAACACTACAAAGAGTGGGATTCATTAAAAGGGATGTCGGTAACCACCGATCAAGAAATATACGATAAATATGCCAACGAAAAACGCACCAACGCAGAATTACTGAAGAAAATCGATACGCTTCAAGGGAAACTAGACGAGTCCAATGCCCTAAATACGAAATTGGCTAATGAATCTCAAAAAGAATATGAACAGCTCAAGGTAGAAAATACCTCATTGAGGCGATACTCTACTGAAATACAGGCATCTGCAAATGATCAAATTAAAGATTTAATAAATGCCCTCGATGATGCCCATAAACAAATTTCGCAGTTAGTGTTAGAAAATAAAGAGTTAAATGAGTCTCTAAAGCAATGCAAAGAAAAACCAGCACAACCTGTTGAAAGGGCAGAAACCCAAGTGTCTGGCGAAATTGATGCAATCATAGATCAGAATAAACAGTTGTTAAAAGACAAGCTCACACTAGAAAATGAGATCGATACCCTAAAGCAACAATTAGAGAATTATAAAAAGCAATTGGATCGAAGAGTGTCGGGCGATAATGAAAGGCAAATGCAAGAAAAGCTGTGCATGCAAGACATTATTAGACAATTGCAAGCACAAATTGCGGCAATGGAGGCCCGGGATCTAGATTCACAATTGCGTGTGGAAACTGCAGTACCAACTCGTGAAAGAGATTCAACCACTGAGTCGCCTACATTAATTGGGAAACAACTCCAGATTCAGCCAGATTCAAAAAGCGCAGCGGTTGAAGCTGATACTCCCGCAAGTCCGAAAGCGATGCCAGCTCCTGAAAGTCTCCCTTTTGCTGATTCGGAGGATTTAATTTCTAAACTTAGGGATCAGCTAGAAAAAGAACGTGCCAGAGCAGAATCGGCGGAAAGCAGTCTTCGGCAACTTAAAGGTGCAGACGAACAAATCACCGATTCATCTGATATTATTGCAAAACTAAAATCGCAACTTGAGCAAGAAAAAGCAAGGGCCAATTCGGCAGAAGCCAACTTTAAAGAGCTGCAACAAAAATATGAGTCTCGGGTTGTCGACGCAGCACATAAGGGAGACGTTACAGAGAAAACGTCAACTGCCGAAAGAGGGTTAGTAACCGATGACGACGCTCAACTCAAATCAGAATTGACTGCAGCGAGAGCAAGAGCCGAAACTTCAGAAGCGACATTAAAGCATTTGCAAGCTACAACAGAGTCTAGTGAGGCTGCAATGTCTGATATAATTGCCAATCTTAAATCACAATTAAAGCAGGCAGAAGCTAAAATTGAGGACCTAGAAGCGAAGTTGAAGCATGCACCCACTGGAACCGCGATGGAAACGGATTGTCTAGACGAAATTGCAAAATTGAAAGCAGAGTTAGAGCAAGAAAAAGCAAAATCGGCCAAACAGGTGAAAGTCGAATCGCAATCTCAAACCGACCTGCAAAAAAGCGACAAAGAATTGCAAACGAAACCGAAATTGGAAAAGGTGGAACAGAGGTCTCGCGCAAGTGGAGTTTTGGCTGACGAATTTGATGATAGCGCAAAACTGAAATCGCAATTAGAAAAGGCAAACGCTCGAGCAAATGCTTCGGAAGCTACTCTCAAAGAGTTACAGGCCAAGATAGGCGCAAAGCGGACTCGTGAAAGTGGAGTTGAAACTGATTTTCAGGATGAGACAGCAAAACTGAAATCGCAATTGGAAAAGGCGAACGCAAGAGCCGATACTTCGCAAGCCAATTTTAAGGCGTTGCAAGCTAAAGTAGGTCCAAAGCGTACTCGAGAAAGCGGAGTTGCAACTGATTCGCAGGATGTAACGGCGAAACTCAAATCGCAATTGGAAAAGGCAAACGCTAGGGCAGAGTCTTCGGAAGCTAATCTCAAGGCACTTCAGGCTAAAATGGGTGCAAAGCGGACCCGAGATAGTGGCGTCACAACTAGTGATCTTATAGCAAAAGGAACCCGTGGAAGAGGAAGCCAAACAGACAAACCTGATGAAACCGTTGCGCTGAAAGCCAAATTGGAAAAAGCAAACGCAAGAGCCAACGTTTCGGAAGCTAATCTCAAAGCATTGCAAGCTAAAGTGGATGCGCAAGCAGCCAAACCAAAGCGCGAAGGTGGCGTTGTAACGGACCCTATCGAAAAACCAAGAGTAGTGGGTGCCACGGAAACTGAAGCCGTTAAAGTTGGTCAAGCGGAAATGCAAACGAAGGATGTTGTTTCAAAAGGGCGAACAATGCAAACTGCCGAGGACCCAGTACTAGAGGAAAGTAAAGAAAAGATTAAAAAGTTAGAGGATAAGAATAGAGATTTAACGAATGCGCAACAAAAGTCCATGAATGAGGCTTCTGCATTAAGGCGAGCGTCTAAAGGTACGCCCAAAGTTGAACGAGACACGATTTATGTGCATCTGTTTTAGAGGCGGAAGAATCTCACGCGGATCAAATACGACGTCTTTCGCAGTCGTACGAAGATCAACTAAGAAAATCCCAAGTGGATTTGGAACGAGCCTCAGCAATCAAAAACTACCAAGAGAAGGAAATAAAAAATCTCCACAAACGTTACAGCGACGGAATTGCCAAACTTCAGGGGTCTCATGAGGAAGTTATAAAGGAAATAAACGTGGAGCACGAGAAAGAGGTGGATATTTTACGGTCAGCGTTGCGTGCAAGTAAAGAGGTCATTGCCGACTACCAACGGCGTCCATTGTCCACGATTGTCGAGGAGACGTCGGTAAAATACTATTAAAATCACGCGAAGTAACATTACATCATTGTGTTTTAGACGCAGAAAGTACCTTTATCATCCGAAACTGTGGAGGGTGTAACAATTACCCCTTCCCCTAAAACGAATGTCGAAACCTCGACGCAAGGGGACAGAAGTTGCAAATGCATTCCAAGCTTGAAGGCAATTGCTAAGAAAATCCTTCGCGGTGGAATGGAGGTTTGTTGGTTTCTTTTGAATTGCCACACTTGGTTCTTTATTTGAAAATCAGCTTTATTTTCAGACTTAAACGTATTTTTTGGCTTTACAGGTTTTGGACTTTGTCGACTTGAAGATGCTACACGAAAAAACGTGCGAGGCAACTGCTGCGTTGCTTAGGACGTCTGCGATCCAATGGGGTCCTTGCATGTGCCAACCAAGAATTAATAACATGCAACTGCCCGAAGACAAACAAATTTTATTGACGAAAATCAATTCGCTCGAGAACGAATTGTTTAAAAAGCAAAAGCACACACAGCAAAAAAGTTTCTAACTGTCGAAGTGTAGACAAAACTTAAAACGGATGTTTCAGTTGGTGCCTTGCAAATATCGGTGAAGATGGAAAGAGAACGTTTACAGGAATTCAAAGCATTGCTGGATACCGAACGGAATAGGAATAACGAACTGATGTGCAAGATAGGTGCCCAGTCTCGTATCGTTGCGAGCATGCAAGCGGAAAGGGATATGATGCGAAGGAGAGGTTCCTTCAATGAAGAAAAGATGCAGTCGCTATTGTAAGGTTACAAAATTTTAATTGCGGGATTGAAATGTTTATTTTCTAGGATACTATGTGAACAAGAAAATGCAAAAATAAGACAGTTAGAGGAGGATTTAAATCAAGAACGCGAGATGCGTAAAAGAGATGTCGAAGAATTACAAGTGTGTTATCCTATAGGCTGATTTGTAATACATCTCATTTTGTAGGAGTTGCAAAGGAAACAGTATAGCACACCGCGTGGATGCCACTGTAACGCAGATTGCCGATGCAAGCAGCAAACGTTAGGTCAAGACAACCAACCCGTTAGACAAAGTACAGAGATGGCCTACCATGTTCAACCTCAATACAGTCCTCGCGTGAGTGCCATTTCTTAAAGTTTATCAATGAACTGTGATGAGGCAAAAAAATGTTTTCCACAGAAACTTTCAAAAATATTGAAATTAGATCCGACTCGACTCGGTCATTATTTTAAGGCGGGTCGCCTATTAGGACTATTTTCGGGTCATGTGGGGTGTAGGAGTCAAGTCGAATCTTTGGGTCGTGTCAATCTAATCAATTGGCTCAGACCACTTACTATCCAGTCAGAACATCCTCCCCTTTCCATCTATAGTCCATGGATGAACGTTACTATCAAGAAAAACGAAATAACGTTGTTTTATTTTGTTACAGGAACTCATAAATAGACAGACATTCACGAGGCAATGCGGCGTAAAGCAAATTTGCTCAAGGAGAAGAGGTTCCCTGTCACCTGAAACCAAAATTAAATCACCTGCCGATTTAGAAGATATCGATTGATAGACGAAACTGGCGTCGTTAAATCCTTATGTAATGTGATCGTTACGCTTGTGATGTCCAAGAAAAATTAAAATGTTTTATTTAATCGAATTTGTTCATTCCTTATGGCCAGTGGCGTAGCTAGGGTTGTAGCATTAGGAGGGCTGAGCCCTCTAGCGTTGGCGCATTGCGGGATGGGTGAATTCGTTTAATGATAGACGCGATTATAAAACTGTTTTCGGTGTCATAATGAAGGTATTATGATATCAAAGTAGAAAAAAAATCGTGCGATTCTGCACAATAGGACAATTAGGGAAAATTGGAAACGTACCTGCCGATTGCTGCCTCTTCCGCTTTTATTTATTTATTATCCCACTCTTGTTCTGGGCCACCAAGAGGCTTGCGCCCAATTACAGAGTGGCCTGCATAATGCTTTTTAGAGGTGCCTCTGCAGAAGGTCTTAATTTGTTCTATACTTACTACTCAGGCATTTGCCTTAAAAACCGGGAAAACTGCAGGAAAAACTAATTCGACCGAATGGTCGAAACTGATCTTCTCTCTTACTTCAGCCCAGGTTCGAACACCCGACCTCCGGATTTATAGCCCAACGCTCTACCATTGAACTACAAAGTCAAATCTGTAGAGTTTACGACGCGACGTCGACCGCAATGGCGTGTCACCGTTACCATTTTTAGCACCAAGTTAAGATCACTTGTTTTATTGCTATTATCACTTGTAGCATTAGACCTAGCAGTTTTACTTGAATTGCCATGTTTTCCTAGTTCAGGGTTCGTCTTCGTAATTGACCAATTTAATAAACTCATCGCTGAATAAATATATTTATAATCAGTTTATAGGTTAGAATCACGTTTTTCTTACACGCTCATTCTACATACATTCATACAGGCACTAACATGAAAACGAACTGACTCAAGTGACTACGCCCAAGGAGCTGCGCAGAGTCACCGACGGGCAGACGTACACGCACTGTGCGTCGCATCGAGCAACAGGCAGAGACGGAAAAGACAATGGATGTGGTATTGCGGTTGTCAGCATTAAGCGCACCGAAAGACGCTTATAATAAAAACTTTTAAATATATAAAGGGGGGCTTGATACAACATTGGGGGGCTGCAGCCCCCCCTAAAAAGGCCTAGCTACGCCACTGCTTATGGCTTTTCTTATCTGGCCGGTTTGTTCGGTAACCAAATTTGCCTCGTTTGAGAGAAACGCATCGTTTACTCCCCTTGGGACAAAACCCATCAAACATTTGTAGGGACTTTTCCCTGTCGCTGAACTTCTGGTCGAACTCGAAGCGAACCTTATACGAAGTATTTCCTCGTCCCATTGCTCCTCGGTAGTCATTCTCAGAGCGTCCAATATAGTCGACTATTATATCGTTCCACTTGTCCGTTTGCTCTACCATCAATAAGGTCTTTAAATCATTTCCGAACCGACGTTCGCCGATGGCAAGAGAACATCGTCGATATAAGCTAACACTTGTCTAAATCTCAACGGCCCTAGCCCGGCATTTATGGCTTTCTGAAATACCGCTGGCGCGTTCGCTAAACCGAAAGGCATACGTCAAAATTCATACTGCCCGTCCGGCACTATAATAGTTATTTATGTATTAAGGGCGTGATAGTGATGTTTATATTCTCGAGGGTAACGAGTTAATTTTTAGTCGCCCGAGAGTATAAACATCAGTTTATGCCCGTGATACATACAAAATTTTATGTCTTACAAATAGTTTTCTTCGTCAAAGTAAATATTCGTTTACAAAATAATAATACATTATGTTTGATCAAGTATTGAGTGGTTCGAATTTGTTAATGTGATTGAAACCATCCAAACGACAAACGTAATTTTAAATCATTCAATTCATTGTGAATGAGGAAGAAGTTCCAGAAACTATTCCAAATAAGGCCAATCTTGTGATTTAGTAGGTAATGACAATTAATAATTGACGTTTGTAATTTTCAATGACCTGCAAATATTTGTTTGTTTTGTCATTAAGTATAAATGAGTTACTATGGTGATACTTAATGCCCTAGGGCATAAGGTGGTACTTTATGCCCGCGTATCACAGATATAAAATGTGCTATGATATGTTAGTAAGACATAAAAGGAATTTCCGCAATTAAAGATTTTTCCATCGGTATTTGATAGAACCCATCGAGCCTAGTACCCTTTTTACTGTTCTTTAATTTCTCGAAAATTCATCTACTCTGTAAAATGATCTTTCCCGTATTAAGCGATCTGTACTCCACACACATACAATATGTGCCAGTCCTTTTATCATATTATTAGTTGGCAATAAATCCGGTTTAATGCATTAATATACGTAAATTCAAAGCTCTAGCATCGATTTCTCGTATAGTGACCGTAACGCATCCGGTATCCCGCACAAATGCTTTCGAAGCGACTTGGTTAATAAAGCAATTCAGTATGTACTTACTTTTGTAGGTGTCGATCTTAGCCAGCAAGGCCCGATCCTGTCTGCGATTTGGGGGTTGCTTTCCTCTTCGACAATCTTTGGCCTTGTACCCTAACCTTTTTCAAAGATTGTATACAAATCGTATTTCTTGCAATGGGGTGCGATGTGGCCTCTTTCACTACAATTAAAACACCGCACGTCGCGTGCATTTTTCTCTCTTTTCGGGGCGCGTGCTTCCGGCGCCCTCGTAGCGACGTAGGGGCTGGAAAAACGTTTTCCCTTTTCCAATTTGGAAAGGTACTCTACGTACAAAGCGTTTGGATTTTTATATCGTCCAGCACGGGCCACAGCTTGAATCCAAGACGTACGGCATCCTGTCTTTCCCATATCCATAATTTTCGCGGCGCGTACTAAACTAAATAAAAAAGTTTGCAATTCAGTTAAGAAATGGCCGAAATGCGAAAAAGGCACTCTGAATGATTAGATTAGATTCAACTTTTGGAATTGCGTATTATATGGCTAGAGCTATGCCCATATTAAATTCCATGCAATTTGGTTTATAACTAACGGAGATGTCAAAAGGGCCTTCTTTAATTTTTTACACATTTCCAATTCACGAACTCCGATCTATAAATTTGATAAAGAACTCGTTAATAGAGACGTACACTACCCAGTACAATACAACCTGAGGAAGGGCTATGATTATTCTTCATAGTGATTTGTGTTAGCTGTAAAACATTTATTATATAAACAAAATAAATATAACAACACAACATGGAAAGACATTAAAGACATGTTTTAAGTTTATACATACGAAAATAGTTTAAAGGAAATCACTGCATAGTTTTTACTTTACATTCTAAAATAGGTATTAGGTAAACGAGTAGTAGGTAATCGTCCATCAGTCAAAACTTATCTCCTCTGTTAGAACTCTAGGATGTAATGGACTTTTTGGTTCGCCGCTATAATAGATTCTAGTTTGGATTTGTTCACCTGACTCGTCTTTTTCCTCTTTACTTTTGTTTCGCCTCCGCCTCTTCGCGTATTTCAACTGTGGGCAGTAATACTCCATCTCGTTATTGACAACCCGAGTTTCGCACAAGATTCTCTTGTACGTTTTGTTTTTCCTAATCCTCGGCTTATCCTTTTGCTTATCTCTAAACGATGCGTCTCTGTACGCGTACGCTACTTGATCCAGCCCGTTATTGGATGTGGTGGCGGCTTCGTCATTTGGGATGTACTCCTTGAAGGGTTTGTCATGGTATGGTTTAACGGGGAGAGGTATTTCGTTTAATTTGTTGTATTTGTCTACATTGTAAGCGGGTTGCTTTTTCTTTCCTGCGGCACCTCGGAGCTTAGGTTTCGTTTGACAAATGAAGTACTTCTGTTCCAAACAGCTTCGCGCGTTCCACCTACAATGATAAGCAATTATAAGCAATCTAGAAGATAGAATTGCGTACTTATAATCAAGGTGCGGGTCCATAATAGTACAGTGCCATTGTAATTTCTCCTTGTCTTCCGGATCCATTTGGGAAAACCCTTTGAACGTCATTTCTTGGCCAGACGCTCCCCACTTCCATTTCATCTGTTCCCAGTCATACATTCCACCTATCCACCTTTCTTCATTTGCTGCAACCAGATAAAATCAGAAAATTGACTTTTAATTGTAACTGCATACGTACACATAGATATCTTGTTAAGGAAGTTTCGAAGCATCTTGTCTTGATTCACATGCTTTACAGTCGCAAATTTTCCATGTAAATCTTGGCATGTGAAGAAGGCATCTTGCCACGTCGTTTTATTCTTGCTAAAGTAGTAACAGAATTGATTTAACTTTAAGTACTCCGGTGGGCATATGTATTGGCGGCTGCATTTATCTCCCGCCTGACTGATGGTTTGTGCAGACACTCCTGCAAATTAAAAAATGATGCGTTAATACAAAATGATGTAACGCGCGATGTCATATGGTACCAGTGTCCATGAACGACACTGTCCTATTTACATACACATTACGATAGGTGCTGATGTTACGTTATTATATTATAAGTAATTTACGCTCGTAATATACCAATTAATTTATACATAGGTACAGGTAATGGACAATGAAACAAACATTTTTAAATTTGAAAGTTGGCGAATTGTATAGCAAGCCATACATTGGCGAAAAGGACAGCGATATCAAACCAATCGCCAATCTATTTCTACGATTTCAAGAATGAGTGCTATTGAATATGACCCGAATCAAAAGTCTAATTTCCGAGTGCTAGCTGAGTGGTAGAAAAAAATTCTCCTACTGAAAATCGTATACGATTCTTCGTATCTTGTTACCTATAGTTCAGGCAAAATAGCTTTAAAATAATTTATTAAACAACTTGTTGCTTCTAGTACAAAAACAGTCACTTTTTTTTACAATACCTCAAATTTTCCGTCAAATGTTTTTTCTTTTTAGCGCATTTCCACAAAAATAAAAAAAAAATGCGCTATTGTGGCCACTTTGTCCGTCCGTCCGTCCGTCCGTCCGTCCGTCCGTCCGCTAACTTTGCAACGCTACTAGTTCTTTATCTTAAGAGCTATTGTTCTACTTTTTCCGCTATTGGGTTCGTTATGGTGTCGAGTCTTGTACCAAGGAAGGAATTTTTTCTGTGCCGCTTACAAAAAAAGTTATTGTAAAAAAAAACAAAAAACCGTTTTTTAAATGTTCCATAATTTTACACTTTTGCCGTTTATTAACGATCCTAGAGATCGTTTATAATTTTGCATTGCTATCTGTCGCCTGCCGGTTGGTCTGTCCGTCTGTTTCTTTGTCTGTCTGTCCATCTATCTGTCCGTGTGAACGATAACTTTGTTTAGAAATGTTCGATCGCTTTTACATTTCCGTTAGTTATGAACTGAATTGCATGAAATTCAATATGGGCATAGATTTAGCCATATAATACGCAATGCCAAAAGTTGAATCGAATCGATTCAAAATTCACAGTGCCTTTTTCGCATCTCGACCATTTATAAACCGAATTGCAAACTTTTTTACTTATAAAAGTATTTGAATGAAATTTGATACATAGGCACTTGGAATAAAGGAAAATCAAACGCCGATTTCAAAATTTGGTTTTGCGCATGCGCAGTGCCAACTTTTTTATTTATGGAAGAATTTAAACGAAATTTGATACATAGGCACTTGGGATAAAGGAAAATCAAACGCCAATTTCAAAATTTGGTTTTGCGCATGCGCAGTGCCAACTTTTTTATTTATGGAAGAATTTAAACGAAATTTGATACATAGGCACTTGGGATAAAGGAAAATCAAACGCCAATTTCAAAATTTGGTTTTGCGCATGCGCAGTGCCAACTTTTTTATTTATGGAAGAATTTAAACGAAATTTTATACATAGGCACTTGGAATAAAGGAAAATCAAACGCCAATTTCAAAATTTGGTTTTGCGCATGCGCAGTGCCAACTTTTTTATCTATGGAACTATTTAAGTGAAATTTGATACTTAGGCGCTTGGAACAAAGGAAAATCTTAGTTTATTAGTTAGTTATAGTAAATTAGTTTTAAAATTTTGGGTTGCGCATGCGCAGTTCCAACTTTCTTATTTAGAAAAGCATTGAAATGAAATTCTTCTCATAAACTGAAATTGAAGTAGCACGTCAACAATGGATTGCCCATGTGCAACGCTATCTTTCATATTTGTGGCCGGATTTTACGATTTTAACAGAAGTTGCATCTTACAAATGGGAAATGAATGCAAGTGGAAATGCGCTTTATGTAAATCGTTTACGATTACTTTTTAACTTGTTTCGAATTTTTGCGAAAAAAGTCGTAGAGGTCTGGAATTTGGAAGAAACATATTTTTAGGACAAAAAACAAAACAATTTGGGCCCGTAAAGTTTCCGAGATAATTCACGATTTTCGAAAAAAAACACCTCTTTTTCAGGAGGATGAAGTCTATTTCTTTTCATCGTACAGAACTGCGAGGAGTACAAAATGTTCGTAAAGACTTATATTTTAAAAATAAAAAATATCATTCCGATAAAGGAGTTTCGAGAAACTCCGATAAAGGAGTTTCGAGAAAATCGCGAAAAACTGAAAAAACAGTTTTTTAACATGATAAATAAATATAACCACAGACATACGTATATCTCCGATATAACTAAATCAAGGTCTTGGATCCGCGCTAATACCTAAAGATTTCTCTAAATCTGTTTTTACGGTCTTGTTGCTAAAATATTTGCTTTTGTTTCTTTTTGTTCAACTACTTTAATTAAAACATCTTTGTTATTTCTTTTTTCTACATTTTTACCGCGACTAGAAGTATTCTTTTGCTTCTTGAGCAATTTTTTTTCCTTCACTGACTCTTCTTCCTGCCTATTTAAGGGTGGAGTCGGTCCATATCTTCTGAAGGGGCCACTATTATCCAGGATGCCGACCTGGTCCTAGGGTAAAATCTACGTTATACAGGAATGAGGAACCTCTGGATATGTAAACAATGTTAAACAATCTAAACTGTACATTTAATTTTATAATTGTTAACCAGTTAGAGGACTGTATATCTTTACGGTTATGCGTCAAAAATTTAAAATTGAAAATTAACGTTCCTTTTTGTGTATTTCAACAAGACTTACTTGGGAAAGTTTTTTAAATGAGTTAAATATTGCATTCCGTCGTCATATTATAACTTATTGCCAGTTAGGTTTAACAATGTATTAGTGCATAAAAGTAAGATAATTACTAAAGGAAAAAATTTAAAATGATTAATGGCTGTTTGCACCGACAAATTTAAGCGGAGCTTAGTGTAGGCGAAGCTTAAAATCCATGGCAACGATGATTGAAACAATGGTTGTCATGGATTTTAAGCTACGGCCATTACAATCACGTTAGATTTTATTTTATGCAAATATTTTAACCCAAATTACAATAAGGGGGTTAGGATTTTGACATTTGTAGACTGCGAAAGAAGAAATTAGAGTACCTTTCAATTTCAGTATATGTTTTCTCCCTATACTGAGACTGATTATAATCAGATTTCCTATGTCCAAGTCTAAAAATGTTCATATAAAAAATCAGGACCCACAGGATAACCCCGTACAAAACCCATTTGATTGATCTAGTCAGCGCATTTCACATTTTGATACGTGTTAAAATAATCACCTCAATACTTTTGTATTTAACCGTTACTAACAATTTCACAATAATTCTCTTCCACAAAAAGCGGTTTTAAGCAAAAACAATGGACAATTTTGGTTGTCGAGAGAGCGAAAACACTCTCTCAGTATAGGAGGGTTGGTTGACGTTTTAGGCAACTAACTTTATGAATCATCGGTGCTCGAGTGCCATTTGAAAATTTGAGTTATTTCCAGGTCTTTTCACCATTTTAATATCATATACAACGGCTTACTATTGATAGGTTAAATGAGAAATGTTTTGGTGTTGTATTTTGATTAAAATTCCATTTAGAACAATTAAAATTCTGGTCCAGTCAGAAGTTTTTTAAAAAAACTTAAATCCTCTTCAGGAGTAGGTATGCAATATAAATTTTTCTATGGGTGGTTTGTAGGTACTGTTGATGGTTGATTACATCATACCGAAGTTGCGGATAAGTTATGATTTATGACCTATCAGTCTTATAACTATCACAATATTCTCTTGAAAGTCTCTTGAACTTCTCTTCGTTTTTCTAAAATTCTTTCTAAATTGGTTTGAAATTAACATACAGTTATTTTGTTTCAAACTACCCCTGCAGTTCCCTGCAATTTTTTAAAACCAATTCGAAAATTCCTTAAGATATTCTCAAAATCCCCATCACGATCCTTTCAGAGTTTGTTTGATTCAACTCCTGATAATATTCTTTTAAAACTCTCTTAAGGGTCTATAGAACAAAGGTTTATTAAAAACTTCTTTGATTGCTATATATAAATAAAATTTTAATCGAATACTTGATTAATCGATTATCGATTAGTTGATTAATCAGTATAAGCGATTATTTATTTATTTTTATTAATCGGTTAGCCATTATTCAAACCTGTAAGATATATTAAACCTAGCAGTTCTGCACCCTCAACAATGTTTTTCGCCCATTAAAGTCTCCTTTCTCTACTGCAAGAGCCACTAATATCAAGAATACGCATGTCGTAACAACCGTCTAGCAATTTTCCGTCATATTTAACACTTCTGGACCCTCAAAAATTTTTTTCCGATTTTAAAATCCCTTTCTCCCGTTCTGGCGCCATCAATACCACAAAGAAGCACGTTACAATAATCACCTATCTATTTTTCCATCAAGTTTACCATAACTTCTGGGCACAGAACAATTTTTCTCTTTCCTGGCGTTACCAATACCATGAATAAATGTGTCCCATTTCTCCCTTCCCAACGAGGTGTGTGGGAGATAAGACTGTTCCGAATGTTTCTGGAAGGTCAAAAATTATTGAATACTTTTGCATATCCTAAAAGTTAGTGCGTGTCTGATGATTCCGAAGGTTCTGAAGATTTTGAAGACTTTTGATAATAATAATAATATAACAATAATTTTTGACTTTATTCCCATACATCATGTTATACAGGTGCATTCACTACATGAAAGTAATATAAACAAAAAAAATTTTTTTAAGACATCTACAAGAAAAAAACAAGAGGAGAAAAGAGACAGAAAGGAAGTGAATTTTTAACATTAAAATATAAATTTTAGTTAATAAAATTTCATTATTTTTTTTATGGAGTCAACAAAAAGTTTTGATTTTACTTTTTTTTTCATTATTTCGTTATTTGTTCTATTTTTAGCAAATGTTTATGCAAGAATAATTAATATACTGTCCAGAAATGTCGTTTGAGTCATCATCCATTTTTGAATAGATTTTTTGTGAATCTTACATTTTTAAAATTACTCGGTAAAACATTATATAATTTTGGTCCAAGATATAACGGCGATCGTTGAAATAGGCTTCTATTTATTTTTGGCAATTTTTTATATTGCTTAGTCGTGCTTCTGGTTGTTACTAGCTGATTTATTCTTAGTGACCCATGACAGTTGCTAATATTAAAAAATTGCCGAAGAACCTTAAACAGATACAAGTTCAAAGGTTCTAAAGGTTCTAAAGCTCCATGAAATTAAAAAATGTCTGAATGTTCTAAAAGATAATAGAACTCTTAAGTTTTTCATTTGACTGAAAACTGAGCTGCTCTTGGGGTCCTCAAGTTTCTGAATCTTCGTCACAGTGAACAGTTGAGATGAGATTTATGCACTTTATTTTGAAATATTTTATCCCGAGTGAAAAAGCTGCGTATTGGACATAAGGGGTAGTTGTGAAAAATGGGCCAAAAAATCAGAAGAAAATTGCTGGATGCGCAAAGGGCACAGAAGTGAATAAGAAAGGCAAGTAGGAATGAGATTTTAAAAATTCAGGTAGGATAGAAGCCTAAAAAAGAAAGTGATAATGAGTCAAAAGGGATTGGATTCTGGATTCTGGATTACGATAGGAGGGTGAACAGTGTCCACGCGTACTTAGGCCTCAAATTCGGGCCCTTTGTACTACCTCCCTGACTAGGGTCGCCCGACCCCTCAGCATCACTCAAGCCATCCCACACGTGAGATGAACCTTAGGACGCTGGAAGGGGAGGCGGCTCTAATCGTAGCCATGTCCGGCCAGGATTCCCCCAACATGGATCGTCTCAGTTGGACTAGAGCGGGACATTCACAGAGTATGTGGTATGCCGTCTCGTCGTCTGTGTAACATCCTCTACAAGATGGTGATTCCACCAAACCCATGCAGTGCATGTGCTTGTTTAGTTTACAGTGCCCAGAAAGTATGCCCACGAGTAACCTCAGGTTCTTCCTTGATAGCCCTGTACAAAAACGCGCCAAGCTACGAGATGGTCCTCTGAAGGCTTCTCTCGCATGGCGACAATCTAACATCAAGTTCCACCTAGCCCTGTGCTGGGTTTGGGTGTCTTGAGTTATTAGGGTGTTTACAGTTGTAACTGTAAGTGGAAGAGCCGGCTCTGGACCATAAAACGCCTGTTTTGAGGCCAGTCGGGCTAATTTATCGGCTTTCTCATTACCTTCCGTTCCAGCATGCCCTTTGACCCATACGAGCTCAAGGGTGTTGCTGCTTGCTACTTGCTCTAGTACGTGGTGACATTCGGAAACCATCCTGGAGGTAATTTTACAGTGACCAAGTGACTGCAAGGCAGCCCTGCTGTCACTTGAGATTCTGATAGTTTTGTTCTTTATGTTATGCATAAGAACTGTTCTTGCACTAAGCGTTAATCCTACCAACTCTGACTGGAATACAGTAGGAAGTTTACCTAGTGGTTGGGTGATATGGAAGTTCAGTTCTTTGGAGTAAATACCAGTGCCTGTACCTTCCATTGTCTTAGATCCATCCGTGAAGATGAATATATCTGGTTGGGATGCCATATTCTCATCAAAGAAGATGTGATAGTTTTTCCCTAATATGAATTGAGGAGTGAGTGAGTCCGATCTCCCCTCTAGGATAGGCAGACGCTTGATCGCCTCGCCCAGAATTCGGGAGTGGCCCCCCTCAATGCCTCTGCTATTCAACAACCCCTTATTTTTCAGACGCAGGAATGCCCGAATGGCCTGCTCTCTCACGTGGAGATCTAGTGGAGTCAAAAGGGAAGAAGGTGAAGAAAGTGTGAGCAGTTTAAAGTAGGAGTGGAGGAAACAGTCACAGAACGTGTGTGTAAAGCGGCATGTTCGAGGGAGTAAAGAAATGAAGAGCAAAAAAGGCGGCGAAATTGTGTAGACGTGAGAGATTCTTGAAGGAGGCATGAAATTAAGCAGAATGGTAAGGATACAAGATGGAAGTATCAACAAGGTGTGCAAGAGGTGTGTTCAATCACAGAGTAATCTGGGATTGAAGAGGTTTAATTAAATAAGGAATAACAGAGTACATTAGGTATTACGCGAATATTTTTATGGAAAAAATAGTAGGTAAACATGTCAAGTTAGGAAGGCATGAAAATCCAAATAATGTTGTAATAAAATAGCGTAGGTGGGTAAACAAGCACGCATGAATTAGATACAGGACACAAAACACAAACTTCTGGAAGAGGCAACCAAAAAGGCATGAAACTTCATGAAGATATGAAAGAGGATTTCATATGGAACATGGACTGGTGTTTAGAACCTTTAAAACAATGCAAATTTACATAATCGGGTTCGAGCTGGTTTTTACCATAAAATGTATGAAAATCTACTCTTGGAAACGGCAGAGACTATCGCTTTCCTAAATAGAGTTAAAGAAATCTTCCACTGCTCTCAAAGAATTCCATAAGTTATTTTATAAAGAAGTTTTTCGGGCTAAAGGCTTTCTAATAATTGTCACATTTTTAACGTGGGTGGGCAAATTCTAGGACCAAGAATCTACAGTACCCAACGTTCTCCATTTGGAAAAGTGCACTAATGTTACTTTGCGGGAAGTGGGAAAATTGTGACCATTTTCGTTTTTGTAGTACTCTGGAATTAATTCAAAGAATATACCTCAGAGGTCAAAATGTTATTTTCGATTCATTTTAGTTTAGCTCAACACAGTGTAACACATCTGTAACATAAAAACCATCTTTTTCCATTTCGACTTTAATTTTAATTTACTTGACTTCCTTCACAACGTAAATGTAACATTACTATTATTTTTCTTCTGGGAAATGCTGTTCATTAGCTTCCTGGTGTCAATGTCCTTGTCTCAACAGTTCCAATAAAATTTAAACGAAATACGTTTCCTCTATTACTAACCCGTTGATAACTTGTAATGAACCTTTTTTCTCCTCATTTTACTCTGCTCTCTCAAACTCTGGTAAAATTTGTTTTAAATAAAAAAAATAACATCCGGCATTTGTTGCAGCTGCACTTTGAAATGCATGTTGCAGATAAAAGTTGGGAAAGTTCCTGGTAGTTTCCAAATCTGATATACTGTATTTCTAAATTCATTTCATTTCTAAATTTTATATTCCGTAATGTATTTCGTCAATCCATTTCCAGTCTAATTAGCCGCTTTTTTTGTAGGTAGGTATATGACTTGTTTAGTAATTTTCCCGCTTCTGTTTTCTTAAATCTTAAGTTTATATCTTTATCAGTTTAGATTTGTTTTCCATAATTCGTTTCCTTCAAGGAGTTTGTGGAAAATTGTAGGTAGGTATATGCAGATGGTGATGGTTATTGCAGTGGCTGACAATTGATATTTCCAATTCCAGAAATTAAAAACCAATTTATTGTTATTATTTCATTTTAATAAATATGGGTACTGCACAATCAACATTCATCGACAATATCTGCAAGAGAATTTTTCGGAATGGTTGAGGTATATTACAAATAGTCATGATCGATTATAATTTATTAGGTATGTAATAAAACCAAACCGAGGACGAAACGGTATATATTTGATTATATACGAGTATCTCTGCTGTGGATCGCAGTGACGAAAGTTATAAGTAGATGCCTATTTTAGACAATGCGAATAAGTAGGTACACCAAATAGAACGAAAATGTCACCAGTAATAACGAAATGCCACACATGACGATGACCTTACAGCACTAGACAATAATACTCGAAATTTGCGTTGAGCAAGAGAGGCCAATGTACACGCTGTGATAAAATTAGTTTCTTTCAGCGGTCACCATCCACGGCCTAGGCCAAGTAACAATGTATAAGCTCCAAATTTCACATACATGAAGTCTATAATTTATATTAATTAACTACTCTTGTTCTATTAAGTTGATTCGTCTAGCCAGCCTTTTACAATTATCTAACACTAAAAGCAGATGCCAAAACTCCTTTTTTTGATATCAAAAATAGGAAATAGAGTAGCTAGTAACACGATTACGGCCCACCACCAACATCCCAAACAGTTTTTTTTAAACCTAACATAAACAAATA
The DNA here is from genome assembly GCF_008802855.1 of Photinus pyralis. Lineage (NCBI taxonomy): Eukaryota > Metazoa > Arthropoda > Insecta > Coleoptera > Lampyridae > Photinus > Photinus pyralis. The sequence goes on along the minus strand of NW_022170596.1, from coordinate 42,135,160 downwards.
CATAACTCACCTATAACAAACGACAAAAGTGCCAACTGCCACATTTCTAAATAACGTTGTCCAACTTCTTCAGCACTTAGTGTTTTTCGGTGGGTCCATCAATTCCTTTCACTGCAAAAAAAAGAATAAATGGACGACTACAGTTTATAAAACAAAAAAAGCGTTTACATAATTTCTTAATGGGCTTACTTAAAAATGAACTCATCAAATGTACACCTAATGAATGGGAAGGACGCTATGCTCGATAAGTTACATTTTTGTTAAAAATAGAGGGAATGGGCAAATTTATTGTCTTTTTACGAAATTCAAGGTCCATTAAATTTTATTTTTAAATGCCGTACGTTTTTAAACTTCCAGCCTCAAGTCAAAAATAATTTCCCTTAATTTAGTAAATTTTATGTGTTTACTTTTTGTTACTACCACGATTTTGGATTATCCAAAATATCATTCCAAGACAATTTACGTGATTGTAATAATGTAAGAATTATACGGACTTGACTTATTATTCACTGGCCAGTTTTCGGTGGTAATGTTTACGTAATTTTAAGAGTACCTAAATCCTGGAGCAGGTGAGGTTAACAAGCTTTTCGGATGGTTAATTTCATTGTTTGTTAAACGGTCACGTCTCTTTTAGCCCGTGACAAGAAGATTAAATGGCAGTATGTAAAAGATGTAGGTATTTGTAATTATAGCTTTGAATGCACTCGTATTTATCTAAATTAGAACGATGATGATTAATTCATTTGAATTATCATACAAATAGTAAGGTTAGTGCTCAAGTTTCATGTGTTAGCGAAAATTCAATCATGTTTTAGGAAATAAATCAGAATAAAAAGGCTTCAATTGCAAATGCGAATTTAATTCAGTGTTACATACAGAGTGGAAATTTTGTCTGGCACACTGTATCAATATTCAAAACTAGTAATTTTTGCAAAGAAATTGTTATGGTATCTACAATTATAAAATGTGTGCTACCAAAAAATAAAACAAAAACACCAATATAATTATTATAGTGATTTATTGGTGATATTGGCAACAAAACTAGTTTTCATTACATAATATTAAACAGCAAGCACACTGTTTGGGATATATCAGCATGAAAGGTATGCACTAAAAAAAGTGGTTGCTATTAAAAATTATATGCCTCCCTTGGCTCTGCAGGCATACCTACGCCACTACCTCAATTTTAAAGTATGGAGATTGGCAGCATATTTTTTTACAATTTTAAGGCTTCTTTAAAAAATATTGTTTTGAAGATATGTTCAGTGTTCAGACAAAATTTTGAATTATACTTCCATTTTGAATTGAATTCAGTAATACAGTAATGAAATGGGATTCCTTTCCCAAATGAAAAGAAATTGAGGTGGATTACAATGGCGGAACCACATATTCAATAGCTGAAATTATATCGGACTCATATACGATTTTAGTATCGATATAATTTTAAAGATCAAAATAGATAAGTGCCTTAAACCTAATAACAAAATAAAGGATAGGTAAGATGTCCATTATCTCCTAAAAAAATATTGCTAAAAATCCCTGTAAAGTGTTCATAGGTAATTCGTAATTATAATTATACTGTAGCGAACATTCCAGCAATCTCGATAGACATCGAATCAGGGCGAAGGCCTATGTGAAGCAATCCTTCCGGGAAAAATGACGTGTTTATTGAAGAACATTCCGAATCCTTCTAGAACAATTGTAGTTTACTGTATAAGCAAATTGTAGCGTATTTTAGTCAGTTCCAACGTCGACGCGCTTCAGTTATGTTATAAATAGTAATGGATAAATAATAATTACTGTTATAAATACACCCATTTTAAGAATGTTATAAATTTATTGTTAATTATTTGTAAATAAATAAATCACGTAATTAAATTTACGTTGACAATAAATCTGAATAAACTTGATAGCATGTGTGGGAGGATCAGTGCTGCCAACTTAATAATTCATAAAGCAAATTTCCCACCTAGGAATGTTGATTAGTCTCTCTAGTTTAATAAATATTTACTACGTATAGTGACTTGGGTTGGTAGAGCAGCCTTGGCTGAAACCCCGACCACTCAAAAATAAAATAAATAAAAATAAACTATAATTGATAACGTTTTTTAACGCTCGTTTTCCTAAAACGTTTCCAGAATTTTATCCAGAATTTGCCAACCTTTGTAGGAACCAAATGTTAAAAAAGAAGCAAAGGAACATGATGCGAGTAAGCATGGTTAACACTTTCAATGTGTATACTCGACTTTTTTTACACTTTATATACACTGTGCCCAAGATAAGGATGTCCCTTGGAGAAAACCGATTTAATTAATATCACAACAAATTATTTCCAACCAACTAAAATCAAACAAGAAACGCAAACAATTGAAAAGGATGAGCGAGTAATAATACAATACATGAAAATTGAAGACACTAAATAAATTTTTTTTTTATTTGTTTATTATCCCTCTCTTGTTCTGAGCCCTCAACAGGCTTGCGCCTAATTAAAGAGTGGCCCGCAGAATGCTTTTTAGAGGTGCCTCATTTATAATAAAGAGGAAGCGAGTTTAAATAATTTGCTTGAAGACTTAAAACAAGTTCGAGAAGAAATTGAAGATGACAGAAAAGAAGCAATAAAAAGTCGACGTATAGTTTTTGGGATGTCTGAGGGAGTAGGGGAGCGATTTAAAGAAGACGGGACTTAGAAGAAATTTGTAGTGGCAAGCTCCGTAATTACGGAAAAAAAGTTGTGCATCCAATTCGTTTATATGCAGTGCAACAAGTTTACGAACAAACGGCTACCTGTGGAAAGATTAAAAGCAATTAATTAAATCTTTTGTTTGCTGTTAATACCCTTAGTTACAAGCGTACATTGCGGAAGATCGGTAATTTATTACTGTGAATAACTCAAAGTTCATCAAAGTAAGCCTGAAGCTCAGTTTATTCATGTATATCAAATTGTATGAAATAGGATGTTTATGGGGATGTTTTATAAGGAATTTGCATTTGAAGTAATTTCTGAAGAGGTCAACTTACACGAGTTATCCCGTGAACAAATGTGTGTATTTTTGTTATAAACGATAAGTTAACTCAGGCCAAAGATAGGGTAATTTTATTTTTTCATTAATGGTCATTTCATTCCAGTAATGCCACTTTTTACTGTGGGTTTAAATTTGTTATGGAGATATGTAAATTCGTTTTGAGTAGGACTCTGTAACTACCAAGCGTTTGATTAATTAAGAATACTAAAAATCCTGATTATGATTCAGGTTGAAAACGTGATGCCGATATAGGTATTAAAAATTTAATTTGTGTTTGTTACGTGAAGTACCTCCATCTTTTTTTAAATCAATGTAAGGAAAACTGGAGTTAATCTAGTCAATTTATATGAGTATTGATCAAACCAGAGCATTAGGTTTTTGAGTTTCAGATTATAAGAGCAGATAAAGATCTGACATTTCACATGGTGAGAGTAATCGAAGGTTTAATTATGACTGAGCTAGCCGTGGTACTAATTTTTTCATTGCAAACTCCTGTAAGCGTAACTAGCCAGTTATACTACGTATTCGAATCTTTTAAACGCGATTGATTATGGTTCCTCAAATATGAGAATGTTTGCTGAACAGTAAAGGTACTGAGTACTGGGTACCTATAAGTTTTTTACTAAATAACATCAATTGTCTAGTAGCTTATTGCTAGAAACAAGAGTTCTTCATCTTATTGTTAAACTTATCCGACATTCCAAGGGAACAAATGCATTTGCAATGGAAGCTGTCTATCGAGTAAATTAGTAGTGACATTTATAAAAAAATTTGACTGACTGTAATATTGACAACCAGAAATTAGACACCTTTTCAATTTAAAAAGTTAAGAAGTTTGGAGTCAAGAACCAGAATAATCGAGTTGGTTGTAAAAGTTGTTAGTTTTGGTTACTCATGAAAAAGTTATCGTTAAACAATTGCGTCCCATTCAGGAATTCCGTATTTTTGGAACGCAAAATTAAAATGTTCTCTACTACATTCGTGTATAAAACAGAAGAAGACACGAAGAAAGCGTTTGCGCATACCATTAATTAAATTGTCCATTTGGACTACTCCTAGAAAAGGTAAGCTCGTTTCATTATTATTATAATACTGGTACATTAGTGGGATCGGATAACGTAAAAATATTTCATTACTGGCGGCGAACATGACTTTTTTCAATATAGTTTATGCATATATCAAAGTTCAAAAATCGCCCCAGACCCCAAAATTTCGAACCTCTTACCACCAGTAGTGACGTCATCTAACTAAGGACCTAAGACATCGGATCCCAACGGAGGCGGTACTGCCTCCCAGTGGGCGCTGGAGGATTCTAGAGGAGCGGCAGGTGCGCTCAGGAGTAAGTGGGGGTCGTTGATTATTTACATACAGAGAGATGGTCATGGTGTACTATTAACTAAGAAAATAAATTTTACTAAAATATTGATTAATTTATTATTATTGAAATGGATAAATACGTACTTTACTTAAATTGCATTATTTCGAATATGTATAGCATGCGCACGTCTATTACAGGGTGGCTAGAAAGTAATGGAAGAAGGCACTGCTGATGAAACGGTTGGAGGGATTGATTTCAAGTTTAGAGGACTTCAAAGAGACGTTATTACGCATATTTCGGAATAAAAACGAAATTTAAATGACCTATAATGTCATTAAAAAATTCAAGATGGCGGCCACCCTCAAAATTCAGGGTAATGAAGAAATTCCTTTTTCCTTATAACACGAGGGGATATTAGTTTTAAAACAATTTAAGAAGTAGCATCAGTGTGGGTCAGTATACCGAAAAGTCAATCAAAAGTAACTATGCCTATGATTAATCGACTAGGGGGCGGTAGCTATTTTTTTGCTCTTTAAGGAGGCGATGTTTCGAAAAAGGTTTGAAAATCTATGATCTAAATTGTAAGATATTATAAATAGTATATTTAACCCCTACATTTGGCGGCTATTCCAAAATATACAGCGAAATGATAGCAATGGATCATTAAAAGTTGGCAGAGTTAGATTTATCACTTATAACACCCTCATGGAATGAAGAAGCGGACGGACGCCTTTTCCTTCACGCTAAGCATGCGGCTAATAGTGATAATGGCCACAAATCCGTAAGCATTCGAACAGTAGACCCAGATGTTGTAGCCTTTGCAGTATCTGTCTTTTCAAATTTTTAAAGTAGACACGAATATGGGAATGAAACATCAAATTTTTAACAAAAAAAATTTGCAGAAATCATTTATTAGTACCTATAGACGATAGCCCGGTAAAATTAGACAAATCGACAATTATTGAGATACGAAGAATCGCGTACGATTTTCGGTAGGGAAATTTTTTTCACTCAATTCGGAAAGCAGGCTTTTGATCCGGCTCATTTTCAATAGCACTGATCCTTGAACGCGTAGAAATCGATTGGCGAAGGTTTGACATCGCTGTCTCTTTTCGTTCTCGAGTTAGATGAGAAACAGACGGACAGACGGACAAAACCATCACATAAGGGGAATTTCATTTCTTTCGAAAAATTCCCTTATAAACTAAAAATGGACCCCTATAAATGGCTCCCCTCCCTCGAGTTCACCTCCCACCTATAAGGACTTTTTATTTTCTTGAAACTTAGACACTAAGAAACAACTGTACCAATTTTCAAAACTCCGGAATTTTTTCCTTCGATTGGCCTTTATTTATGTAATTTTACTGGGCTACGACGTATATCGGTTTTTACTAAAATTTGTTACGTTGAATTGGATGTCTATGTGCTGAAAATCAGTTTCTCATTAGATGACGTCATTACTGGGGTTGGGGAGTCCGGAATTGTTGGGGTCTGGGGCGTTTTTGTATCTTTAGCATATACAGCATCCAAATCCAAAAGTTCGCATTCGCCGCCAGCACTGAAATATTTTAATGATTTTTAATGCTATCCGATCCCAGAAAGCTGTTGAAATATAGAACTAAGAAAATAATTACTCATTCTTCGAATCATTTACATAGTACGTGTAGCGTGTAATAGCTTATCGATGTAAGCACGAACCATGGCGTTACGATTACTAGTAATTTTTTAATAAAATCATTTAGGCTAACAGTAAACAATAATCGCTTGTTCAATTACAGTAATTAGCGTTTGGTCCCATCCCAGACTGTATTCATTGTTAAATTTAGACAAATTAACACTTCCTAGTATTATGCCCTTTATCTACTTGTATATGCCACCCAAGTGTCGAAATTATTTCTTTAGCACTTGTGTGGTATTTTTAGTATTTTTATTGCCACTCATACACTCTATTTACGTACTAGACCAAATTGGTGTAAACAAACGAAATGGCATTTGATGAACGATCGTCTAAAGTTCGATGTATGGAATTTTCGAGGTCGTGCCCGCGAATTGAAGAATCCCATTTTTTTGGCAAACCCAACAGGAAGTAGCATAAAATAGAAGTTTGGCAATTTTGCAAAATACACTTACTGTAAGAGCACACCTGGTTAAAATTAAGAGTTTCACAATTAAGCCGTGCACTCTACGTGGTTTATCAAAAATTCATCACAGCGCGTCGTCGCGCGGTACTTAGCAGTAGTCGCAAATAACCGTGACTGAAAACGTTACCTAAAATCTTACTTTTGAAAGATATCAAAGTAGATGTCAACGACCCAAAAATAATTGCAGAACGGCAATTCCGTCTTGTTTTACGACAAGAAAATACTTGACCAATAAAACAATCCTATCGAGTTTTAGCTAGATTCGTATAAAAGAAATTGCGCGTGTACCAAGTGCGACACTCCCTTAATTCCAACATAAATACATCACCGTCATTATTGGTAGTAAAGGCATGTTTCTACAGACATTGCAATCCATAAGCGCTCAACGTCAATTTACGTTACTTTAATCGCACGTTGAAGAATAAATATTTTTAATGGCGAGGTTGTTATGAATGAATGTACTTATTTTTTAGAATGATTTAATTTATTTGAAGGACGTTAATTTTAGTACTCTTCTCAAAGCATCCTCATTTTTCACTCTTTCTGCCCATTTCACATGTTACATTTTCCGCCATAGGTTTACCGCTTACTGATTTTGCGTTTAATTGCAAGGCAAGTTTTTTGCTACTTTCTGTTCTATTAGTTAAAAGGGGGGATATTACTTCGCCTTCCTGCATTTGATTTCCCTTAGATACCGCTAATTAATGCTTTGTTACTGGCGTAATTCTGCTTTCAGATCCTATGTCAGAAGACAATCGCCCCTGTCCGTGAAATCTCTGGACACCGTTTCTCCGACGTGATATCTGTGGCATCCGTTTCACAGCCATTCGCAAGTCCCATCGAGTTCGTCCGTCTGTTCCATTCCGTCAGCCTCCGTTTGAATTGGAAGTGATTTGTACTTAATTTAATTTTGAATGTCTAGTTTCTTTATACCAATTAAATTTAATTAAACTAATTTTAAAAGCTCACCGATTGCGTGCGAACTACCGAAGTTCGTCGCAACCTATATAGCTGTAGGTACGCTGTTTTCATTTTAATATAAAAATGGATACTAGGGAAATTGTATGCACTGTGACCTTCTTTCATATACGAGGATCTATTGACCAATTAAGCTTGATATTTCAAACATTCGACAAATGATAAGTGTTAACTATTTTCATTGAATTCAAATTTAACTGTAGTTCAATCAAGTAGTAATAAATACTTTAAATGTTTCAATTAGTCAACAAAAATTGGGGCAACTGTGCCACCTCCCACATGCTTAAATTTGATTTTAATTTATAGGTTTCTAACTCGACTTTTCGTTAGAAAATATCAGGAAATTACTATACGAACCCAGAAAAATAGATTTATCATTGCAATAGACATCTTACAACATCCTAAACGTGCAATTACAAGTCTTAAATTTTAACTAAGCCAATTAAACAATCGTCGTGTTTACCAATCCAATTTTATTTTTAGTTAGTGATACAAGACACAATTTACTCAGCCGCATTGCTTTAATCTTTGCCCTACATTGTTTTTAATTGCACTCATTGAAATCAATCACGAAGGTGAAATATTGCGACTCAAATTCTTATACTACGATCAACCAATTCTATGGCGATAATTTCCCAACTTCTTCAATTTATCATAGTTTTCGACTACAAGTGGTCATTAATTTGTGTTTATCATCTTAACGCATAAATTACTTTTATGGTGCTAATGTATTTCTTAAATTTATGTACAAATTGTAGCAATCAATTTACTTCCTCATTACGTATTATACAATGAGACGATCTTTTAAAGTGAAGATGTTATCTTTGAATGTCAGTTGAAATGAAGTGGTCCTAATGTGTGAAATGTCGGAAACATGTTTAGAGCTTTAAATCATTTTAAGCATTGATAATCTAGTGACATCATTCACGTACGACAGTTCCCATTTACTTATGAGTAAAGGCAATTTACGGTATCGACTGGATTAAGTAACCCTCCAAATTTCATCCCTGGATTTTTGAGCGCATCCTCATCAGGGAATGGGAATCCATAATTCGAGAAAGCTAGCCGTGTTAAGAAATGAAGGTTCGACTTTTTCACTTGTTTTAAGTTCAAAATGACCAGCAAAACAAAAATGCTCAAGCTACAATCAGTAAGCAACTTTCAGAGCTTCATTTTGTAGCAAGTTACATTAATTTGGTACTGCTTTGCCGCACTTCGAATTCCGAACTTTTTTCCGATTTTATGATGTCTTTGATATTTTAACACTAGACTTTCAGGTATCTCAAGTGAAGATAATTACGTTAATGTTGCACTTCACTTTCTTAAAATATTCGGACATATATCTTAACAAGTCGTTGGATGTATTCCAAACACAAAAATGTGTCAAACCAGTAATTTGTGGATTACGGCAAAACGCATTTTAGGAAGCGATGATAGATGAGATAAAGTCAAAGTGTCATGTAATTCCACAATCGGTTATCCCAATTCCAAAATACTACTACTTACTACTTAGATACACTTGAACAATAATTTAAACAATTAACATACATTTATGTAAGCGGTTGATAACAATATACATGCATTGATTATAAGATACCGTCGGCTACAGCCTACAACCAATTAAGGTTCTAGAGAAAACATAGCGTCTAGGAGACCTAGAGAGCATTATTTTAGCGTATCAAGAAATTGAAACTTTTATTGTCGGGTGTCAAAATGGCTACAAACATTCAAAGGCGGGGGCAAATAAGGTAATATTAAGTACCCAGCAGATAATGTTGTTTAAACACCGTTGACGTTATTTCAGTCTAAAAAAAATTACGGGGCACCCTGTATATGAGAAATGTTTCAATTTATTAAGTAAATCTGGGGGATTAAATACGAATTAAGCAAACAGAGTTAGTTTGGTCTATTTGAATTTGTATCTCGGTGTTGTTTTTCCTTTTAGAAATGTTGTAAATGCGCAATTCTTGTTTAAATTTCATCGCTCTTGTAATTTATACAATTTAGATAGGTTTTTAGAAGTAAGGCACATCTGGTAGTTGCGACAAGGAGTTTTATCAGGTGAAAATTAATTAACGCACTTGTTTTATTGCTGTTAAGAAGTAACGAAGAAGTTTAACGCGCGTTGCCCGTTTCCGGAAAGAGTTTGCCAAATTGAAAAAGGAAGCAATGTAATACACGAAACCTTTTGTTAAGGTTCTCTTCTTATTAAAATTTTAATGTTCTGCCGTCCGAACAGCCACCGAAAATTTGTTCATTTTATTCATCAGGCCAGATTTGTTAGTCATCAAGATCAGTATTATCAAGAACAATTGAATGATGTTCCGAAGCTGTCAGCGTTTATGTGAGTTAGGTGAAGTACAATGTACGATACCATACGACTCATATCTAATATGTTCAATCAAGCCTTGGAAGCTTTTATTTGTTTTAAAAATTTTTGTTTAAATTTTGTTTCATTGTGATTCGGAATAAGCCTAGGAATAAGCTTTTGCCATTGTCAATCAATTAATTATGTGTCTATTCGAATCCACTGTGCGACCCAGATAAAGTTTTTATGTCAGATTTTTTCTATTCGTGCTCAAAAGTTATTCGAGGTGTTCAAAAGCTGTTTAATAAATTCTTTGGAAGGTTTGGAAGTTGATCTAGGCCATCGAGTCTCTCAAATTGAGTCAATATTAGGATTTTTCTTATAGTAAATGCCGTATGTGTAACGAGAAGAGATTCTAAACATTCTAAGTTCTTTTAAGAATAGGAAAACTATGTTGAAAAAATCAAGAGATAAAGAGTGCAACAAAGAGGGCGAAGTGTTACTGGAATTATCAGAAAAGAAAGGTTGGAGAATTTTAAACGGAAATATGGAAGGAGATAGGGACGGGCAATTCACATCCATGGGAGAAAGAGAGAGGTCGGTAAATGATTGCATAAATGAAAAAACACTGAAAGAAAAAGATGAATTTCATATAGGAACAAGGATAGAATCGGATCACCAATTGGAATTGAGTCTAAAAGGAAAGATAAGAAGATCAAGAAATAAAAAGACGCAAAGACGAAGGGACATACAGTCATAGATTTAGTTATGGAAAAGAGATACGGTGGAGCTGTATAGAGGGAGACTAGAGGACCAAGGAAAAGAAATAGGAGAGAATATAGAGGGGCGGAGGAGAAGGAGAGTGTTAAAAAGCAACGTGAAAACGTGAGAACTGAAGAGGTTAGGGGGTGGGCGGGTGTACAGAAGAGAGAAATAGACATAGCGAAATGATGGAAAAAGAAAGAAGAGGGGCATAGAGGGAAAAGACGTGTGAGAGAACAGAAAACAAGTAAAAAAGATGTAAATGGAAAGAAAAGACGCAGAAACAAAAGAATACGAATAGCGAATAAGGGAAATAAAAACAAAAAAGCATTTTTGGAAAGTGGAGAAAAAAAGAAAAATAGAAGAGAAAAATACAATTAGAGAAATGGGAACAATATTTTGTCAAGTTACTACAAGGAAAACAGGAGAAAGAGGAGTCTATGGAGGGGGTTTGCCCGAAGAATGGAAGGAAGCGGTAATCGTGCCGACCTTCAAAAGAGGGAACAAAGATTGTGCGGGAAGTTATAGGAAAATTGCTATACTACGGCGTATAGAATCTATGCAACGATTCTGAACGAAAGCTAAATGGAAAAAAAGATGTTATCTTCAGAAAAGGGCGGGGAACAATCGACTGCATATGCTACGCGATCAAAAGTGAGTTGGTGTTGAGTCACCTTGAGTCTGAAGTGATCTGGACATTTAAGGGATGTCCACTTAGCCGAACCTTATTTACATGGAAAAAGGGGTAAGGTGGAGATATAGTAGTGGGAATACGAATGATGTGACCCTTGGCATACGCCGACGACGCAGTGATCATCGTGGCAGGTAGAACAGATGAAGGAAATGTTGGGAAGAATTGAAAGGTATTGGGAAAGGAAAGGAATTGAGGAGAATAGCAGAGGTGTAGGGGGGGGGGGGGAGAAGGGGGGGAAAACCGCATTTTTGTTTTACTTTGTTATTAGTTATTTTTTTTAAAAAGTGTTGCGTCCGATAAAGATTGATTGATTGATCACAACCCCTGAGGATGGGAACACTTCCTGTGCCTATATTTTATTATTACAATATGCAGATATAATTGATTTTTCAAGGCTCATATTTTCATAAATATTTTTTCTTGAACAATTTGACAAGTAAATATAAATGTTCAAACAAAATTAGAATTAACTAACAATTTATACGACTATTAAACTGCTATAGGTGTCATCATGTCATCTACTGAAAATTAATAGGGTAATTTTGTTAACGCCTCTCATACTTAATGCAGTGTATGTGCCGGTCCTAGTAACGCAGTATACTAATTGTAAACAGGAATAGAAATTTAGACAGGATAATGTCCACTTCTTTCAAACTAAACGTTTCTTTCGGCATAATGTAGATCATCTTTAAACACAATAAGTGCCTAGGCATCCTGGACCCAATACCAAACGGACGAAAATCTGAAGTGGTTTGCTACGCATTTGTTAAAATTTACTGGACCTCAAGATTCATTACCATCGTTTCGTTTCTTCATGTATTCCCTTTAGAGTTTATTGGAGATGTTAGACGTTCGTTTTTCTTAACTTTTTAGCCACGATATTTTCTAAATACCTAATGCAAATTGATGCAGTTTCCATAGTAATTCAAGACAAGACATTTTCTGGCACAGTGAATATTAATAATAAATATTTGGTGAAAACTATATAACAAAATTAGGTATTACAAAAATAACATCAAACTACTATGTTATACTACTACTATGTTATACTGTGTTGGTATAATTGAAGTATTGGAATAATGTGTATGTTAACAAGGTCAATTGCTCTACTATTCAAAATAATTACCAAGCGTGACAAGTCAAATTTTAACGACGGTCCAGACATCGGACCGCGCCGTTACGGATTATTTTACAATGTTATAATTAACACCGGTAATTGCTATCTAAAGCATTTGCTATATATGCTTCGTCCAATTGGTTGGGTAGTGACCGATTCCTGTTTATCGGAGCAGTCATCAGAAGGAATTTGACTGCAACAAAATTGAGTAGGTATGTTCTGTGTCTGGTTAAATTGAAGAAGCTTCCTACTTTTATAGCTCGGTCAATATCGACATCAAACATTGCAAACGCGCATGTAACTACGATTTTTTTATATGTTGTTAGGTCCCTTGAGAGTAGTTAACACCCAAGTTTGCAACCCTGAAAACCTTGTGCTACCCCCACGGTGCTCGAAAAACTGCGAAATTTTGGCACATATTTCAGTTGTTTAGAAAAATGTACCTTAACGAAGAGTTTTTTCAAGTACGTGTTCTAGTACTTTAATAAAGATAACTAAATTTGCTACAATTTCAGCGAAACCTGAGCACGCTATGTCTTTTGGTTGCGAAAATACAGCAAGTCAAAGATGGGCAATTTTCCCCCAATGCTAAAAAGTACGAAAATCTGTTTGTTCTGGAATACAGTTTGTAAGGTATTTGCCTGTTACAAACAGATCTGGGATTTTGAACAGATAACAATCTGAAGGGAGACACCCCCAGATTTTTCAATGTCTTGACGCGAATCTTCATAATTTGCAGTAGTGAGGGATAAAAATGCTTTCACTACGTCTTAGGACTCTTAGGGACACTGGTTCCAGATTTCAAAGGCGGACAGGTACAAGGAAATTGATCACAGTTGTTATTAGGGTCGAGTTAAATTTAACAACAAACCCTAATTATTGATCTGCCCTCCCTCTCATCCCCCAAAGAGACATAATATATAACACAGTTAGCATCAGATTAATGACTAAGACGTCAGCAACAAGCCAGAAACTGGATTTTGTGTGAATATCGGGGGTCTTATGTTCCGTTTGCCACGGTCGAAATTGCAATAACGCCATCCCTATAGTTATGGATGAGGAGGACGAGGATGAGGACAATCCAACACCATATGCCGACCCGCCTCCACCTCCAGAAAACACTATCTCTCCACCCCCACTCCCCCCCACTGATCTTGAGTGGTTGAACCTGGTCCTTCCAAAAGGGCGAGAGTCTAAAGCTCTTAATTTGTGTAAATTTAAAGTTTTAATTTATTACTGTTTTTTGTATTTACTTGCATCTTAAATGCCAAATTTGTACTTTTTGTTCTTCATGAATAATACATATATTATTGAGCACAATGTTTTTATTATTTAGCGAAAACCTAATCATCCTTTAATATTATAAACGTGAAAGTTTATAAGTATGAAATGGACGCATGGATGTTTGTTAATCTTTCAAACTACTGAACAGATGAGTTTTCCTAGCACTGCGGGAAAATTGCCCATCTTTGACTTGCTGTATTTTCGCAACCAAAAGATATAGCGTGTAGCAAATTTAGTTATCTTTATTAAAGTACTAGAACACGTACTTGAAAAAACTCTTCGTTAAGGTACATTTTTCTAAACAACTGAAATATGTGCCAAAATTTCGCAGTTTTTCGAGCACCGTGGGGGTAGCAAACTTGGGTGTTAACTACTCTCAAGGGACCTAACAACATATAAAAAAATCGTAGTTACATGCGCGTTTGCAATGTTTTCTTTATTTTATGTAGATTTTGACCGGTCTATTAGTCCAAAGGATCAAATTAAAATAAACATATTTTGTACTCGCCTTCGTCACTGATTTAGGGTCTTAGTGATCTCAGATCCGTATATCTAGATCAGTTTTATTAGTAATGAATTAGAGAGAGATACTTAATTCCTCCTGCCGCGATTTCCTTTGATTTTAATACTTATTGAAAAAGGTCAAGGTTTGGGTTAAATACAATTTCTAATAATACCAAACTGCAATAATTGTACTCGTTTCATTGCATGCCAAAAGGTGATGCACTAGCACATGCCAAGAATTATTTGGTGACACTTAAATCGTAACAGGGTTCTTATCATAAATCATAGCGATTCTATTGCTACGTTGAGTGACACTATTTTTGTACCTAAGCACTGACATTTGAAGAAACTCTGTAGATTGCAGATAATTTTGACCTTGTTCTCTGGTCGGGCAGCTTTATTCGTCCCAATCGACTTTACTAACATGGCCAAAAATAGGTAGCGAGAAAGCCTTTCAGTAGTGAACTTACGTGTTGTTTGAGCTCCTTTTGGTCAAATTGTATAATCCATGATAACGTCTGACTCACATCTCATAGTATAGCATTAAAAATGAAAACTGGCGGTTCTTAGCTGACGCTTGGGGACCTGCCCAAGAATTTCCTATAAAAAGTTCGGCCACAAAAAGCAATGCAACCAACCATTTCAGGAGAGAAAGACCCCACTTGAACACTTTATCAATTTTTACCTTGCACTCATCAGTTATTTATAAGGAATTTCAGTAGTCCACTTCTCCCAATTCTAAAATTAGTACAGAATTCGAAATGAATGTATAGGATTCAAAATTAGATGAAGAGTAATTTGCAGTTTCTGAGCATGTCAAAAGACGTAGCTAAAGCCTAAATTCACAAGAGAATGTCACAAAAATCGTGTAGTACACATTTATTGTAAAAATTAGAATAGGTACGTAGGTAATATAATTAAATGCAAGCACTTTATGGTCGTTATGTAATAGGAAATTAAGTTATAATTGGAATTGTGCACAATTGTAGAATTTATTGTAGATGTGAATGCACTTCTTCATTTTTATATCTAGTTTGTATACAGTAAATAAATTATTGTGTAATTGCTTGTAGACTCCGATTGTAGGTGTAGACCTTTTTTTCCTAGAGAATGACCTACACTATGGCCACTTGTGAGGGGCATTCTTTTGGCAATCGGAGAATATATTACATCACTACTGATGTAATTAATTATTATAAAATTTACTACCTATCAGAGCTGAGCAGAATACTTTCAAAAAGTATTTAAATAGATACTAAATAGTAAATACTTTACACAAATCAAAGGTATGAATACTAAATATTTTACGTCCAGCACAAGCGAATACTAGATACAGATACATAGAAAAGTATTCGAATACTTTCAAAAGTATTCTAATACTATCAAAGGTATTCGAATACTATAAAAAGTATTCGAATACTTTGAAAAGTATTTCATTAACTTACTTTGAAAAGTATTCGAATACAGTAAAAAGTATTCAAATAGTTGTCACTCAAATACATTAAAAATTTAAAATAGTATACTAGATAAAAGTCTTAATACTACTTAAAAAATCAAGTTATACTTTGTATGGGGTTAGCTTTTTTATATTTCTATTGTTATATACAAATTTAAGGGGAGTAAAAGCGTATTATTATTATTATATAGGAGGTACCTACCAGGACCTTTCTGATACCAGTTATATTCTTAAGAATACGCGTACCAGTTTTTAAAGCGCCGTGCACATGATACGTACGCCTTTCTGAAATTAATCCTAGCGATTTTGGAACAGATCCATTTGTGACCATCCGTTTGTCCGTGTGCATGATAACTTGTTTAGAAACGTGCGATCCCTTTGAAAATTGGTACACATGGTCTTAGGATATAAGAATGGTCCCTATTGTTTTTAAATTACGTAGACTATCGAGTCAAAAAATTTCACTCCAGGATCGTTCGGTATTCAGTTGTATCGGATTTTTATATTTCATTTTGTGACAAGGGAAACTTTCCCTAAACATTTCTAAATTGTTCTCAAATATTTGAATAACTTAAAAGTACTGCGTTTTTTTGAGGCCGGAAAAAAATTGTCTGAGATCGACCGGGAAAAAAACATTTTCTTATAGAATTTGGCCCGTAGAATCCATAATTTCAAACAGTTTGAAGATTGGGCTACTAGTTCAAAAGTTACTGCCCTTTGAATTTTCTTACGAAATTGATTTCTAGTCTATAACTTTTGATTGAGAAGTCTGATCGAAAAAGTACGAATTGTTTTGGATTCTACGCACCAAAATTAATAAGAAAAAGTGTTTTTCCGAGAAATTTTGGTGCAGTCGATTTTTGGTAAAAAAGGAAGGTTATACACTGCCTTTTTTTGAGCCCCGAAAAAAAAAATTGTCTCAGATCGATCCGGAAAAAAAATTTTCTTATAGAATGTGGCCTGTAGAATCCATAATTTCAAACAGTTCCAAGATTGGGCTACTAGTTAAAAAGTTACAGCCCTTTGAATTTTCTTTCGAAATTGGTTTCTAGTCCATAACTTTTGATTGAGAAGTCTAATCGAAAAAGTACGAATTGTTTTGGATTCTACCCACCAAAATTCATAAGAAATAGTGTTTTCCCGAGAAATTTTGGAGTAGTCGATTTTTGGAAAAAAGGAAGGTTAAGTATCCAAATACTATGCGAAGTATTCGAATACCTCTCAAAGTATTCAAGTATCTTGCGAAGTATTCGAATACTAAATATTTGTGAAAGTATTTGAGTTACAAATACAAATACTGCTTCCATAAAAGTATTTAATTACAAAGTATTTGAATACTTTAAAGGATTTAAATACTAAAAGTATTTACAAAATCGAATATTGCCCAGCTCTGCTATCTATGTAATAAGCATGAGGTCAAACTCCAATCAAATGTTGACTTTGATCTATTGTTCACGTGTATTGTGCACGTGTGGAACAGTATTTAGCACAATCTTAATTTCAGTTACAAATAATTCACGTTAACTAGACGCGTAATTTCGCAAGAGCAAGAGCATTAATTAATAATAATAGAGTACAACCTATGATCAAACTCAACGTTAATTAAATCGTGTCCCCAAGCCACGACCCCAGTACTGTTTTGTGCTTTTATGTCGATACAATTAGACCACAGGCAACTATAAAAACTACGTGCAAATTATTATGTATTTAATTCAATTAACCAATGTCAAATAGAAAGAAATTACCTTGAAGTACTACTATGGTGAATTTGCACTCAATGTATTTAACGAGTGTCTGACAACATCGGTACTGTTTCTACTAGGTAACAACTCTAAGACGGAACTTCATTGACTGTCTACAATATTCACATCTTTTCTCCGACTTTACCCTACGAACTCGTTTCTAATACTGCCCCCCGTTCGCATCCTTCGCAAGTTAAATTTCAACCGATTTTTTTTAGAGAGATGATCGGTTCCAGACAATTTGTTGCTCGGTTCTAACATCTTCGGCATCTTTCTCAGCTCTCAACAATTGCTGATACACCCTGTGTGGCTGCAGCAGCTGATGGTGGTAGTGCAGCTATTTTTATGAGGTCTTAAAAGCTGCCTTCCTATAATTAATGTACCTCAGATGGCTTATTGACGGCTAAGTCCTTTCTGTGTAGCCGTACACATTGGCCACGAAAAAACGCTTCCTTTCTGACATATAGGCCAAAAACAGAAAAAAAAAATGCCAAAATTTAGCCAAAACGTACCAAAAAAACAACTCTTTGGACCAAATTTTTACTTGCAAACTTAAATTCGTGTTCATTGACCCAAAAAGCATAGAATGGGAGAAAATCAAAACTATAGCAAAACTGTACTCTGAACCCCCATTTCTTTCCTCATATACCTAGCATACAGGAAATAAACCCGTAACGAGTGACATTTGAAGAACCCATTTTACTTCACTTACTTACTCTTACACTAACTGACGCAACCGAAACGAATCGCTACCCACCTCTTGCAATCGTGTTAGATACTTTAGATCGAATTACATTCAGTAATTTAGAGCGTAAAAATCTAAGACAATTTCACGCTAATCAACTACAGCAGAGGATTTAAAAAACGTTCCACATAGAAAACTAGAAAAAGAAGTAAATTTAGTTCGTTTTTCTCGTTTGTAGAGTTTTGAAAAACAAGCAAATCTTTAAACCAATTTATTTCAATAATCACCTTACCCTATATTATTGGCGAAATCATCTTGGACAAATTAAAATGAATTTGTTAAATATTATATGAAAGTTACAAAAGAGTGTTTAGATTCGAAAAATCTCTCAAGTCTTTACAACACACATTTCTAAATAATGTTTCGCAGTTAATTTATGCCGTTACTTTTGGGATTTATTCTTGCATACTTCAAAGAATCGCCAATTTTTCAGAGAGAAATTTCACTTGAACATAGCGACTTCACGTCTAGTAACCTTGACATTATTTAAAGAAAAGTAAATAATCGTCAACCTTCCTGAATTTTGTTTTTCATTATTGTTGTCAAAGCTTCACCGTAAATAAGGTCTCCCAAATCCAATTTTAAGTTCGTCCACGATTTTGTCAGGCAGAATGTTTGAACTGGGTTACTATTAGTTAAGTGAGTAGGAGTGTTACGATTTCATTCTTTTTATTAGCTATAACAGTCAATTTTATGGTGAACTTCTTGTAATATTCATTAATAGTCGTGTGGTTGCCAAAATTATATAACGATACGTATATTTATAAAAATATTTTGAGATCAAATTCGACTACATAGCGCCTCTTTAGTTTTCGCAATGTATGTCGCCCTATTTAACAGTTTTTTTTTGAGACATCTCGCTATTATTTCTGGATGTGACCACTTTGTGGAAATGAATTAATGTATTGAGAACTTTAAAAGACACTTCAAATCTTCAAAATTTATTTGTTTATAGTCATGAGTGAGACAACAGTCATGCATTTTTGGAAAAATCATTGCAAAACGTACAAACTTATATATACTGCTAGTGAATTATACCTATTGCAAAGCCCTCATATTTTTTCACTATTACTGTAAAACTTCCAGATGATGCCCACGCGGCACGTGAATTTTTTTGACCGATTTACATTTTTATTTTACATAAAAGTGACATTTTATTACGGCCTGTAGGCATTTATTGCGAAAGGGTTACAACATCAATTTAAAATGATGTTACGATACGCAACTTAATTGAAATTCAAAAAGTAATTAAAAACGATTAAAGCGTGAAGGGAAACTAGTTACATTAAGAGCTACAGTGGCCCCCAAGGTAGTGAAAGCTCATCCAATAAAAGCACAGTTATTTTGATTGTATCAGTAATAAGGCTGATCTCATCGTCCATTCTAGTGTCAATACGTTCAGAGAAAATATTGCGCATTCTAAACCCTACTAGGAATTGTTGTCGCTTTTATACATATAATATAACAATCAAATACCCGTGGAATAATGTTTAAAAAGTCCCTCAGAGAATTGCAGAAAATGGATTTCCCATACTTTTCGTGCTAGAAACGTCCCTTAAAAAGTTTTCGAAGCGCTTACCAACTGATCGGCATTTATTAATCGGTAGAGGATGGAAGCTTTATGGGGGTTCGATGGTGTCCGTCTGTGTATCCGTCTGGCCGTTCGTGAACACCATAACTGCCAAACGCTTGGGCCGATTCAGTTACTTTGTAGAGTTGGCCACATGTAACAAGCCTATTGAAAAGTGCTTTAACGTTTTTTAAACCGCTTAAGGAGTTAATTCTTCCTGCAGTTCAGTTTTGCTTTTTGAAACCCTTCTTCTTCCAGAACGAAGGCTAGCTACTTCTTCACCGCTTGAAGACATTTTAAAACTAAACCGAATTTCTTTGATTTGTGGAGTCGTATTTTCGCTACCGGTAAGGAATCCAGATGCTGTAATTAATTTTCTGTTTGTAACCGTTCCCGTGGGAAAATTTTAATGTTTCTTGCAGCATCCGCCTTTGGAAGACGAGAGAAAATTTATATTGCATGATTCAGTTCCTTTAATTCATTAATAATCGTTTCTCAATATTAAGCGAAAACTATCATTTTATTCCATTATCGCAGACCTTTTGCGATTGACTCGAAATTTCATGTAACAATGGGCTATCGAATTTGGAAATTTCATTCCGGTCATTTGAGTGAGCATAAATACTGGTAGCTAATCAGATCGGCTGTAGAAACCTCGGCTGCATTGAGTTAGAAAACTAATGGAGGGAATCAAATGCTTGGCCAGACGTAGACCACGGGAACCAAAAGTGGCCTCTAACTGTGATTAAAGTACCACACCACTTCCGTTATCATTAGCGTCTCACTTCAGTGGCGTAGAGATATAATTTTCTTTCCACTAATAGGAATAATAACAAAAAAACGTATAGAAGGAGTAAAATACATGCTCGTGGTAAAGTAAACAAAATAGACAAGGATGGGAAAGTATGCAGATTTAATATAATCATTGATTACAAATCTAAATATACATCGATGTGTTCCAGTAGTATAATTAAGGCCAGTTTACTATAGCCACTACAACTTGACAACTTCCATTAAATTCACAGTGTTGATCAATAGCTACAATTGACTGGTTGGTCTCAGGTTCATTACAACGGCAGAGAGATTCAATAATAATTTATTGTTTATTGGTCTCAAAATGTATCCGCACTCGTAAAAAAGCTTACACATGATATCAATATTATACAGAGTGAGCAACAAAGATTGAAGCGTGCCGCTTCAGCTAAATTGGCAATGTGCCGCTCATAGCATATGCTGATTTGATACAAGATACGAAATACGAATAGACGCACGTCACTGTGACAGCGCAGAACGTCATTTTCGTATACAACTCCATACAAAGAAGGTAGTTTTGATATTAATAGGAACAAGCGGTGATGACGCACGCTTCAATCATTGTTGCTCACACTGTATAAACTCACACGTTTAGCTGTAAAAACAAGTTTTGATAGTACCTACTGCATATTTGATGAACATTTTCCGGTGCAACCTTTGGTCGAAATCACAGTCAATGAAGCGTTGTGAGCACAAGAGCAAATTTCGAGATCTGTTCTTGAGATATATTTGTAAATGTTAGGTAACCATTTTGCTCAAAGTACTGGTTGGTTTGGAAAACTAAGACATAAACTGGGTACCTACAACCTCGCTTACAACATGATAAATGACATGTCTTACCGATGAAAGGAAATGCCCTGTTTCTTCCCTTTATGAGAAATTTTGCATGATACGCAGCTAATCATTCTCAATTCACAAAATTGCGTGTGATAAAAACACTATGCGGCAGTTAGTTATTTACATAAACCAGAGCACAAACCGATCCGAAATTATTAGGTACTTTAAAATGGCAAATTTAATAAAATTTGAATTTGGTGGAAAATTGACAGTGACAGGACCCGCGCTTTCATATGTCAAATAATGTCGGCCAAAATGTACCTTCACGGGAACCTATCCACGCGAGTGGCCTCTATCTGTGGCAACTTCCGTCTACAAAAATTCTTACCCCCTCTACCATTATATTCCCTCCATTAGTTTTCTAACTCAATGCTCGGCTGCTTAGATTGTGTCTAGTCTCAAATGAAGCGCGCTTAATTGACTTGAATTTTAAGATCGGCCCCAGCTTTTAGCGCATTTTTGCAAATTTATTTGTAAAAAGGTAGCTTTTAATCTCATTTTGGCTGGCTGGCTGGCTGGCAGTAAATGCGATCCCGTAGAAGAACGCTTGTAAAAAGACGAGAAGTGCACGTGTACCTATCGCTATCGGGGCGGTGTAGTTAACAATCTTATGGACAAGATGTGGGGTTGGCGACATCTAGGCGCCATCCCCGAGCGTGTTATACTAACCTGGAGATTTTTCAATTTTTTCTATCTTCTACAGTTTTTCTCCGATTGTTTTCAAATAGGTGTCCTCGGAAAGATCTTGTCAAAGCACACAACTCCTGCGTGGCGGAATTTTGTTTTTTTTCCTAGGGGCGAACTGTACCACTTTGGGCGCCCAAAAGTTTCTTAAAGCTCGAATCGCGGTTTCTCTTTCTCGTGTCGCCAATAAAAGCTCGAGCTATAAGTATCCAAACATTGAGTGCCGGGTTTTTAGCGAAATCCACCAAAATGCGAATTGCTAGTGAACGCGACGTCCGAAGTGGGTACCGACAAAGGGAATATGGTAACCCCTGACGAGATTTTACTGATGGCGCAGTCCAACCTTCAAACGTGCATTGCGGGTGAATGGGACGTCGGAAGTGGGCACCGAGAAAGGGAGGGAGGGTGGTTACTCCCGACAAGATCTTACTGATGGTGGAGTCAATACTGGCTAATAAAACACTGATCTACCACACAAAAATGCGCTGAAGTCCCTTCGATCTCACACAAGAACTTTGATAATTGTTTATTATTACCAGAATCATGAAACGTAAGATGGTAGTGGACAGATGTAGATCATGTTATAATTCCTCAAATCATATAAAACACAGTAATTAACCTAATTCGTAAGGTAAATACCGGAGTAGTATAGACCAACTTAAGACCTTCTGCAGAGGCACCTCTAAATAGCATTATGCGGGTCACTCTGTAATTGGGCGCATGCCTGTTAAGGGCCCAAAACTAAGAGAGGGATAATAAATAAATAAATAAATAATAATAGAAAAATTCACACGTTGAATGACTCCCTCAAAGCTCACAATAACGAAAGGTTACAATATTTTGATGTCCCAATGCAATGTTATGCAATTTTGGCAAAACACCACAAGGTTTCGACATATTTCAACGATTACAAGTCGTACACCATAAATTTGGCAAGTCTGAGCGTGAGCAACGTAAAAATCGCATTTCTCCGTATGATGGTCGAAAATTAAATTCAACTCTACAAATATTTGGATAATATTTAAAAATGTACGTTTACACTTTCAAGCTGTATTGTCAAGGTTGCCAAAGACGTGCCAATCTATTTCGAGTCTATTTAAATGCACAGACAGCTTATTTTAATGGAAGTTGCGATTAAATGGGAAGAAGCGTAATGATGGTGTACAAATTGCGAGATTTATTTTTTCAACTTACATCAGACTTTTGAAATAGATCAAAGGAACAATATAATCCTTCAACAAAATTATGCGGTTGTTTTGGCTAAGATCTAAATCTTAAATTTAAAAAATGGACACTTCCTAAACGGTAATTCGTGTCATATCAAAGCTTACTCAGTGAATGCGAGAAAACCGCTGAGGATTTATTGAAAATAGCGAGCATATTTACAACACATTAATTTTCAAGAGATGATCACCAGTTTACTTTATCGATCAGTGAACTGCATAGTTTACCACTGAATCTTCCTGATCTAAGTAAACCTTTTCCTTGTTTTGTATTACGAATTTATTAATCTAACCTCATACGAGATATATTGTGGTACTATACTAGACGGAACTGCGACCTGTAACCAATTTACAAAAGCATCTGCTTTTTGTTCCGTATTGGCAAAATATTTAGACCGAATAAAGTTACATAACAAAAATATTTACGTCTGTAAAATTATAGATTGCTTATATTACTTGAAATGTTACTCTCAAAGGTGGTCAACGACTTTATGATTTTTAAAGTTTCATATTAGCTAGACTCTGCCATATTGCAGACACTGGCATTGAAAACTACGAAACGTTAATTAATTCTATAAAACTGAACCATATGATCTGATCACTAATGTTTTTAGTATTGTAAGCTGCAACCATTAAATTTATTGCATAACAAGTTGTGGCGTATTACGAGACAATTGATGTAGATTGTAGCTATTGACAACTTATAAATAAGTTATTAAAATTAACGTTTTTTCCCAATTACAACATCATGTGGACACGAGCTATTATAATTAACTACCTAATTTGAATTTTACTTGTGGCTCCCGAAAACGCAGGTTTTATATTAAGTATAATTGAAGGTAATTAAATTAATAGTCCTACATTAATTACCTATATACTATGCTACGATTTTCAATTTCAATAATTTCGTAACACAATTTTAAAGGAAATTGTATCTAATTTAATTAGATTCATGGTTATAAAAAAATCGCATAATGGAAAAACTGGAAAAAGTGCCACAATTTGAATGGCCTAATTTTCACTTCGCAAAATGTCTGCTAGGTTTATCTCGTGGTAAAAGTGCTGGATTCAATTTATTTTTATGGACATCAGTAGTAAACCTTTCTTTCCAAGGATATACGAATGTGTATAGTAATTTCCGACATAATTTTGATATGGTCTGGCTTTTGAATCTGCAGCATAAGCAAAATTTTCAAACTGAAGCCGATCTCACACGACAATAATTTTTTTGGTATAGGTACAAAGTAATAGACCATAAATTTCTGATATTATATACAATGGTAAATTATAAACCATGTGAAACCAGCCTTAAGGGCGCACTTTTCTATAGATCAGCTATAGCATCGATGCTTATATGATTATAATTATGATGATTGCATTATACCATCTACACTGTGAACTGTAATACTGATTTATTATAACACTTACCAGTTTAAAATGAAAAGCGTTGCTGTGCATACCTGAAACAAATAAAAGTTATGTTAATATTTACAGACAATATACCTTCTTTTTTCTGTTTGAGTTTAGTTAAAAATTTTCCCCGGAGTTTTAGTATAAACACCCTTAAAAGCTTGCTTGCGAGTGCGATATCCTCAGTGAATGCCATAATAAATTGGTTATGTATGCAAACAGAATGTGCATTTCGAATACATTCAAACAATTTAAGCCTAGCACGAATGTTGACGTCACTACTCATTACTCAATACTCATTCATTACCGTTGCATAACTAAACTAGATGACATAAGCCACTATCGAGTGATGGTTACATTTTAAATTCAAAGTCTTACACAGGATTAAAAGCTTTGAGATTAAAACCCAAACTACCAGAGTTCGTATTTACTATGCTTAAAATCACAATTTTGCGCCCAAATCAACCACAATGAAACCTATATACACAAATTGAGCTTTAAGGTTAAAACTCAAGTAGGTATCCAGTCACTTTCGTTGAAATCAAGATTTTAATTTAAAAATAAAATCAACACTGTCTAGGAATTCATTATAACTATAAAATGGGACATTTAGTAGACAATTTTTATTGTACTGGAAAATTTCTTATATGGCAGTAGTCTTTAATTTAATGTGTTAATGAGTCAACAGTTCCATTTTCTCCACCAGGATTTGCTACTACAACCTATGCTTTTGACTAAACCGGAGTTGGAACCCATATGAAATATAGTATTTTACATTATTAGCCAGGTAAGTGAGTTTTTACTGGCGATAGGAGAAGTTGACTGGCGAGCCGTTAGGCGAGCCTGTCATCTTCTAGAGCCAGTAAAAACTATTACCTGGCGTATAATGTACAATATTTTATTTGTTACTCATTTGTAAACGTAAATAATTAGTTCTTAAATTGATCTTGAAGAAATGTCTAAAATATCATGTGATCCATGTAACAGAGACTTCGCATTAATTCTGGCCAATGAAATTACTAGATTACTAACTTGTAAAATTTTTACAGGTCTGCTGTCAGTTTTACAGGTCTGCTGTCAGTTTTACAAGTCAGTAGCGTTTAAACATGACGTTTACCCGTTTGCGTTTTGTCTTGTTAATCAACGTTTACAACTGAGTAACAAATAAAAGTATTTACGAATAAGCATTTCATTTCAATTTGGATCTCCGTAGTTTTTCCATTTTAGAATTTATTGTAATTGTGAAATTTTATTTATTCCATTTTAGATAAGACTTGTTAAGTACGACAAGTTTGAGTATTTTATAAATGATTTATTTAAGTGTTTGCGCCAAGAACTTTTGATATCAGGCGAAAGTTTAATTAATTCAAACGATGTGTGCTTTTTTTCGGCGTAAGTGGGGAAGTTTCATGCGTTCTTTCCCAGTCGATCTAATTGTGATTGGCGTTTTGTTTGTAAATACCAGAAGAAGGAGATTATGTATGGCGGAGGTGGTGTTTCTTTAAGTAATGGAGTCGATAAATGAACGCAGTTGGTTGGCGACGGTTGAAAGTGTGTATGTTTCTTTACGTCGGTCTGTACGTTTTATGGAAAAAGTCGGCGGACCTATTAAGGTTCTCTTGCTCTTAAAAGTTAAAAGTTTGTATCGTCTGAACAGCCACCGAAAATTGGTCATTTAATTCATCAAGTTAATGTTGTCTGTCATCAAGTTTTGTATGTTACAGAAAAGTGAAGTTCAGAAACTGTCAGCGTTTGTATTGAGTGCGCTTTGTTATCCCCAGCCTGTGTACGAGCAGATTATTTGGATTATTTGAAAAGAAAAACTGTAGGTAATTCTGATATTTCTTATTTTTACTATCGACCGCCTACGTGCGGAATAATAAATGTCCAAACAAGCTTTACAAGGTTGACTTGCTTTCGAGAATTTTGTTTAATTTTCTTTTCATGTGTTCCGGAATAAAATTTTGCATTGTCAATCAATTAAGTCTGTGTTTATTCGAACCCATTGTGAAATTCGGATTTACTTCAGATGCTGATGCAATTTTTGTAATAAATTAAGTTGATCGAGCCACTGAGTCTCCTGAAACTTTAGTTGAACTCAATATTGGGATTTTTCTTTGCAGCAGATACCAGAGGTGTACGAGGAAGGATCACACAAACATTTATTTGAGTTAAATGGTATTTTTTGGGTGGTTGCATGCAGCAATATTTTGCATAAACATATTTTTTAGATTTAACTGAAACTCCTTTTTTGTTTGCACGTTCGTTTCACCTCTGTCAACCGCCCGCATTTTCCCACCCTTTTATTGCTTCTGTCTTCATTTTCGGTATTAGTCACTCTAAAATAGTTTGTTTGTGTAGTATTAAGGTTAGGTTTGTGACAGCTCTGAATAAAATGTAGAATTTTGATTTTTGTGAAATGTATTGCCAACTTTGAACGTAATACAGAGATTTTATTCTTGACCAATAATACAAACTATATGTTTTTTTATAAATTTTATTTACACCCAAGTAGGTTCATGGGCTAACTTGAAAATTCTCTCTTAATATTCTAGAAGATTCGGTTTACGAATTTTAAAAATGACAGTCTGCATTATTGCTGTTGATTATATGGGTTGCACTTGCACCGACTCATAAATTAAAATAATAACTTAAAACTCAGCACTGATCCGTTGGGTGGTTTGCTTTTAGCTTACCTTTCAACTAATTTTTAGAAGGTTGCCAAAAAATGCCCCCTCTTCTCGTAAACGTAATAAATGAGATATAGAAAATCCAGGCTTGAATTAGGCCTTGTCGGGTATATTGACAAATTCAAATACATAATGTACGTTGGAACAAAAAACTATCATGAACTAAAACATTATTTTTCTTGCTGAACTAGCCTCTTCACTTCCAATTTTTTCAGTCCCCACCCCTACAACACGCAGGCAAAGACAAAGGACCCAACAAATCTGAAACGGGCTCGTCTAATTCCGCCCAAATTCGGCACTCTTTACCGCGGTCACCGACCAATTGAAATCTACCATTTTCATCTGAAAGTTGGTTCGGCTAAAAAACCCAAATAGCCAAAACGCAACTCTACGCCAGTGAATAAGGAATCTTATTCAATGCTTTAATGTAATAAATAGTAATAAAAATGTCTATACAATTGATCAATAAAGAAGTATGCCATTGTAAAATAAAATTGAATTCGTGGTACCTATATGTATATTCTTTTCTTCGCCCCACTTTAAATTTACTACACTAAAGTCCCTTTCGCGAAATGCTGCTGAGAAAAGCAATCTAACAAAAAAGCCTACTAAAATTATTTAAATCTGAACTAATTCTAAAACTCCCTCTGAAAATTGCGATATCCGTGTGTACTAACCTTTACTTAGAATTTAATTTTCATCCCCTAATAGATCAGTTTGACGAACATGTATAAAACAATCGGCTTGAAAAAACGTGATACTTGAAAGTGACTACATTTTGTCCTCTTTCCAAACACAGTTCAGGAGTCTAGGATTTTTTGGTATGAATTTTGCGAAAACTGGTTTAGGAAGAGGTACAAATTTACTACTTCGACTGAGCTGGTGTTGGTGTCTTTACGAGAATTTTTTCAGTGAAAATAGGTTTTTAAATCGACACAATAAAGGTCGCATTACTCGCGTTGCCAACGTTACTTATATACCTACGCTACACGATGTGATACAAATTGAACGTATTTTTACCAATTGACCTGGCGCCTAATTTGGCGAAACCGATTATTATTAATTGCTACTAAATATAGTGCAAATGTTTAGAAATGCGACTTGCGTATTTCTAAATTTGAATAACTATAACACTTTACATAATATATTAGCGTATCGTTAATACGGTTGTAAACCATCCAATTAACAAATTTGTGCTGTAAAAAAAAAGTAGCGATTTTTAACGTTTGTAAAAACATCAAAATTTCTATTCTTAAGTTCCAGTCTCTCTAGTACCTATAAACTTCAAGAAACAATAGGGAAGGTGGAATTGGCAATAAAATTAAAATTAGGCACCAACTGAAACGATGGTGATGTAACCCATACCAGAATAAGTGTTTCGTTTTAATTTTTTTATGTTCTTCTTAATAGAGGCTTGTCAGTTTTAAGACATTTGCGTTTCGGCGCCATTTCCAATCACAGAAAATTTCCGGAGGACTGTTTATTGTTACTTCGCATTAGTTGACCAATTCCATGGTCACATTCTAGACATATACCGATCGCGATCAACATCGCATTAACATTATAGAATCTCAAGTGCCGACTTAAATATTGTTTACCTATTTACAGTTTTTATAAATGCCATATAGTAAGGTATCCTATTTTAACGATTACGAATGTGGTGGTGTTGCGTAACTACCAAATACTACGCTGACTATTTACAATTTCTTTCATTAATTGGTGATTTAATAGCGTTAAAGTCGAAGCTACTCATTTGTATAAACAAATGGATAATAATATTTAAACGACAAGGTGACGAAATGAACTTTTAAATTAACAAAAATGTGTAAACATATTGATAATCTGAAAAGGAACCCATTCATCTATGTCAATGAATTAGATAAACGTTTATTGCTTCATGCGTGAAATGGATAATAAAATAAACTGTGTATTTACAATTGTAAAGAAATCTCATTGAATCTGTTTCCTAAAGTAGGTAAAAAGAAATATTGCAGTTAGGGATTTTTATGGGTCACAGAGAGTGCAATCAGTACCTTCCCTACTCCTAGTATAACAAGCAAATTATGATCATTTTAATCTTTTCGGAAATGGTACCTATACGCGAATAGATAATAGAACTTGAAAGCTAGAATGTATGCCATTGGAGATACGGTCTAAAGTTTCAGGAACATCATTACAGAGTTTTCAAGATCCGATTCGATAGTATGCTGAACGTAGTTTCTCATGTATGAACTTTGCGTATATGTAATATCCTCTATGTCATATTAGATAGCTAGGGGAAGATTTACTCTATAGTTTTATCGTTTACACTTGCACCTCCATAGCTACCCCAACCCAACTTTAGGTGTTTTAATAATCTTGCTGAAAATCTTCGTCTAGCTGCATCTCCCCATTGTCATCCACTTAACTCTCCGAAGATCGTGTGATCAGAGGGTATATCCCTTTTTCCAATAGATTCCGATATAATTTATTTATTATTTATTATCCCTCTCTTGTTCTGAGCCCTCAACACGCTTGCGCCCAATTACAGAGTGACCCGCATAATATTACCCTGTAAGATTTCCTTTTAGGTATAGGGACCCAATCATATGACTCTCAAGAATACCTGCCGAAACAGCGTTTTTCAGACTGCGGAAATTGGGTGCGATCATCTAGAAACAAGCGTGAACTTTCGATATCCCGGTACCTACGATTGTGCTGGTTCACCAGTTAAGTCGATTTGTCGGTAAAACAGATTTTTTTTTAATTAGGAATCTTCGTCAATTCGATGGGGGTTCACTTGTCATTTTAAACTGGGGTAACTGGGGGTGCGAGAGTAATCGTTAAAACTAAGGTAACTCTTCCACTAAACGTCTCTGGTGCAACCCCAGAGAAGTATTGGCACTTCTGTTAATAATAATAATTAATAGTTTTTATTCGTCGTCTGAACTTAGCGTTAAAGTAAAAATAAATAATAAAATAATTGAACATGCAAATGTGAATTGGTTTTAATGTATGTCGCCCACATTTCCTTTAGAGACTTGTGGCCCGGAAAAGGCAGCTTTATTATACCATAAGGGGTGCGCGAAGGAGCGCGGCCCACATATGAGAACTTCGTACGCGACATCCAAGAAAGACGGTCGATAAATAGAGCAATGTATCGAGCCATTGTTACTGTTCAATAAACGTCCATTGTAAATTGTTGTACAGTGTTTAATTTAGGGGTGTAATACCCCTAATCCTTTATATCGTTAGTGAATCTTTTACGTGTATTTCAATTTTTAATTAACTCTTTGGGATTATTGCTGTTCCACAAAAAGGAGTAAAGAGAGATATTTGTTTCAAAGAGAGCCAATTTTGAAATTTACATAAACTCTCCAGAACATATTGGAGTGCAAAATTTGAACTAATATTTTTCCAAATTGTGGTTACACATTCTTGACAATTAATGAGATATGGATGAGACCGGAATGAACTAAATTCTTTCCTAATTTTATACCTTTGTTTTAACCTCATCAGCTAGCTGGAAGTAAAAGTACAGAAAGGTAAGTTTAAAAAGTACTACCCACAACAACAAAGAGAACGAAAAAATTGGTAGAAGAACATGAGAAAACTCTTTGTGAGGTACCAATACCAATCTGCGCCATTTTTCGGGGAAGGATTACCGAACCACCTTTTTATCTATAACCGCCCGTTACACAACTTAGATCATATTTGACTTGCTGACTTAAGAGGGCAATTCTATGTTTACGCAAACAGCCCATGTAATTGTCCGTAGCATTTTCTTCTGTATGATGGGTTCAAGCTATTTTCCCTAAGTTCCACTTAAAATATACAACTATCTAGCCAATTAAAACTATTTAAGTTAAAGCTTAAAAGCTTTCTTATTAAGTAAAGCGTTCTATTCTGTTGAAGAGTTTCTGCTTTACGATTGAAAACTTTTCCATGTAATTATTAAGCATGTACGAGTATAATATTTTAGATTTTTCCATTGTTTTGACGAATGTAAGTTTCTTTTGCTAACTACGCATGAAATAAATATTATTATTATTATGATTATCATAAAAGATTAGAGACTGTACGTGGGTATAATAATAATATTTTAAGATTGACAGTAATGGAGGTGCCATCGCAAATAATATTTTTTAAAGAAAATATGCGAGTGTCACGTGAAGGAACACCAATGCACACTTCCATTCTAGTTAAATAAGAAACTTATCAATTGAGAGGTATGGTAATACCCCGGATTCCATAGTGTTGTAGCTGGTATAAATGAAATATGATCAAATGTTTTAGAATAATAAAAAAAATGTGCAGTGACTTTTTTCCCTAATTCAAGATTTCTAAGGATACAGCTTACAAATTAAAGGATTCCATCTTGGATGGATAATCATCTTCGGAAACCAAATTGATGCGGTTCCTGGATCTTGTGACGTAGTAGGAAGTTCATTAAATGCACATAAAACGCTTTCTCAAGCATTTTTTAAAAAGCGGATAGCAAAGATATAGGACGCTAATTCTCAAATTCGCTTGTGATGCCTTTTTTGTGTACAGGAACCACAATTGCAGTTTTTAGTACTTTTGGAATACGCATTGGTGATTGACATATAATATTCACAATTTCTAGTTGATCGAATTATAGATGGTGTATTTATAGTTGGTGCCGATAGTGATGTTTTAGAAATGCCTTCGGATATTCACCACGCTTGGTTTCCTTGATCGAGAGTATTTTCCAAGCGCATTTGGAGCTTTCTGGTGCATTCTCGTATAAATTCAATTAGTTCCTGGTGGTGTTCGTAAAGTGAGTTTTTAAGTTTACGTCCCAGATTTCATGCTGAAGAGAACCTTAATGATGTCCCTATTCAAGGTTTCGTATTCTTGTGTACGATTTCTATCGACAAAGCCAAGTCAAAATAATAGCAAGTTTTCTCCAGAAAATTGGAAAATTTGTTATCCGAGGTAGGCTGGGAGAATACAGAGTGTTGATGAGGTCGTCGGATTAAGTGTTTTTTTTCTACCAATGTTGATGTTAAAATCCCCACAAATAAAGGTTAATGCATTTTTAATTACAAAATAATGTGAAAGTTTATCGAGCTGGTTTATAAACAACTTGACGTCATTCGAAGGTATTTGGTCTAGACTAAACAAGAGTAATGATAGATTATCAGTTTTACACTGGTCACCGCAAACGAAATTTCACTGATAGCATTGTTTAAATTAAACAATGCTGATAGGTAATAGGAAAGTTACACGTTTCGGTTAAAAAACCTATCTCGGGATTATTCAAAGTGATTAAGGATAATGCATAATTCTAAACACAATAAAATCATCTACAAAAATTTCAATGGTTTGGTCATGAATAGAAAAATTATCAAAGTCCTCGTGTGAGATCGAAAAGACTTCAGCGCATTTTTGTGTGGCAGATCAGTATTCTATTAGCCAGTTTTGACTCCACCATCAATAAGATCTTGTCGAAGGCTACCACATTCCCTTTATCGGTACCCGCTTCTGACGTCTCGTGCACCCTCAATTCGCACCTTTGAAATTGTTTCGACTCCAGCATCAGTAAGATCTTGTCGGGGACTATCACATTCCCTTTGTTGGTACCCAGCTCCGACGTCCCGTTAACCCGTAATTCGCATTTTGGTGTATTTCGCTAAAAAAAACCGTAACAAAATAATTTTGGGTACTTCTCATAGGTCGAGCTTGTATTTGCAACAGGAGAAAGAGAGAACGCGATTAGAGCTCCTCAGAGCGGCCAAAGTCAACTACCCCTCGAAGACGCGTGCCTTGCAAAAACTAGTTAATTTTACCCCTAAGATAAAACCAAAATTCCGTCATGCAAGAGTTGTGTGCGTTTATAAGACCTTTCCGACGACACCAATTTGAAAACAATCGGACCAAAACTGTAGAAGAAGAAATGAAAAAACTGAAAAATCACAAGGTTAGTATAATACGCTCGGGGATGGCGCCCAGATGTCGCAGACCCCACATCATGTAGTCCCGTCCCTAAAGTTGTTAATTGCACGTAGGTGGCTTCTCGTCTGTCTACAATCGTTCTTCTACGGGCTTGCATTGACTGCCAGCCAGCCAGCCAGCGGGTCAAAGTGAGATTAAAAGCTACCTTTTTAAAAATAAATTTGCAAAAATGCACTAAAAACCAAGGCTAATACAAAATATATGAATTTGATACATTTCACGTTTTGAATGTTTGTTATCGCTTAAAAATACGAGTACGTATACAGTTATACCAGGTATCTACCGGGCAGTTCATAAAATTCTGAAAAAAATACCATTCCATACAAAGGCCAAGTCTTACAAGATTAGGGTAACATAAATACGATTGGCTAATTCGCTTCTGTGAATTAATGTCCTAAAGATAACGAAAATCCCTACTTGTTTTCAGAGGATCGCAATGTCCTCATTGGGCAAGTATCCTTGGGATCAAATTGGGTAGTTATTTCTAGAGGGAAATGTAACAGGAGAATTATGTCGGAATCTATTGGAAGAAGTGATCAACCCTCTGATCACACAATCTTTGGTTGTGTTGTAATTGTAATAATTCACAGAATTGCAATTAATGGTATGTTGTTTATGTAATTGTTATTCATAGTTATTTCACCTCAATCAGAGCAAAGACTAGTCTTTGATCAGAGTTCAGAGAAACTCGTTTCGACAGTAAACCGTGATCAATAGCGCTGATGTCGAAACGCGTTTGGTTTGATTGTAGAAAAATTCGTCTCTGGAACATTCTTCCTCCAGATATTCACCCTGGAATGATTGACTCTCGAAGTACTTGTCCTGGAAGATTCTCTCGACTAGAAGGTTCGTCCCAACTCGAATATTCGCTCTGACTCGTCAATAACGTATTGGGATTAAGAAAACTTGCCATGGGAAAAGTGTAAAACTCTTCTATTTTTAAATTAATCCATAACCTAACCATGAAATTCGCGTGTTTCACTTGTCCGAATGGGCCTTGGCAACTTATGGTGCTTATATACACTTCGAGCAGGTTTTTGTTTTGTTTAACAACACTAGTTGTCAAATGCCGTTAGGATGCAAATTATTTTTTTGGCCAGTTTACCTTCAAATAATGCTTCAAATAAATCCAAGCCGTATGAGATTTTATTTGGGAAAATTAAAATGGTGGCGCTATAGTTTATATGCAACCTATACTTGAATACTAATGTGCAAATCGTGAAAGTATGTAAGCGCACTTAATATAACGGTCTTAAGTGCTTGATGTTTACTTTTGAAGCATTGATATTATATAATGCTGAAATTGAAATCGGATTTGAACTGAAAAATATGCTTTATACCATATACATTTATAAAAGAATGCTTTATACACGGATATCGTAAAATGGGGGAAAGGAATTGGATTGCTGCTGAGGTTTTCTTAAAAAGAAATTTAAAGTAAGAGGTCTTAATTCTTCTGTGAGTCAGCGAAATAACGACTTTGATATTTTAAAAGCTCAAGAGTAAATTAATATTTGCCAATCTTCATTAATTTATTTTTATAGCTATTGAATTAATCATTTGACATACGATATACGAGCGCGAGATGAAATTGGTTATTATAACTCGGTTCATATCGACCTAGATGTTATTTACAAAACCACGCCTAGCCATAAGTGGAATGGTTTGCACAATCCCCTGTTAAAATAAATCTTTTTGGAAACGAACATCTCTCGCACGCATGGAGAACGCCGCGCATTATATTTGGGTGCAGTACTACACCCACCTTTGTTAATTATTGACGATTATTTAGGACGCACTCAGTGTCTCTGACCTGTATACTTTTCTTGTGCAACGCTAATAACACAATTATGCGTAAAATTTGTTACTCGGTCAAGGATATTGAGGTGATTTTGGGATGCGACACTTAAAAAAGAGTCCAGTTTTTGCAATAGCTATAATTTGTCGTTTCCCGGTACGTTGTACAATTTTTGGCGAATGTACGCGGAAGTAATATTACATGATTATTCAAAATCATTCCACTGTAATCGAAAGTGGTGTTGAAATTAAACAAGTGCCAAAATTTTGTACTGGCACATTATTAGGTTTTATGATCTATTCAATCCATTTTAGGACGTGGTTAGATTGGTAACATTTGTGAAAGTTCCTTTTTTAAAACTTTATTTATGCTATTTTAAACAGAGATATTCATAATAGAACTAAAATTATATTTCATTGATGTTCCAATTAAGATAACTAAAGCATGCACCCATGAAGATGGCCGCAAAAAATGCGCAAATTAAAAGTTAGCGAATCTACCTTGTTCTGAATTCAATGTACAGGGTGTTCTATTTTTGAAACTTTCATTGTGCCGTTTTTGGGTCAAACTTTTTATCAATTTTTATTTAATAGTCTGCCGTTTTCAAAACGAGGCCAAGTAAAAAGTAAAAGAAAAAGAAAAATATAACACTGAAAAAATTAAAAAAATTCAATATCAATTCAAAAAGATTCAAAAGATTAAAAAAGTTATGAAAATATCAGATATTCATATTTCTTTTTCATTGTTTTTTATTTTTAAACTTTTTTTTAATCGTTCTGAATCTTTTTTGAATTTTTTTTAATCGCTTGAGTCTTTTCTTAATATAGTCCATGTTATATTTTTGAAAAATAATTTAATGTTATATTTTTAGGATATAATATATAAAGTGTTCTATTAAAAAAAATTAGGTTAGATACGATAACTCTTTACCTGACCCAGTATACTTATTTAGAAAACTGCAGCAACTTTTTCATAAATATTTTTCTGTTTTTTTAAGTAATAAAGTATGGGTCGTGCTGAAATTGACAATTTTTGATTTCCCCGGATTTCTTAAGTAAGTGAATATTTTCAAATTTTAATATTACTGTTTTAAGTTTGATTCAAAAATAGCACATATGAAGCCTATATTAATTTTTTTATATGACTAACAATTACGGAGAGCTCATAAAAGTGTCGAAAATGACACCCTGTACCTTTGATTTGCAGTCAGATTTTCGTTAAATCTCTGTCGTCCGTATGCAAAATAATTAAAAAAACTGCAAAATTCGCGCCGATAAATTCGCCCTCGGAATATTCGTCTCAAAGTAACTCGCCCCTGGAAAACATTCCCCGGAAAATTCACTCAAGGCAAATTTCCACCGGGAAGATTCGACTGAAGATTCACCCACAGAAATATTCATGGTCGCAATATTTGTCCTGAGAGTCTTCCCCAACAAATTTTGGTCATGATGATGAAAAGAATTTGTCTGGATGATTAGAGTCAACGAAATATGTGTCATTTTTGCGCAGGGATTTTCAATGAGTTTTTTATTGTTTAATTGGTTTTGGCGTCTAGATAAGGATTACCTCCGTTTTAAGAGGGATATAAATTTACATTTCCTAATTCATCATGAAATAAAGTCAACGCGGAATTTGCTGTGCGTGCAAGTTCTGAAAAGAGATTGGGATTGATTAAACAGCCGTTTGAGATTGGTGACGCAAAGGACACAAACCAATAGAAAATTCCACAGAATTATGCGTTGTAACATTTGAAATTCCATGGATGGCAATTATCAGTTCACATTTTGTTGGATTCACCAATACTCCAGAAATCCAAGGAAACATTGTGAATTCTGTCAACTTTTGGATATTAGCCAGAATGGCGTATATGCGCTAGCATTCTTATGTCCAATAGCACCGTCAAATCTAAACTTTGTTTAAAATCATGGCAACGATTGTCGCGGCAATGGTTTTCATGGATATTAAACTATAATTAATGATCTTAAACGCAGTCGGAATTTGACTATTTAGGAATCAGTGTCGAGGGGGTGCATGTTCTTGATCTATTCTAAATGCCCCGCTATAAAATTCATTTAAAGTGATATCAGAAATCGTTTTACCTAAACATAAATCAAAAACAAGTCTCCGCAGCGTTATGAACCAATAGTAAAACATCAGGCAGGTTTTTAAACGATATACCTACAACTTAGAAGAGATCACCTTGACAATAAAATAAGAGTCAGCACGCGGAAGAGATTGTATTATTCCTAATAAGCGAATTTTAAGCGAGTAAAATTGAAATTAGATAATAGAGCTTTTCGTGCAATCCTGATCGCGAAATAAAAGACACCACCCACAATATTGAAGTCGAAGACTATTGTCGTAACCACTTACTATTCCATCTAAGTGCCTTCTTTGAACAATCATATTGTACGCCCACCACCTCCAGTACAACTTTGCGAATTCTTTCGGAACAATAAAATGTGGCGAATTGTTCGAGTCTACTTACCCACAGGAGGTTCAATGAATTCTCTCGGCCAATATTATCATAATGATCATGTCATTACTTGCCATTGGAAGTAATTGATCGTTCATTAAATTCTACCTGGGGGTCACAATACGTTACCGGGACATCAATTACATGTGAATATCGGTATTAGAAATCTTCCTATTCTGCCAACGCGATGGTATCGGTGATGGTAAAGCATGCGAGCCGAGTTTATGTCGAATAAATTGACAAGCAAGCTGCTCTTCCTGAGATCATTAGTAATAAAGTTAACAGCACCCTCGTTATTAACTCGCTAATTATTTATATTAGGGGGTATAAAAGGGAATTTGCACGTTTGTATGTTTTCGTTTATTGCTAGACATTAGAGAATATCCAAATAAGCTGTAGAAATACAGAGTAATGATATCATAAAGATTTTATGACGAAGACCATAAAAATTTAATCACTCGCTCGATTTGTTTAGAAAAATTGGTTTCGCGGAGTTTACGAGTTGGGTTTACCTAGCCTGTGTTAAACAGTGAGGTAATGAAACGGAAGTGAGGTCGATTTCGTGAACAAGTGGTGACGCACAATAATTGTGGTCATTGCATAATTTTTTCGGGAAGAAGTAAAGGAAATTTGTTTGGGAGCTACAGCATGCCCTGAAAATAGAATTGGATCATAGCACAACAAAGTGTATAGGTACCTACGGTTTGGTTTGGTACAAAACCACATTCTATGTTAGGTATGTATAGAATCATGTCTTCGTAAACCTTGAACGTAACAATAGGAGATAAAGTGTTTACGAGTGGTAAAAGTTATAAACATTAAATTATTGCACTTTAAAACCACTGCGATATACAGCTCTTGCACATGACCCTTTCGCCTACATCAGTGATGACATCAGGACGAAAGTGTAAAGAATCTACAGAGATACATAATAATCTTCCTATGTATTTTTTTAAATGGACGAATTTTAGATCGGATTTTAAGGATGTTAAATAGAATCCCTCAAAATGTGGAAATTACGTGCTTATTGTATTATAATCTCTAAATTATCCACGAAAACGCATACAAAATGTATTATGTAAAGTGAAACTTGATTAAAAAACGATGAACTATAAAAATAAGAGAGAAACAAACTGTCTTCCTGTATTTCCTAACGTTTTCGTCGATTGACGAATGTCTCAAAAATGGAATATCCAAGGAAGCTTTTACTCACAAAAGGAAAGTGAGGGGTTAGTCACTAGAGTTGGACTGGGTCACTGGGTCACTGGGTCAACTGGGTCACCTGGGTCACTGAATTAAACTGGGTCACTGGGTCGCTGGGTCACGTCATACTCTCTTCAGTTAGACCCAGTGACCCAGTTAGATCCAGTGACCCAGTTTGACCCAGTGACCCAGTTTGACCCAGTGACCCGGTTTGACCCAGTGACCCAGTTTGACCCAATTTCACCTGGGGACCCAATATGACCCAGTAACCAGTAATACTACAGTACTACAGTAATAATACTCGATTGCTTGACAACTGCCATTTCTGTGATGTTTGCTTTAATACTGCCGTAAAAAACTTTCCATGTCCCGAATTGTATTATAGTAATGTTATTTCTGAACAGTTCCCTCCTTCATTTCTTTGCTTCAGGGCTTACCAGTTGCTTACTGGTGTTCATTCACATTTAATTTTCTTCTACCAGTTAGCTTAATCCAAATACATCTTTTCTCTAAATACTCTCATTGACTACTTCACTACAAACTGTAAACAAATGCATTTGATTTTTTAGGTATTAGTTCTCTTGAATGAAATTGGGCTACGTGCTTGTTGGCGAATATTATTGAGGAAATTTTTTTTTAATTAAAAGTTACTTGAAATTGTTTTGGATGCCAAAATGTAAATACCAATACAAACCTAATGCTATAAATTTGAATAAAAATTAACCTTAAGACCTAGGGGTCAACGGTTTAAACTGGGCCACCGGGTCAAGATGGGTCACCGGGTAAAGCTGGGTCAGTGGGTCACCGGGTCAAGCTGTGCCACAGGGTCAAACT
Organism: Photinus pyralis; assembly: GCF_008802855.1. Classification (NCBI taxonomy): domain Eukaryota; kingdom Metazoa; phylum Arthropoda; class Insecta; order Coleoptera; family Lampyridae; genus Photinus; species Photinus pyralis. The sequence goes on along the minus strand of NW_022170596.1, from coordinate 42,095,592 downwards.
GGGTCACTGGGTCAAGCTGGGTCACCGGGTCAAGCTGGGTCAAACTGGGTCACCGGGTCAAGCTGGGTCACCGGGTCAAACTGGGTCAAGCTGGGTCAAGCTGGGTCACCGGGTCAAGCGGGGTCACCGGGTCAACTGGGTCACCGGGTCACCGGGTCACTGGGTCAGTAAACTAACTGGGTCACTGGGTCACTCTATGCTTGACCCAGTCCAACTCTGTAGTCACGAGACGTATCCCTCACTTCAAATACGCATATCTCGCTAGAGATTTTTATTTCTCTATAGGTAAATCTCTTCGACTATATGATTAAAGAGTACAGAACTTATTAAGTCCTACTGCATCAGGGGCAAAGGGCCACCATATCAAAGTGTTGGAAATTTTATATCATCGGATTTTAGAGAACTTAAACTGTACCAAGACTAATGCCACTAAAAGTTTCGCCTAGTAACTGAAAAAAATGTACGCTAGGTTCCAACCACAAATCGTTATTTTCAAGTACATGAGTATGTCGTTGCCAAATTACTATACTGCAATATCACTGATAGATGTTTCATTGCCAGATTAATTTTAGAATTTCTTTCATAACTGATGAGAAAAATTCCACCGAAATTGTTGCATGAGTACCTAACAATTTGGATACCTTCATAATGAAAATGGTTATCAAACATTCACTTCTAGCCGCTTCCCCACTGAAATCGAACTAAAAATAACAGTGTTGATATATTTTTGTCATGATTCAGATAGTTAGGATCAAGCCAACCTTGACTCAGATGCCAGGTCTGTAAATATTTGAAAAACTGTAGTAGTAGCTCCAACACGGAAGGCAGGTGGAGAAAGTGGCTGCAAAAACCCAAATGTCTGATATGGAATTTTTTAAGAAATCAAATCAGCTGGGAATTTTCGAGAATCAACAGTTTTCGAGACACACGATTCAATTTTGATATCTTAATACCATTTCAATTCAAAAATTAGAACCATAATAATTCATAGTTCTAAGATCGGAGTCGAGATTTTAAAGTATACATCATTTTAAGTTTCAAAAATCAAAACTTGCTTAAAAAAGGTTATTCCTTTGTCGTAAACTACAGCTTTAAAAAATGTTAACGCTTTCGCACGTAAGCCAGGAAAATTTCAAGCAAATATGTTTTAAGAGCTCTTCAGAGGTCTTAAGAGTTCTTAAGTTCTTAGAATCTTGTAGGTAGCACCTTTTAGAGGCTTTTAAAGATTTACGCCTATGCTTTAATTAATCTTTTAGAGCATTCGAGGCGCTTCTGGAGTTTTATAAAGGAATCTTACAATCTTCTACAAGGTTTAATAGCATTTCAGAGCTTTTAATGGGATACTAGAACGCCATGTTCCTTTTAAACGACTCCTCTTGAAAATTTTTAAACATTTTCAAGGAGCTTTAAGGGTTTTCAAGGGGAAAGTTTTAAACAGCTTTTGTGAGGAGCATGTAAAAGTTTTATTTTAAGGATAATTAACAGTATGGATTAATGTTTTCTCTGCGTGAGTGTTTAATGATCCCGACAGTCTTTTAGTGCCCTTTACAGAGCCTCCAAGACCAGTTGAAGAGCTTTTGAGAGACATTTTAATAATATTAAAAAGTAGGTATTTAATATATGAAATTTGATCTTTAAGAACTGTTATGGTTTTTAAAGTGTTTAAGAGACTTTAAGGGTACAAATTGTCTCCAACAGTCTCCCAGAAGAAATAATTTGTGTAAGAGCAGAGCCTTTAGGAGCTTTTGGGAACCTCTGAGAGCAAAGACGCCGACTTTTGAAAATTCCAAGGGGGGCACAACCGTTTCTACCAAAAACTTGACACAAAAATAATTTATATTTCTGTATTTTAAAATTTTAAAGAATTTACTTACTCTCCTACATATGTTATATGTACATAATAAGTAAATATACCTAACTACGAGCCGTTCAAACTTAAAATTTCTCAAGAAGGAAAAAAATAAGGTGTAAAAATACTCTCAATTCATCCTCAATCGAATGAACCCGTACAAAACAACGAAAATCAGAGGCTTATACTCTACCTTTTTGTTGTTTTTACTTATTAAAGTATATGAAATTTCTAGGGGTGGCATTGCCCCTCCCCCCTAAATTGTTCCAGCCGAGGCACGTGTCCCCGTGCCCCGGCGCAGTCGACAGCTATGTTGAGAGCTTTTAAGAGCCTAACAGGGCCTTTAAGACCATTAAAAAGCTTTTGTAATCTCGAGTTTTTACGTGTTACCAGTGTTTGATTGGAGCCTTTAAGAGGTTGCAGATAATTTTGAGCATAACTATCAACATTTATTTATGCACTAAATACTTTTTGTGTAATTTTTAGCGCATTTTTTAAGAAATAAAAAAAATGTGCTATTGTTTGCGTTTTGTCCGTCCGTCCGTTTGTTCGTTTGTCCGTCCGTGCGGACCCACTGCGGCTTTGAAATACTTTTAGGGGAATGGTCCTAGAGTCTTGGAATTTTTTGCATTATGTAGGTAGCCTATACCTTGAAGGTGTGTTAGACGGCCATCAAAATTCCCTGTCTGTTTCTAATTCAAAACCAAAATACGACGTTTGCCAATGTTATTTACAATGAGGGCGAGTACCTAACTGTATGTGAAAATGTTATTGTCTATTAAATGTTTGTTAGTCTGACGTTGTAATGCAATTGTACATTGTTTTTTACAAAAAATAAAAATGAAAATGAAAATAATTTCAGATTCGTGCTTTTCTTATTCAAAAATCCCCAGATACCAAATTTCGTCGAAAACAGAATTATTTTTCCCACTCTCATTTAGAGGTGCGCCCTTTTGTAGTAGGAATTTTGAAAACATTTTTGCAAAATCGGAACGAGCATGCCCAAAAACCTATTCAAAGACGTGCCGCCAGTGTTTCTAAGTGCTGACAAAAAAAATTAAAGAAGAAATGCAAATTTCGCCACTTTTTTTGGAGGTGGCTCCCGTACGAAACACGTTAGACCCTCGGTTTAATTGGAAAAAGTGCTTGTTTTGATCCCCCCTACCTGCCAATTTTTTTTACATCCAAATTAGAAAAACAAACTCATTAATAACCTGTGGAATAACACTCCTGATTTTAGAAAAATGAACTGTATTTGTATCTAATCTAAAACGTATATAGGTACATACGTTATAATCCAATGTATATACATAGAATATCATTGCGAGGAGCTATAATGTATATGATCAGGTGTATTTTTAACATAAATAAAAGATACACACAATGTGCGTGATACTCCTGGTATATTTTATATTTAAGATGCATATATTTTATACTTTGTGTGCCTAAACATCCATATCACATCCAAAATGTATATTTATAAAATATCATACTGGACATAAAATGCAGAAGATATTCCTTGTACATAAGACATCGAATTCTATGTGGGTATGGACTTTGTTTTGCTTGATCGCTTTGCTTTTCATCTTTGTAAAATTTAAAATGCTTAATTTGTCATTTTTTTAAAATATCTGAGGTTTTCAAAATTGCATCTATTTCTCTTTTTTCTCTACCGATTCCTTTAAATTGCATGCCAAAATAATTTAATTGATCAAAATCAAAGCCTAATTTAAAAAAAATATTTAAATTAATCCAATTAAATCCGCTAAACTGCTCAATCAAAGAGCTAGTCCACGAATTATTTTCTATGATGAAAAGCAAAACCACAATCAAAACGCTCAATCAAATAAAATCTGCCAATTTTATTTACTTACTTGAATCCTCAAAATCAAAATTCTGAAGAAGTGGTTAAAAATCGTGTCAGTCTCTCTATCACTATCTTCTCGTATCGCTCGTTTTGTGTATTTTTTAGATCGCCTGAGATATATAAAATTAAACTCAACAATTTTTACCAAAAGCAGTTTTATAAACCATCCGGCTGAGCAAGCGATCAAGGATTTTTCGCCGGGGAAATCCCAGAGCACGACCTTGCACCACAAAACAAGGTCACTCTTTATAGTTACATGACCGGAAAAATCGCCTTCACCAAGACCACGACCTAAACATGGAAGGGGGATAAATTCAAACAATGTGAAAGGTCTTAGAGATGAGAAAACAGAGAATTCCAAAAAAGCCGAGAAGTTTAGAAATCTGACCAACAGAACTGTTTTTGGAGTTATATTATCCTGTCGAAATGTACCAATGTAGAAATTTACAAGGACTGCTTTTTGATGATCACGAAGAATAATGATTTGTGTTTTAATGATGTAATTTATAACGGAGATTACTAATTAATTTACTTGAGATTACAGGTTACTATTTCACGAATATATCAAGGATAGACGAAAACAATAGACTCTTTGAAATTGGCAATTCAAATTTGTTATAGTGACGGCACGTTTCTACTGATGAACCAGCGTGTTTTTGTGACTCAATTGTAAAGATATCCTATAACATTTTTGTTCAGCTCCCAACTGCCGAAATTTGTGGTTTTTTGCGTTGAAGTCCTACGAAGATTTTTTAATTGCGACAAACCTCTTATATAAAAGTGACTTACGAGGAACGAGGTAGAATGAAACAAGATCATGACCATGTCTCTGTTGGTCCGTCGGTCTGTACTCTCATTTCCGGCTAAACCCCTGCACCGATTTAAACCAAATTTGGTACACATATTCTTAGACATATAAGGGCAGAATCGTACATACGCAGATGTGCGGGTGGTATCTGTACCAACCACAAATGAGTAAAGTCCTTGTCAATAGTAAGATCGATTTGCTAAATTATGATCGTGGACTTAGTAGCCACTCTACCGGTTTTTTTCTATTTCCCCTCGAGCAATATACTAATGGACATTATGTTTTATTTCCTAATCGTGCAGGCAGAAAGGTATTCATTTTATTGGCAATGACCACCTTCTTGACGATTTTAAGGTGAGAAGTTGTGGTAGCATGATTTAAATAATAATTTGCACGCTTCTGTTATTTTCACAGTGGAAAGATATGGAAATGAAAACCACTGAAATGCCAATCGCGACAATCATTCTAAATTTCGGAACAACTAATTAATTCACTCGTATTTCACTATTAGATAATATTGCCTCCAGCCGTGCGTGAAATTTGCCATAACAAACATGGAAATTTTTTCTTTCGGGTGTCTCGAATGTCAGTAAGTGTCGTATATCTAATTTAATTGATGACAATCTACCATTTTTATTCAGGCTCTACAAATTAGGGGCACCTTTAATTATTGTATTGACATTTTGAGGTGAATAAGAGATCAAGTATATTTCACAACGTACCTAATGTTTCTAAATATACATAATCCTACACAAGGTACTTATACAAATTTGTTTTTATGCATGCACGGGGACACCGTTAGATGCGGTTCAAGGTGTACTCTTTCGACATTGCACCTACATTTTAAGTAACTCTTTATGCAAATAGGGGGTCCGCTGCCTTTAACTTTGACAATGCCGTCAACGTCAGAATTCGATATTTTAAACTGAAACTGATTCGTATCAGCGTATCACACTTACAGAATTAGAATCGGGGACTGTAATTATGTATATGGAAAGTGTAAGTAATTATCATTCCTACATCGCAAGCTGTCATGACACGTACGGAACTATTTCCTACATGTAATACGGCATTCTTTCCATATTCGGTCTAAATGTACCGAGTACCGTACAATGATGTGGGCGTTTTAATTGTTTTCTTAGCAGTGGCGCCCAAGTCCATGTGATGTTTCCGTATTAGGGGGCTAAAGCGACCCCCCAGCTTTCCATACAATTAGAATATTTTATATGCACTAAAGGACATAATATAAAATGATTTTTTTTTAATTTTTTGGAGAGGGGTGTCAAATCTACCTCCTTCATCCTATTGCAATCCAAGTCTAAAGCACATATAGAAGAGGGCAAAGTTGCCATGAGGTTTAAAGTAGAGATAATTCTAGGGGCGGGGAGAGGCTAAATCAGAAATCAGTCTCCCCCTCAAATTTAAGGATCTAAGTAGCAGTACTGAATTGTGTTGTACAGATAATGCTTCGAATGGTGTTTTTTCGCTTCTCAAGTGGATTTTTTAATACATTTTCTAGAAACTTACTTGATTAGGGGATGGAAGTTTTTCTTGTGGTACTCCGAACTCGACAACAGTGTAATCACACAAGAGTAGATCTATTGCACCACAACATACATAATTCCGAGGGATTGATCACGTGGGATATTCTTGTCCCTCAAATAGGAAATTTCGGGGAAATATGAGGAAATTTTAAAAGAATGAGCAAATTCTAGGCAAATAGAGGGAAATTTTGAAAAAATAAGTGGAAATCTGAGGAGATTTTAAAGCAATAAAGGGTTTCTATAGGGCAGTAAAGTTACTCATTTCACGTTAATTTGGAGAGGGGAAACCTAATAACCTATCCTAACTTAACAACAAGCGGTAAAACCGAGGGTACAACAGAACAGCGCTAAAAAAGTATGGTCGTAAAAAAGTGGTGTTAAAATTGGAGTGCAAAAAAATGTACCCCTATGGACCTTGTACCAGTATCGTTTTGTCAAGTTTCCGTCAAAGGTAACTTTTAGTCGGTGCACCCTGTATAATTTATTCTCTGTTTATTAAGTATTGATGTTATTAGGATTCAGTTTTAAAGCTACTATAATTCTCTGCACTTGATTTAGTTGCATTTTTATTAATTTTTCCATGAGAAAGGGGGTCTATGTAAAGTGATGAAGAGGTTTTTCATTTAAATGAACAATACCCGCACTTCTTATGGGAATTTTGATTTCCTTTTTAAAATTTCGTAGATTGTAGCTACACCTACGCTTTTAATGTCTTGTAATGTTCAGTTTTTTCCATTCAAATCGTACATTTTACTATTGATTTCAATTCTTTACTAATTAGATTGACGAATAAGTTATTTTTTCCAAATAAACCTAGGGTTGTAACGCAGGTAGGTCTAAATTTGGATCGAGTTTTTTTTTGTAAAGTTCGGAGTTCGATAGAGATTTGGTAGTGGAATAAATGAGCGAGCATTCCGTAGAATAGAAGACTGTCCCGTTTGCATCTTTTAATGTCGTCAGAGCATTATTTTGTGTATTTGGGAATGATTTAGTAACCAGAACGGGAATTTACGATAGCCGTCAGCGTTAATAAGAAGCCATTTTGTAGGTGTTCTTTAATTAATTAGGAATAGGCGGGATTATTTGAGGATTCATTGTTAAAATAGTGCGTGGTTCTTACAGAAAATTAAAATTATTCAACTCGCGTTTGATCATCAGTGCGACTAGTAAATTTCTAATGTAAAATTTTCATTATTTCGTCTCCGAACTACGGAAAGTTTAACCATCCATTTGAAAATAAATATTAATCCGCATCGGGAACTATCCAGGAATAACCACGTAGTTTTGGTCGCTAAGTAAATTTGTGCAGAATTCATCAAGAGCGAAAGTCAGTGTTCTTCGCGCATAATAGAAAACTTTCGGATGCGAATTATTAAATTCAACTCAAATGTGAGTTTTACAATGGAATCGATTAATATCTGGAAATGTCATTTATTTCACCATAAGGAGATTATTGTGCAACCAGACAACGTTAAAACATCATTGTAAAATACGCGTGTTTCCGTCGCATAACTTGGAGTCGTTTTCGGTCAAGAACAGTTTAATTAAGCGCGCTGGGTTATGTTTAGCTATGAATTTCTTCATTTTTTTTTGTATATCGGCCATATGCATATTATATGTCGCATAGAATTGCTCTTTACAGAGATCTTTAAAAAATTGCATAAGTTGCATCGATTTCCGGTTTAACCGGAAGTGATGCTGGAAATTTAAATCGGATAGATCGTGATACAAAATTATATGTATACTCAGTGACATGGAAATTGCAACACCAAGAAGGAGTTGGAATTTTTTGACCAAACTTGGCAGAAACGTTTAACTACTAAAAGGTAACAATTGATTAAAATTTAAAAGAAAAAGGATGAAATATAAACATATTTTTATTAATAATAATAGTAGTCCCTCCCTATTGGTTACGCACTCCCTCACGCTTCGTAGCATCGATTTTAGCAGACGGCCGATTTCCTCTTGAGGTATTGTGTCCCAAGCAACTGTGAGTAACCTCTAATTCATTGTGTAGAGCTTGCAGCGTCTGCGGAGGATGCGGTAAGTTCATCAGTCTTCTCTTCATAATGTCCCAAACTTGCTCGATAGGCGATATACTGGGAGATCTGGGTGGCTATGGCAAGAAATTGACATTATCATGTGCAAATAAGTCCATAGAACGTCTTTCAATGTGGGGAGGGGCATTATCCTGCTGGAAAAGTGGGTCTTCCAACTGCTGAAGAGATGGAAGAATATCGGGTTCTATCACGTCATCCACATATCGCTGGGGGGGTCATATTACCTCGAATGAATAACAAACGAGCCCTACTCCCATAAGTTATAGTACTCCATACCATAGTCCCCACAGCTTAGTGCACATGCCTCATAACAGAAAATTCAACATTGCGACGTTCCCCACGTCTTCGGCTGCCCTTCATACGGCCATCATGCATACCCAAACAAAATCGGGATTCATCACTGAACACCACCCAATGCTACTCTAGGTTCCAGTGCAGTCGCAACCTACACCACTCCAAACGCTGCTAGCGGTGTTGAGCTGTTAATGGTAACGAAAGATGTGGCCGATAGGATTGCAAGTTGTAAGCTCTGATTCTGCGGTAAACCGTTCGAAGTGTTACAGGACGACCTTCGTTAGCTAACAATTGATCGGCAATTGACCTGGTACTAGAGAATCGGTTTCTTGTTGCCATAAGATCCCGCACTTCAATTGTTCTTTTTCGCCCCCCACCCTTTCCTGCCCCCTCCCTTTCCTCTCTACGACGATCCTGCCCCTTCCCAAATCCATGCCCGATTGCAACGAATCATGGTGGATTGACTTCGGTTAAGGTGACTTGCAATTTTTGTGAACGAAAAACCACCTCCGCCCAAACCAACAATACGACACCTGTCAACTTCTCTTAATTCGCAGTAATTTCCACTTTGGCGTATCTAGGCATGATCACAGCCTCAAAAGAAACGATTAAAAGCGAAAACAATAAGAACTGAACAAAATCTCGCAAAACGTACACGATATAAGAATACTAGAAAAAAATGAAAGAACTGTCAAATAAGCCATTACCACTTGATCCATATGAATGAAATTTTAATCAATTGTTACCTTTTAGTAGTTAAACGTTTCTGCCAAGTTTGGTCAAAAAATTCCAACTCCTTCTTGGTGTTGCAATTTCCAATGTCACTGAGTATATTTGACCATTTCGAATTGCGTCAAATAAAAAAGATACTGAGGCGACTCCATTATCTCGAACACACTGTATAACATACCAGGTGATTCATTTATGGGTAATAGGTAACATTTTGTGTTAGCCCCCTAACAAGTTACAAATGACAAAAAGTTTTAATTAAAATTATGAAATAAATTAGAATTGGTAGATAGTTTAAATTAAACAAATTGTAACTGTAAGAACAATAATTGACAATTCAAGTTTTGCCGTGTGTGAAAACTTAATCTTAGGTATACTGTATTTCTTTTCATATTGGTTTTAAACAATTCAAGTTATAATGTGATTTTTATTAGCATCTTAAAATTGATTTCAATTTAAAGATTATTTTTGGAGGGCGCATACGAGGGCGCATATCTTTCGGTGTATCTATTTTTTTTTCAAAAATCCAGCCCGTTATTTTTTTGTTTCCGTATGCCTAATATACGTATCCAAAATTTGAACAAAATCTATCGAGTCTTATCTCGGAAAATTGCCAGCGTAAATACGTATACAGGGTGGCAATTTGAAAACTTACCACCCCCCATGTCTTTCATTTTTTCAGAGCTTACCAACGACGTATCACACATGGGGGGGTCACTATTTAAGATTTAAAAGTTGGAGTGGCTGGGGCGCAGGGGGTTGGAGGGGGTGCATCACCAACAATATCATTGTGATTCTCCCCCCGAATTACCGAAACGGATTGATTTTTTAAAATATCTCGTTTATTTACTAAGACATGGGGGTGGTAAGTTTTCAAATTGCCACCTTGTATAGGTACATACAGACGGGAAAACATTTTTTTTTTAAAGTTGCTTAAAATGATCTAAAATGTCGACATTTCATGAAATTTTGACATGTCCAAAAAAATGGAAATGATCAATCTAGGAAGCTAAAAACGGTAAATTGGCGCCAGTTGTTTTTGGACAATCTTTATTTAATTCTGGTTGTGCCTTGCGAAGTTTATATCCACTTATTACCAAGGCATCCGTTTTCAAATAAAACTATAAGAGCGCCAAAATTTTTCGCAATTACTCAGTGGAAAATTTGGCGTCACTTATTTTTGGGATATTCCTATTTAATTCTGATGGTACCTTCTTAAGTTTGATTTTCAAACAAGAAATGACCGCCAAAATATCAGCGACAAAAAAGAGGAAAATTTGGTGCCACTGATCTTTGCGATATTTTTATTTTTTCTGATTCAGATTTTATTTTTGAAATAAATATCAAAAGTAGCAACAGAAAAAGCATAAATCTCTTCTCTTTCAACGCTTTCTCGTAAAATAGACACTTTGAGTTATCCCCAACATCGTGAATGTTTTATTTTTAATTTAAATAGTTTGGAGCCCACATTAAGAAAGATGATTGTTTTTTACAGTATCAGAAAATTAACAATCACGTAATAACATCACCACAGTTTATCGATTTTTTCAATATTCATATGAAATTAATGGGTCTAGCGACAAATCTGTGGTGTTAGTATAATACCGTTTGCAAATTATTGCATTATTGGGTATTATTATAGTATAATAATTGTATCGCGGTGGTATATTATTTAGAATTGCTTTTTCAATGAAAATAACAAGATAAGTGCATTGTGCAATTGGCCATAAACAAAAATACAATAAACGAAAAGTCATAAATAATTTTTTTTGCCAAAAACAGAACATGAGGCGCCAGTAGGAAATCGTTTCATTTTTCACTCCGAAAATTTCGTACATAAATCGCCCAAGAATTTAATTTACCAACAAAAGCAAGCATCAAGAACAAGCCGAACAGTAATGACCGAATTTCGTGTAGGGCCTGTGGGGGATTCAGGAAACCACTCTAGAAAATTGAGTAACTGTTTCGTGTCATCTTCAAGTGATTTTTGTAATTTGGTAACAGCCTAAAATTTGCGTGTCTTAAATTCCATCGCTCGAGGCTATGGGAATTAATGAATGAATAAGAGGAATCCAGTTTCTTTAAATAATGCACAAATTTGTTTAGTCATAAATTAATGTTTCCTATTTTAAAATTTACGCTTAGTTTGTTATCAGCAAGGATGCAATAAATTTAAAAACCTTTGAATGTAAAACGCGAAGGTCGTTTTCTAAAATTACGTTAAAATCTACCTTTTTACAGGAAATCCATTCTGTTCAGTTTTTCGGTGGTACTTTGTTGCATGTATCAATTAAAAATTAGGTCAGGAATTTAAATTTTTTAATTGGTGCATATTTTCCTTAATTGGTATTGGTATTAAGTGGATCGAATTCGTAATCTCTCGAAAAAAATTTATTTTTTGGCAAACGATCTACGAAATCCAAATTTATATTAGAATGTGTAGACGCCTATTTTTTTAATTTGCAAGCGTCCGAAAATAAACTTACTTTGGCAAGAATCGATTGTGCATCCAACGGGGCCAATAAACCAATCCACTAATTAATTACACAACATATAACGGATTATCACACGCGGCTTTACCAAAGGAACGTTCTGTTAGTACTAACTTTTTTTTTATGAACATCCAACTAGCTTACTGTATGAATTCAGACTGCAAGTCTTCGCGTCTCGCGTACGTACATTCAGTAGTCGCTTTTTTGATTCGCGACAGGAATCGCTATTTCTAATAAGTATCGAACGAACTGGTAATGTCAATGTCAATATTGTTGGTATAATAATGCGATCTCGATAGTATTTTTATTAAGGCTAATTATAAACTAGAAATCCGCCGGCAGCGTAATGAGTTTATTACACGGCGATAACGTCGATTTTTGTTGGTTTATACTCTGGTGCTATTTATCTTATCATTCAATATTACAGCAGCAGTTGTAGAGAGTATCGTAACGATTGACAAATTTGTAATAAATTTTAAGGTTAGCGATATAGGCCAATTGTTACAACAGGGCGTTAAACTATCGGGGATTACGTTTCAGTAGCACAACTAATCGTGTAAGATTGGAATATGGAGATTAAAATTAAATCGCGGCGCCTTTGATGTTTGCAAGAAGCAGTATGCGTGGTTGGTCTAAACTATAAGTATTTCGCAACAGGCAGGAAATAAAAACGGTATTGTTTTGATTCTAAAATTGTACCGGTGCACTGGTTCCTATAAGCAGCTATAATAGCCATCCCCAAAACAGTTTTTAGGTTGCTAATTGTTATTCGAAAACTTCTGGTTTTCATTACTACTGCAGGAAACGTTTAAGACAGACTTTTATTTGCAACTTAGATGAGTGGAAGAACATAGTAACATTAGTATCTATATGCTAATATCTTTAACAGACGTAATGCCGCAATTTTGGAGATTAGGTACTGTCATCATTTTGACCTCTAACGTAAACAATTGACAAAGCATTGACCGCCAGAAGCAGAAAGTCATTACCGATACCTAAGATTGGATTGAAAGAATTCTTTGGTAAGAAAAAGCTGTTCCATCAGTCACACGTTGTACCTAGGTAACATTTAACACCAACCACTCCTTTGGCAGAAAGCTTTAAAAATTATAAGATAAACCAACGAATACTTTGCTAAAGAATTCTACGAGAGCGAATTAGTTTAGGCGCGAATTTTCCGGAAGCATATTATCTATCCTAAGAACGAATTATTCGGGCGCCAATTGCCCTGGGAGCGAATTGTGTCGGGACGAATTCTCCGGGCGCGAATTGCCCGTAAACCGCCGCGCCGGTTGCTTTAGGGCCGACTACTTTAATTTCCGAGTCAAGTAGTAAAATCGTCTTTTTTAATATAAAGTTTCAACGTTAATATAAAACTTTTGATTAATATAAATGTAAATAAGTCCTTTACATCCAAAACTTAAAATGGAGCAATACATAAGTCATAATATTAATGTGTCGGTGATGACAGGAGTCATTAGACATTACCATAGTATCCTTGGACATTACCACTGTAACGTGCAAAGGACGTGCAGGAAAAGGGGTCTGCTACAGCGTTAATGTCCCTTGCAGCGAATTTCGAAAGGGAAAAGGGAATTGACCACGGCTAGCTAGGGGAAACGGGTCTTCCAGTGAAGCAACCACCGAGGTTTGACAAAGCTCATATAATTTTTGGACGCCAGGCGTGCACAAGTCACGCCAAAAAGTAAATAAAAATATAAACTAAAAATAATATAAGAATACAAACTTTGTCTTGGCAACGAATCTACTACACAAAAGATATTTAATTGCATTAAGCAGTAAATTAGCACTTCTCGGCAAGGTTACTTTGCAAATTTTCAGCACAGCTGAATACGTATACGCTATAACTTAATCTAATCTCATTTACAACTGTAACGTACTGAATTAACTTGCGTTAACAATTAGCGACAAAGGCAAAAGACAGTTTATAGTTGATTGGACATTAGCAACTTCGATATTTCATGTAATCAACTGCAGAGCAGTTCGTCACCACGGTAGCAAAAATGTACAGCAAAAGCGTTTACCTACACTTTGGCAGCTGCTACGAAAGTTCACACATTGCATTGCAGAACCAAGTGTTAGATGAGTTCCAGCTAAGCAGACATATCAATCATAGATTGGTGAGCTCGTTTAAGCATTTTATAAGAGAACGGTACTTCATCGATAGGAGTGGTTACACGAAAAATACTTCCAAAAACTCATTAGTAAATGGGTTTCGGATTCCGATATAGGTAATTAAATTAAAGCATATGGCATAATCTCAAGAAGATACATCCTCTACTTCAGATATATCACCCTCTTTCGCAATAATTTCAACGACGAAAGTAAAAGTGATATTTTTCTCAATACCAATGGTACCAACTACTAACATACGAAGAACGCATTCTGTCAGTTACCCAAACTAAGGGTATATTCAACAGCACAAAGCGACGATACACACCGTCATGAAAATTGAAATTTCCTGGCATACTAAAAGTACAGGTTTCATGACGATTTCGGGAAACGGTAATTTATTATTGACAATAGTTTGGTGGGGTTTTACGTTTAAGTACGGAACGATTATTACGTGTTTAATAAACCAAGTGGTGTATTATTCCTGGTAGAAGATTGTTTCCTAGAATTGTTAAAACTCGGGCAATTTATCGCTTATTCTTGTTATCAATTTTGTTTTATTATTTATTATATTTATGTTTATTATTATTTAGTTGTTATTTTACATGTAAGTGACAGTTCTGTTTTAATTATAGGCACTTTGGTTACTTTTGTCAAAAGGGTGATATAAGGTATTAGCAATAAGAATGCATTTTATCGGGGAAAATAACTGCGTGCTTTTCGTAGAAAATGGTTATCTGAGGTAAGAGATTTCGCGTGAAATTTTGATACGTAACTTAAGGAGCGTCAAGAAAAGGAGTTTTTATCGGTTGTCGTGTTGCTACCTTCCGTTACTTGGATGAAGTTTTTCAAATTGTGAGAAGGAGGAGACGAACTTTAAATACTGAAAACTGGGACGCTTTTCGTTAAAATCTTACAAGCGTCTGGCGTTAAGTTGCGTAATGTTCGTCAAGTAAAAGTCTTTACTTATAGTCAGGAGATCTTAAAAATGCTGTATTTTAAAGAGGAACGAGTTAATCCTGTTCGCGGTTACAACCATGACCTCTTGCTATCTAAATACAACTTTAGTTCCCTCGAAAGCAGGAGGAAGGTTACTTTTCTGCATAACATTATACACATTGGCCCATATGAATAAAAGTTAGCAAATGCTTATACTTCAAAATTCAAAGTAAATACTCGTTAAGTGCTTAGCAGCGCTGCTAAGCAGCAGGACAGAACACAGTGCAGCGCTGCTAAACAAACCAGTATGAAAGGGCACTTACGAGTATTTACTTTGAATTTTGCAAGTATAAGCATTTGCTCACTTTTATTCATACGGGCCAATAAATTGGATGCACCTTATTTGTTGTCATCCATTAATTTTCATATTCCTCCATACAATACTCGTTTCAGTGCCTCATTCTCTAGAACTACACCTCGCACAAATATTTTATAGAAATTTCCTACTGTAAACGCATGTAAATTATTTGATACAATTTGCCCAAATATTGACATATATCATTCCACATTAGTCGAAATGTTTAGTTATATTACGTGTTAGTTAATAAATTTTGTTTACCATTTAGATTGCATTTCATGTTTTGGTATATCTCTTAATTTAATTATTTTCTTTTTTTGTTATTCAAGGATTTTTACCTACTACTATGTTCACACTGAGGTTAGAATTTCGTTTCATTTTCTTTATATTATTTTGTACTCTATATAATTTGTTGTTGTCTTGTAATTGGAAATTTTTTTTTTCTGTTGGACATTAAATATATTATTATTATTATGAAGATCAGCCGAATTCAGGTGACAGTTTTAGAGGAGACGTAAAAGTTGGGCGTAACAGTTTGTTGAAGTTGTCGTCTACTGTGTCGAACGGCCATGTTTCATGTGTTGTGTGTTTGGCCAGCCAGTCTAATTCGCATTTAGTGTTTTTTTCCCGGTTTTTGGGATTGTGACAGAAAACTCTAAGTAGTTTTAAAATTCCATTATTTTGATGAATTGCAATGGAACACTTATGCGGGGTGTGTAAACGGACCTTTGTAACCACGCGGCGGTGCAATACTTTTTTTGTAGCCTCGTGTAACAAATGCAAACGTGGTACAACTAATTGGAAGGATTGGGGTTCGTTGTTGGAATGGAGGCCAGAGGATGGCAATCTCGAGGCAAGGTATTCACAGTGGACAGTAGCAATAATAAAACAATTCTGTGATGTCAGAAATTGAGCAGGGACAATGGAAAGCGCCTTCCACTGGCCACCTCAATGAATTGAGTATAATCTTGCAAATTTTAAACACTGATCGGTACACAATAATGTAGTTAGTGATAACAATTTTGACAATTAACAATATGAGATGATGCGTGTAAGTGATAAGTGAATGGTAGGTGAAAGACGAGGTGAAAGACTTATCTTTCTGACGAGGGCTCCCTTTAGAACTATGTTCGTTACTCCGCAAGGGGTGGATTTCTTATGGTTCGACTCCGTGACTCAAGAACTAAAATTACAGTAATTGCGCATTGATTATTAAATGAGTAAGCATACTCACGTCCATATGTGGACTTCCTGATATTTAATTTTGTGCAGATTATGCACTTATAAATTACTCAAATGAGTTGGTAATAACGGCTTCTATTAATTGTATTAGGTAAATAAAATGACCAACGGGTATCGAACTCGTTGATTTTCCAATTAAACAAATCCCAAAACGGCAAATAATCTTAGAAAATTATAAAACTCAAGAATTTAGCCTTGCATACATTTATACGCTTTAATAGCTCGAGCGTCAATGTCATCGTCCGCATTTATTCGTATTGATAAACGCACATAGATATTTATTGAATATGATAAGCGCCTAAAAGTTATATATAGGGTGGCCATTATCCTGTTACACCTTGTTATAGTTCACTTTGATTAATTTTATGATAAATTTAATTTGTGTGTGAAAATAAATTTTGTTTGTGTGAATTCATGTAAATCGGGTGTTTATTCAAACCCTTTTAACGATCCAGATAGAGGTCTCATGCATAATTGTGATTAATTTTTTGATCCGTCAAATTTGGAATTTTATTTAAAGGAATAATGCCTGAACTACAAGGTCTTGTGGCATTTTTGTTTATACAGCAGATAAGATTTACATTTACATGGCATCGATTAGTTGAATGTCTTTTAGGAAACTTATTACGTTCTTTGGCTTTCAGAAAGCGGTTTCTAAGTGGTTGCCGATGTTAAAGTTGTTGCGCTGCTTCGTGGTCCTAGGACAGTCACAGAGGATGTGTCTCACAGTTAGTTTGATATTGCATTGTTGGCAAGTTGGTTCTTCTTCCTTTTTAAGCAGGTAGTCGTGGGTAAGTCTTGTATGTCCTGTTTTCAGTCTTGTTAATATTGTCTCTTCTCTTCTAGTGATATTGCTTTGGGATTCTGGGGGTGTGTGTTTCGGTTTGTAGTAATTTTTTGTGTTCGCTGTATCTTCCCATTCCAAGTTCCATGCTTTGGTGATACGGTTTTTAATTATATGTTTGGCGTCGGTCCTTGTGGTGTATGTCGTGCTTGGATCTTTCCTGTATGTGGCCTCTTTTGCTTGTTGGTCTGCTCTGTCGTTGCCTTCGATGTTGATATGTGATGGAATCCATAGAAAGTCGGTTTCTTTGCTTTGTGATTTGAGTGTTTTCCAGGTGGTGTGTATTTCATATATTATATATATTATATATATTCATGTTGTGGGTACATGTTGTTTAATCCCTGTAATGCGCTGAGCGAGTCCGTTACTATTAAAAATTTATCGTACACGTTTCTCGATATATATCCGAGTGCTTCCTTGATGGAATATAGTTCGGCACTGTACACACTTGGCGCATCTGGTAATTTGTATTGGTAGGAATTGTCTTCGTGTATAAACGCGCATCCAACAAGATTTTTAATTTTTGAACCATCCGTATATATTATTTGTCTGTCATTATGTCTATTAAGGATTTCTAAGAAGAGGTTTTTATAGATTGCTGGATTTGTAGAATTTTTTGGGTGGTTGGTTAGTTCAAAGTTCGGCTTTATAAGAGGAGTTGCCCAGGGTTGCTTGATTTGGGGAGTATTCGGTAGTTTAACTTGTATTTCAAGGGATCTTAATAGCTTTTGGCCTCTTACATTAAACGGGGGTACTATTCTTTTTGACCTAGCGAACAGATTTTGAAATTCCGGTTGTAAAGTGACTTTTTGGTTCGGATGGTTTGGTCTACCCATGACTTGTACCGTGTAGCAGAGTAGTTGTTTAGAGAGCCTTGCTTTTAGGGGTAGTTCACCCGTTATTGCATAGAGGCTATCTACTGGTGTTGTGCGATGTGCTCCTGTAGCTAAGCGGAGTCCATGATGATAAATAGCATATAAGGATTTCAGAATGCTGCTGTTGGTTCCTCCGTAGATGCATAGGCAATATTCTATTTTCGACCTAATTAAAGCGTTTAATATTTTTATTATTGTATTTGTATTTGTTCCCCAATTTTGATTTGATATAACTTTGATTATGTTTAACGCTTTCCTGGCGTCTTCTATGGTTTTTTTAATATGAGGGATCCAAGTCATCTTGTTGTCAAGTACAACTCCCAAATATTTGATTTGATTTGTGTGTTGGAGTACGATGTTATTGAGTTTAAGTGAGGGATTTCCAATGTTGCGTCTTCTAGAGAAAGTTATGCAGTGAGTTTTATTGGTCGAGAATTGTAATCTAGTACGGTCAGACCATTTTTCTAAGCGGTTAATAGCTTTTTGTAGGTACCTTTGAGTGTCTTCAAGATTTCTGTTAGAGGTGTAGATTATGAGGTCGTCCGCGTAGAGAGATGCTTGTACATTGTTCGGGATTTTGCCAATTATGTCGTTGATTGCGATTAGAAAAAGAGTCACGCTAATAACGGAGCCCTGAGGAATTCCGTTTTCTTGGATCAGTTCTCGAGATGTCGTATTTGCGAGACGCACGATGATGTTTCGTTCTTCGAGGAAATTTCTAATATATTGTACCATTCTTCCCCTAAATCCCCATTTTAGAAGAGTCTCTATTATTGTACGCCGCCAGATGGTATCATATGCTTTCTTGATGTCGAATAGCACGGCTGTCATATTTTCTTTTTTTATCAGAGCATGTTTAACTGCTACTTCAAGTTTGCTAATGCAGTCTAAGGTAGACCTGTTTTTCCTAAATCTATTTTGGTCGTCATTTATTAAGTGTAATTCTTCTAATTGTGTCGTAAGTCGATTGTTCACTATCTTTTCTAGTAGTTTGCAGACTACGGATGTTAGTGCTATAGGCCTGTAGCTATCTGGTTCATCTTTAGGCTTGTTAGGTTTTGATATTGGGATGATTATTGATTTCCTCCACAGACTAGGGAATGTATTCGTTTTCCAGATATGGTTAAACAATTTAGTTAGTTCTTGTTTAGTTGTTCTGGTGCTGTTACTTATCATACTATAGTGGATGTTATCAATACCTGGGCTGCTGTCTTTGCATTGGGAGATTGCATAGTCAAGCTCGTTTATATGGATGTCTATATTGTAGCTCTCTGAGTTATTTTCGGGGATTTCTAGTGCTACTTCCTCTATTCTGTTCTTGTGTATCTGGAACATGTTGCTGTAGTTGTTGTAGCTGGAGTTTTCCTTAAATTTTTCGACTAGCACGTTGACGATTTTTTCTTTAGTAGTGTAGGTTAGATTATTCGTTTTTATGCCGGCTATATTAAATGTTTGGTCGTTACCATTCATTCTTCGTACTTTGGACCACATTTCTTTTGTTGTAGTGTTTGAGTTTATTGATTTTATATAATTTTGCCATGAGCTGTTTTTTTTTCATTTTAATGGTTCTTCTTGCCAGCGCTCTCATTTTTTCATGTTTAGGTTATCTATCGTTTTATTTCTTTTATAGTTACTGAAAGCTTTATTTTTGTCTCGTATAACTTGTTTACACTGCTGATCCCACCAAGGGACTTTATATTTTCCGCAAGTCTTGTTGGAAATGGGGATAGCTATTTCAGCAGCATCAGTTATTTTTTTATTAAATTCGGTTACGTTGGCATCGACATCATTGGTTTCTGAGAAAATAAATGGTGAATTTGTTAGAGTTGTTTGATATAAGTTCCAGTCAGCATCTTTCAGCTTCCATTTCTTGATAGGAAGTTCGTCGATTGTGGGTTTTCCATTTATGATTACGCTTGCTGGATGATGATCGCTGTCATATGTAGTTGGGAGTACTATCCATGCTACCTTATGATATAATCTAGGGCTACATATAGCTAAGTCTATTGCGGAAGAACTGTTTGTTTGGGGACTGATGTGAGTGGTTTCCCCTGTATTAAGAAGTGTGACATTGTTTTCATTTAAATATTTTTCTATTATTTTACCCTTGTTGTTGGTTTTGATACATCCCCAAAGGGGGCTGTGTGCATTAAAATCCCCTACAATAACGAATGGTGTCGGTAGTTGTTGGAATAACTCCTCAAGTTCTTCAAGTGTGAGGTTATAATTTGGGGGGAGGTATATGTTACATACTGTGATTTCGTACGGTAAGTATACTTTAGTAGCGATTGCTTCGAGTTCTGTATTTTGGAATTTGATGTCGAGATTGGAATTTTTCGTTGTGCCGGGGTCAGATGTATCATGGGAAAATTTTAATAAGAGCTAGGTTTAAGGTGTTTTGTGTATGGATCTTTTTAAGCGGGCCATTGCTTTGCTATTAAATCAATTACCAACTTCTTGGTTATGTTCTTGCAAACATCGTCTAAATGCAAGAAGAAAGCGTGCAGAGAAAGGTACTAGTAAATTTTCAATCGTGACTGGAAAAATCCCCCCAAAACACGACTTTATTATAAAAAAACGGCTAGGGCTAGAAGAATTCCTCAATGGATGGGTTTTGGTGGGTTTTCTATAAACTGTAATTTATAAATGTGGAATTTTTCTCGTAATTTTTGGTTAATACTTTGATTTTGTTCAATTTTCATTGTGAACTTAATGTCTTTCTGGAAAAATGAATGTAATTTATTTAGAAAAAGCTTCAGCCAAAAGAGGTGAAACTTGAAAGATCGTAACCAACAGCGAGCCCTGATCCCTGAGCTTTCACCTTCTGTTAGTAGTATATATTTAACCGCAATCCTTTAGGCACGGAAGCTTTTTCATGTTCAAAAGGACTACCTTAGAGGAATGCTAAACCAGACTGAAAAATGAAACATTTATTGCTGATCCTGTTAAATCCGTTCGTAAGCGGCAAAAGAAAATCTTTTTGCAATGGAGAAAGGTTTGCAATTAAGTATGATCTTTGCAATGATATACCTACTCAATACCGGTTGAACACCTATGATGTATGTCAAAACAGTATGTGATCTGATAAACGACGTAACGCTGTTTTTTTCCTTGAAACGATTAAATCTTATATCTGCTCGTAATTTTAATGAAATACTCTTCCGATTACTAACATTTATTAGAGACGTATTACGTCATTAATCAAGAACAATGGTTTTAGTGACCTTAATTCTGTCGCTACAGCCTTTCGGCGAAGAGTTTCGAAGAGGGCCCCTTTTTATTTAAGGAAATCTGAAAGTGGGGTGATTCAGAGGTTGGTTACTGCAGTGTGAAGTTCCAAATAAAATTCGCAATCAATAATTTCCCAACACTTTTTTTGCAAAAAGAAAGAGTGAAACAAGACAACATGTTAAAAAAATAAATTCTTAAGAAACGATTACCTACTTGTATAATTTTTACTTGTCTTCGCACGTGCCCACTACGCCCTCCTTTCAAATGTGACAAATTTAAATTCAAGGTTAATTATACTTAAGGTAATAAAATTGCAATGCAGATGTTTGATTGCGTTACCTAAACAACTAAGCGCAAATAGATCTTATATAGTTATTAGTTAACGAAGTGGACATTATAAGAGAAATGATTAAACACACCACTAACAACAGGGTGCATTTTCATTCATTTGGCTTAATTTGGTTGCACCCTCCAAGAAATGAAATTAATTGTTTTGGTACACTTTAAGCACATATCGTAGACTAAATGTAAAGTTTTCGAGTGCTATTCATGAAAATTAAAACCAACAGCTGCGTGTTAAACAAACCAGATTAATTTTAAAATTAATGGCTTTTGCATTTTCGCTTCCAGAAAGACGTAACCTTAAGGATAATTTTAGAAACTATTTATGAATTAATGCTTTGATTGTACCATTTCTTGATTAAGAAAGTTGCCTCGGTAGTAATTTATGATTCACTAAATAATTAAACCTGAACTTATCGAACAAAACCGCTGGCCCAGGTTTTTATTTTGTTTATAACAAAATTAAAAAACAAAAGTTTACTACCATGTGTGTAAAGCGTTGGTCTAAGGGAAGCACACGATGCGTGACTATCAGGATTGAATAAGCTCTATTTGATTGGAAGCCAATAGGAGAGCTTGCATATCAATAAATTTTATACTAGTGTGTCACCTAAACGTTTTTAACAAGACACTTGCATATGCATGCATCTTCGGTTGTAAACATTTACAAATAGGCTAATCTGTCTCAAGTAGAATCGCACACCTGCTCAACTGTAATGCAAAACCTTAAAAATATCGCTGGCAGACTATCAGTAAAGGCATAATAGGCTATAGCCTATAGTGGTCCCAACATTTGAAGAGGTCCTATGCCCTATTAATATTTTAAATAAACTCTGGTTTGATGACAGTTATAGGAGAATGATGCGTGCGTTAGATTTGAATACAGTTTTCTAAATGACTAATTTCATTAGAATAAAATACTTCCTTCAATTTTTAACGTGTGGATCTATTATTATTAGTATTTTTGTGTATGGCAGTGTTTCGATGGGATATCCTCTCTATTATATGCAACCATGGACGCCCACAAATATATTACCTAGGCTAGGGGATGCAAATTTCCATTGCGGTTTACGTCCTAGAGTGGGAAAGAGGCAAATTGAATTTTAATTTAAAACACCGAAAGATAACGACAGATTTCGGGCGATGATTTTTTCTCTTGACATAGGTTAGAACATTGAATAATGTTTTATTCAATGGTTAGAACTAGCGTGTAAACGTACACATACCATACGCCTGTTCAGCGATCCATTCTATTCTTTTGTAATTTTTCAAATTTTGACTACACAACAAACAAACAAAAATGTGATACCATTTTAAAATAACATTCGAAAGAAAAAATAATAGGGCGCTAGCATACTGGCAGACGTTTTTCGTTGTCTATTCGTATGGTGGCATATATTATATGTAATGTTCCAAAAATTGCTAAAAAAGTTAGATTTGCAAAGTCTGTCAATATGAAAAATATGAAATGTATTAATAAACTTTTGTTTGTTGTTCAAAAAATTACTTAAAAATAGATTGGCTTGCTCAACGGACGTATGATATACGTTTATACGATAGTTCTAACCTATGTAAAGAAAAAATTTCGGTGACAGACGTACAAAAGCTGTCGTTATCTCCCTGTCTAAAAGCACTTCTTCCTCAACTTTAAGTTGGCTGAACTTGTTCAGTATCTTCACGTTCTGTATACTTTTGCATAACGCCGCTGTTCGCTTGCCAACACCTAAACCCTTTATAGATGCTGCCGTGGTTCCAAAATTAGTATACAGATTCTTTATGAACCAAGAAGGAAATCGATTTCAATTCTTCGGATTGTTCAAACAATTTAAATTCGTATGATTCGGATTTTCAAGATTACCTCTTTGAATCTTTGTTCCTTCGGTGTCATCAGATTTCGATATTCGTTGGATTCTCCACTTTGTTCAGATTTCATCACACCGCAGATTGTTCGCATAAATCATTCATTTGGTTCCGTTTTCTCACGTTCAGATTTGTCAACGTCGTCGCATTCTTTTCGTTTTACCCATTCTTCCATTCATTTTCTTGAGATCCTGTGGATTCTTCTGATTTTTCTGATCCACCATAACATCTTTCAGATTCTTAAAATTCTTCGGATTATTCGTATTCGAATTCAAATTTACAGATTCTTCAGATTTTTACGTTTCTTCGAATTCTTCCGACTCTTCGGATCCGTCAATTCCTTCCGACTTTTGAAATTATTCAGCTTCTTTTGATTTTTCAGACACGTTTTTTTACTAGAGATGCTTAAGATCCTTGAAAATACCTGTTTGGATTTTACTTGTTCTTCTGGTTCTTCACTATTTTCATTTTTTTTGAAAAATCTACTTTATTTTGATTGTTCTCAATTTCAATTTCAATTTTCCAGTTTTCTCAAATTCTTGGAATTCCTCAGAATTTAATAATAAACATCGATATCCGTCCTTGTGATTGTTCTAATAATTTAATTTGTCCCATTTCTTCGAGTACTTAAATTTTTTCCGATTCTTTGCCTGCTGTGGTTTTTCTAACACTGCTATTACTTCGGATAGTTTGGGACTTCCAAGTTACCTCCTCTTTGAATAGTTTTTCCTCCGATGTCATCAGGTTGGTCGGATTCTGTCGTTTCTTTAGAATCCTCAGATTTCGATACGTCCAGATCCGTTGGATTGTCCTCTTTCTTCAGATTCATCATACTTCAGATTGTTCGCATTATTCAAAATCTTTCATTTCGTCGGTTCAGCTTCAGATTCATCAGCGTCGTCGCATTCTTTAATCTTTATCCAGTTTTCCATTTTTATTCTTCATTATGCTGACCTCCTGTGGGTTCTTCTGATTCCTCTGATCCACCAAATGTTTCACCTTCTTAAGATGCTTCGGATTATTCGTATTCTTCGAAATCTTGAGAATTTTAAAATTATTCATACCCTTATCTTCAAATTCTTCAATGATGCCGATTCTTGAGGTCCTTCAAGATGTCACGGACCTTCTTCGAATTCTTCCGATTTTCCTGCTTCACTAGACCTCTTTTCCAATCGCCTTCAATTATACCGCGATTTTTCCACTTCAGATACAGATTTTTCATCTTTCTTTCAATTCTTTCGATTCTTCAAACCCTTGAAATTCTTAAGGTTGTTCTTTATATCTTTCAGTTTTTTCAGGATTATTACTTCTCAACGAATTCTTCCCATTTCTTACTTTAGATTTTTTTAAACAAGTGCAATTCTTTCGTTTTTTCTCACTTTTCGGATCCCTTAAATCTTCCTGACTCTTGAAAGTATTCAGAATTGTTACCTTCTTTATATTTTTTCAGATTCTTATTACCAAAGATATACTAAAGATCCTTCACAATAGGCATCTCTTTGGAATTTTCTTCGTTGAATTGTTCTAAATTCGTTTGATTTTCCCTAGCCATCCTTAATTTTTGCAATTTTTCAATTTTTTTCAATTTTCCAGTTTGTTCAAATTTTTTGATTTCGCCAGATCAGATCTTTCAGATTCTTAAAGATCTCCGGATTACTTAGTCCCTTTAAAATTATTTGAATTTAATTTTTAAATATAGTGTTTGGGTCTACGTTAGATTAACGGAACTATTTAGGGATACACCGTATTGAGATATATTCCCCCCGTTCTTTTGAATACTCATGAACAACAGTTAAATAGAGCAGATAAGGAGTTTTATTTTATCAGGGGGAAATTAATTAACGCACGGGTTCTGGTGCTAACAAGGAAATGTAGATTTCACGAAGAATTGCACGTTTAATCTGGAGAAGTGGGAACGTTTTCGCGCGTTCGGTTGTGTCGTTGTGATATGCGATTTATTTCAAATTCTTGGAAAATAAGTTTATTTGATGGTGGAAGTGGTGTTTCCTTAAATACTGGACACAATAACGTGAAAACGAAACTGTTGGTTTTGCGACAGGTGAAGAGCGTGCCCATTTGCTTACGCGAATTTGTTTCATGTCATATTTTTCTTTTCGTGCCTAACAGAATTAGATGTACATATTTTTCTTTGTAATTATATAACAATTAGAAAACAACCACACTCCCTTGTTGTAATTACCCACTGATTAACATATGACTTTTCACTTAATTATATACAGGCCATTCTCATTCGTAGTATATGTGCTTCGATAAACTTAAGACTACTTCCAAGATGTTAAGATTTATCTTTTACGAAATCTAAAAGAAGTTCTGCCCTATTTATCGAAAAAGTTGCTTTATATATTGCTTTACAATTTTCAAAGAAAAATTGAAAACTTACTAGTGGCAATACTCAAACAAATTTATATTTAACAACACGCGATGAGCAATACTACTAAAAATATATTAATGTGTATGTAGTTCCAGTAAATATTGGATCAGGCTCATAACTTTGATGTTGCTGAATTTCTCGCCATAATTACGGTCCAGTAAAGAAAACGTAAAGTCCAATTATAAATATCTGGTCGCTGGTGAGTTATTGAATGCAGGACTATAGGTTTATAAACCGGAACGTAGAAAGTGTACTTTTGAATAAAATCATAAATCACTTATGTTAAGCAAGTAAATGATATCACTTAAACCCGCAAATTAAAAGGTACAAGGTTAAGAGACAAGATGACTTTCGTACGTTTAATAATATGTATGTACCTACGTCTTGTAGGTGTGCTAATTTTTTATAGCGGCTAGACTAAGCACCCACCTACCTATCTTTATGGACATTAAAGTACTAATACTTGACAAATCATTACAATTTTCTTTAATACGACCATTAAATTAATTGCCACCTACGTAATCGTCAATTAAAGAAATGTTATCCTTTTTAGGTATGTATACTGTAAAATTGCAAATTTTAATATAGGCCGAAATCCGAATGACTAATATCTAATTCAGACTGGGATTGGTTTGCTTATGTGCGATCTTTTTTTAATAGTCGTGAGATTCTTTTTAAAAAATTGCGTCTAATTGAAAATTTTATTTTTAATTTATTTATTATATAGTGTTATTCATATTAAGCCGCATGTGACGAGCCTCCGTACTTACAGAAAATTTTATAGCGTAGTAAAATGCATTAATCTAAATATAGATACGCAACTGTATGGAAATCAATTATTTCATTTATTCATAAGCGAATTTGTTTTTTTTATTTAACCTTAAGGAAGGTAAAAGAGAATTAGAAATATAAAGTAACAAGCGCGGTTTTAGAGATGCAATTCCTTTTTAGATGTAAATAGAGTAACTTAATATTAATAGTGCATTACGTGTATATATTCGGGATGATGTAAATGAAGCGGATCATTTAATAAAAATAAGAGCGAGAGATAAATACGAGTTAAATACGTCTATCGTACGCGGTGCATTTTCAAGTTAAACCTTCCACTGGATGGATCCTGAAAATAGAAATAGGGCCAAGAGCCAACCATCATTTCCATGGACCCATCATGCTCAACAATCCCAATAGTGAAAAAAATTATCACGGCGTAAGCAGGGATTCTATACTCAGTCCGTGCTGAGCACAGCTGGAGGACTGATGGTCAATCGCTATTTAATTTTGTATACTTATATAAATTTGAATGGGCATCGTCCTTTAAAGTACCTATAAAATCTCTAGTTATCTTAGTAGCCATAAAAATAAAGTTGAAATTTCCTATCAATGCGAAGTGTGGCTTTGCGAATTGGTCTGATCGGTTTAGTATACGAGTAGCTGATCAGTGTCACATGTTAGCATGGGCCAGGATATTTACTACCCCTCTTTGTTTGTTTGTGTTGTTTTCTGTTATACAGATTGGCAGAAAGCGTCCTTCTTGATCTCAATGAGGCCGTTCCGACCTGTAGTTCAAAAGGTAACTTTTGTTTTTCGACGATTCCTTAATATTTCGTTACATACTGGTTTTCGATAGGTATTCACTTAAAGATTATAGCTCCCTTGTTTTCTGCGGAAGCCTGTTTTGATTAATACTTTCTCTCACTACGTGTTGGTCCCCTTTTCACTAAAACTGAATTTAAATTTAAATACTGACATAATGTCAATGGTAGCAACCATCCTGCTTTCGTTTTCAGTTAAGAATTTTGTGTTTTAGGAATTTTATTGCAACTATTTTTTGGCAAATTTGTACTGTGTAGGTTTAAAACATTTCTCTACATCTAGGACCGTAGATTTATCTATAAGTGCTTTGCCGGAGCTTCAACTACTAATTTTTCTGTATGGAAATGATTTGAATCTTAGAGTAATATCCGATATGCTTCCCACACTTGTTTCTCTTATTCCAATGAATGGCGTGACGTAGTGTCTATGGTTCCCCTGTCGGCCTAGATCTTTTCAAATTTGTTGAGTTGATTTACTACAAAATAACTTCTGAAAACGTATTTCAAAACGCAGAAGGGTTGATGATGAAAAATTGACAATACGGGAAATCTAAATAGGTAACCTTTTAACGGCCAACTTACATGAAATTTTTTTCTGAGAAAAGAGGATCGTAAGAGTGTTGGTTTTACCGTACCTATATCATTGTTTAAATATTTTATAAACAATGTTTATATCTAGTAGTAAATTGTCCACTTCAACTATAGTCCCAAAATCTTGAAAAAGTATTAATTAGAAACATTCTTTGAACACGCTCTGTAAAGGCTGCTCTAGCAGCTATGGATGCAATACATATTTCAATTGCTAATGACCGAAATTAAAACAAGTTTAAAAAGTCATTATGCAAACATAAATAACGAGAGCGTATTTTCCTCCTAATAATGTTAATGCTAGGACCAGGAAAAACTACCGGTAGGCACGAGATCCTTACCCCATTCTCTTTCAAATGAGCCGCCTATCGTCGAAGTCTATACAGTTTAATGAAAAATAGTGGAGCGTATACAAATTTTGAAATGGGCATTAGTTTTACTTTTATTCGAAGTATCTACATATGAAACTTTTTTAAATGCATTCGTAAATAGCATAGCGCATTGTCTACATTAGAAATTTCATTGAATATCTTCATAAATAAAACATGCAGCATGCGTAAACAGTGATTTTGGAACCGGTATTAGTTTTAGTTTCATTCAAAGTGCCTACATTTGATATTTCATTCAACTGGTTTCATAAATAAGAAAGTTGCCATTGCGCATGCGCAAAACCAAATTTTGCAACTGGTGTTAGATTTGTCTTTCTTCCAAGTGGCTATGTATAAAATTTCATTTAAATGATTTCACAAATAAGAAAGTTGGCATTGCGCATGCAATTATATTAGTAGTGATTTGTTTACATACAGGGTGACAATTTGAAAACTTACCACCCCCCATATCTTAGTAAATAAACGAGATATTTAAAAAAATCAAAATCCGTTTCGGTAATTTGGAGGGGGAATCACAATGACATAGTTGGCGACGCACCCCCTCCAACCCCCTGCGCCCCAGCCACCCCAACTTTTAAATCTTAAATAGTGACCCCCCATGTGTGATACGTCGTTGGAAAGCTCTGAAAAAATGCTTTCCAACCATACCAAATAGCATTACATTTAGGTTAGTAATTATCGTGCAAATCAAAAAATAAACTAATATGATACATTTGAAATCTGTCGTATTTAAAACGCAACCGGCGAACATAGACGAACTAAGACAGAGAATAATTCAAGAATGTCGAAATATTGCAAAACCAACATTTGAAAAGGTTCGACAAGAGTTTGAGAATAGATTATAACTGGCGATCAAAAATGAGTTGCTGTCAAGTCGGCTTTGGAAGTTGAAGTTAAATACGATTTTCCATGTTTATTTTTTGATTTGCACGATAATTACTAACCTAAATGTAATGCTATTTGGTATGGTTGGAAAGCATTTTTTCAGAGCTTTCCAACGACGTATCACACATGGGGGGTCACTATTTAAGATTTAAAAGTTGGGGTGGCTGGGGCGCAGGGGGTTGGAGGGGGTGCGTCGCCAACTATGTCATTGTGATTCTCCCTCCGAATTACCGAAACAGATTTTGATTTTTTTAAATATCTCGTTTATTTACAACGATATGGGGGGTGGTAAGTTTTCAAATTGTATAAAGTTTCATTTAAATATCTTCATAAATAAAAAAGTTAGTATTGCACATGCGTTAATCTATTTTTTTGACACTGCACATGCACAAAACCATTGCACGGAATTCTTGGACCAAGCCCTTTCAAATGAGTCCCAAGAGGAGAATATTATCATGCAAATAAAGTTTGGTGATGTACTATAATTACCAAACCTTGCACGTCAATCATTCCTAAGATGTAATAACAATAACATAGCAGACTGAAAAAATAATCTCTGATAATATACGCCCACCCAGATAGCAGTCTTACAAAACACCTCTTTCAAAACAGCTACATAGTTCAAAATTAGTACACCACAGAATAAGTTAAGTTGGTGACAAAGTAGAGCAATGTTGGGTAGGTCACGACAAAAAAATAACTGTTGTACGGTTCCATTAAACTTCACATTTGAGTTAACTAACTTCTCTTAATTTGATTAAATTAATCTGAGAAGTATGCATTATCTAAGTAGTCTGAATCACGATTGTATCAATGTTCATATTTTATTGTTCTTAACCTAGTTAACGTGAACGGGCGTGCCGATAGCGACGAAATATTAACTACTTGCAATGTCTGAAATACCAAGGAACTGCGTGTAGTTTTAATCTGTGATCAATGATCATATAATGTGCACCTTGAATTATTTATTTTTTAGTCTTTACATTATAAAATATGTACGTGATACTCACTACGGGGATCTTAAGCCTTTTGAATTATCGTTTATAAGAAAGTATCTTAGGAACCAAAAAAACGATTACTGCTGGAAGCTCAAAAGTATCTTCATGTGTGATGCTTTGCTATGTTTTTTAACTATGATTTTCCATTATAGATAAGAAGGTGTCCTAAGCAAAGTTTGATGCTTGAGAAACATTTTATACTGAAAGGGGAAGTAATATGAGGCTTGAAAATAATATGAAATTTGATCCCCTTAGATGCAAATTTGACATTCGAATATTTCTTGCTAATTCCCCGAAAATATTTTTTAAGGGATGCAAATTTTAGTTACAACACCTTGGTTTTCATTGCAATTCAATCATGGTTCACATGAAAATTATAAAGAAACATAATTTACAATTTTATTGCAAATCTAAATTGTTGACTGATAGTCGCTTAATGTGTCTCAATGAAAAACAAACAAGGGTAGAAAAATTAATTGAGCAAGACTGTAAACAGGCATAGAACGCAACTTCAAGTTAACTAATCGAAACTGACTTCTGAATTCACAATGATGCTGTTTTAAATTATAACTGTATAAACCTCTGACTGACATATTGATGGTGTAAAATAAGATGTTACAAAGCAAGAGTAAATTTTTTATACCGAGCGTCTAATCCGATTTCTGGAGCGTGTTAAATTGAATTAAAAAGTAACTGTTTAACTTGCACATACCAAATACAGACATATGAATCTACATAGTGTGGCCATATTTCGATACCCAACACTGGTATCTCAGTAATTAGAAAGATAGAAAAAAGATCAAATTAGTTGTGCATATTTTAAATTAAACCACCATATTTGAGAAAGCTGTACATTATCTTTTAAATAGTATTTAAACAATGACATTTAGTAAGGCACTTAACTTACACCTGTGCTGCACCAGTAAAATCCTTTACGTAAGTGACGTATGTAAACGTATCATTACCAATATTTTTTGAATGTGTAAACTTTATAAAATGGAGTGGTGAGTGCAGGCTTTGCAAATAAAGCAGAAAATTTCATTTGTTTTTAATGAAGGTGGAAATTTCATTAAAAAAACTATTACAAAAAAATTATTCAAATGCCGACGTGTAGCTTTATTCCTTTTACCAAATTTCTACCTCCTTTATGATTTTTTTGCTTACGTGAGAGATTTTCCTTTCATCATCTGAAAACTAGCTACAACATTGTCTACGTCCTTTCCACTTTAGTCTTATAAGTGTATATTAAACAAAAATCAAAAAATGTCAATAAGAATGCATCTCTCTTTTGCATTGAAAGTTCATTTACTAATATTTATACCTGTCACAACCTGGATAATAAAATTTGATTTGGGCTAATACAAGTACATTTACACCCTAAGCAAATTTTCATTTGTTATTAACATGACAAAATAGGTAGTCAATAAACCATTTATAGAAAAATTACGGAATGCGTTTTTGATTCCAAGAAAATGTACTAGGCACTGACACTAAATTCAACAGGTTCTTTGACTTGCAAAATTCATTGAAAATACAAAATACAAAAACGCCTACTTTACAGCGTGTAATTCAGAACCATAGTCAGACAATGAGGCGATAACTAACAGTAAACCTAATGATAAGTGTGGAAAGATGACGAACGTTCACTTTTATTACAATCGCCAAAATAAAAACCTGGAATTACGATGATATTTGTTTGGGAAAATGTTTTCAGGACCTTGACTTGCCAACATTTTCTATTTCAGCGTAATTTGACAGGCAAAACTGCAAAAAGAATTCAAATAAAAAATCTCCCATTACAGTACCCCCTTCTGTGTTTTAAACGAAGAACAATAAAAGCTTTCCGCTTTCTTGCTCTAAACTGGCTATAGAGATTTTTTCTTGTTTTTTACAAATTTTAAATTGTTATAACTCTCCTACCACCTCCAACTTTTTTAAAATGCCTAGTTGACACTTGATTCATTCTTTTTCTTCATCTATATGAATTTCTTCTTTAACTTGTTTTAAATCTTGAATTAAATTATTTAAATTTTCTTTTTCTTTAGAGATTAACTTCTTTCATTTCTTGAATTTTGATTTGGTTCACTATTATTTCTTTTTTATTTTCTCCAAATGTTTTAGTTTCATGTTTTCTTCCAATTTCTCGGTAATAATTTTGAATGAAATTAATTAAATCTGTACCGTTTTGTACCGTAGGGAAACCATAGATTTTAGAAAACGCTGTAATAAGGTAAAGTAAAATTTTTTTCCGTAATTAGAATTTCTTTGGGATATAGCAGTGGCCGCCGGTCAAATAATATGTGCTAGAAAAAATTGTTATGGTAGTAAGAAATCTATTTTAAATAATACGAGCAAGGCCTGTAGCCCCTGCCCCCTGTACTATAACACACCGTGACATTTTTCTGAGCACTCTGTATACATTTTTTAAATAATTGATACATTAAGTAAAGCATAATATGATTATTAATTGCGCAAGTCTTAAAAGCATAGGTCTGATTTATTTGCATTGCAAATGCAATTTATTTTGTTAAGAAGCATACAATGACAAATATTGGGCGCCCCATTAAAAATAACGAAATGTGGGTCGACTTCCGGTAAAACCGGCAATGACATGCAGTTGCAATTATTTTAACTCAAAGGGTCACTGCAACTTATGCAAAACTATTTCCAATATACTATACTGATCCCTGTTCTACAATACTGACCTGTTTATGGGCATTTGATTACTAGTGATTTGATGGAGTAATCCTTAACGTTCTTGACAAACACAGTTAGCCTTGGAATTAATTATTTCCACGAACTTTATAATTTAACCTGCAATAAAATTAAGTTAATCAGAATTTTAAAAAAGGTGCCTCATCTGCAAACACCACAATAAGCTATTAATATACAAGATAATCAATCTTTTAACTCATAAATCAAAGTAGGAAAGCTTTTATGGATATGAAACGAACAAACACGACTTTCGTAAAACATGATCGGATAATTTACTTGTTCTTATTCGATTACATTTTGCAGTTGTGGAAAAGATACAGTCTGTCTTTCGAATTGAATGAATATTTTAAATGCTCGTGGTTCCTGGCGCTCGTCTTCAGCTCGTTCTCTAAAGACCCATAGAATTTGCTTTTAGTTTTTAACTGTTTCCAATGTATAGAGTGGAACAACAGGAGTTTCAACAATGCACAAACGCAAAGAGTAATTGCGTTCATTTATAATATATACAGCTCGTATACTTCTGGTGTTTCGCTCAAGAATGACAGTTGTAGTAATAGAAGCCTATGTAAATTAAGTTTGCATCAAAATCTAAATAATTTCATAAATTAATCACCGGACCTACGTTTTCAATAGATGTAATATGTCTCTCCGCACACTTCTGTAACCTAGAAAATTAAATTAAATTCATTCAGAATCAATCCATTTGTCGCCAAACACTACAATTGTCGGGTCATTTACTATTATGCAACTTTCCATTCATTCAAGTTAATTCAAGTTGATTTGCCATATGAAAAATGATTCTTTCCGAATGGGCATTTTGTTTTACGCCAAGGACTTTATCCACGAGACAAAAACTCAAAAATGTTGGTGTATTTCTACGTCAATAAATTAATGTTGGCAGTTTAGAAGTTCCTTATTTTTTATCCGTACATAAACAGCGCTAATTTTTTTCTAGATGGGGTCTTGATATAAATCTTTCTGTGACGAATAACTGACCATACTGTCGGCATTCTCTGATGTTTAACCACATTTTAAACCATTCCAAAAGTGATTCACTGTACACTACTTATTAAACTCAAAACGTGCACCTCTACACTTTATTGTGCCTTTTAATTTGTTATATTGACCTCAAACCTGAAGTCAAGTACCTATGCGTTAGAAAATATTAAAAATTATAGACTTCTGACACAAAATCGCATTTGCACGCATCTTGTACAATAAATCATAACTGACAAGACAAGAGATACAGTCAGCCATACAGTAGTAATTAAGACTATTTATATAAATAATTATAGGTAGGTACTTTGGTTTGTAAAACACTTTTATTCACGGTAATTATAATACAAGTTTCCATATTGCCAGAAGAAAATCGTGTTTATCGTTCAGTCTTTGAATTTGTATATTTTGTAAACGTTAACATTGATTGCCACCGAATGCCCTATTCTGCACTGCACATTTAAAATTCGAGCTTCCAGAGCTATAGGTAGATGGTAAAACAAGATACTCGGATTATATTACTCTATTACCTAACGAATATAAAGCAAACAAAAAGGTCTTTCTTTTGAAATTAGTTTTAAATGAGAATAGTCCTACAAATGAGTTAAATTTTTATTAGGTACTTAGCAGACTTGGCGAAGTTCGTACCGTCTATCGGTCAATATCCCGCTCCCGGATGGGGCCTAAACTCGGTTTCAGCAGCAGTTCTGTATCACGTATCGCAATTTTACTAAATCAAAAACTTTCGAGGACATACATCCAATCATTCCCCAAAGTTTCATCACAATCAGATGAACGGTTTAGGCAGGCATAAGACACATACACAAAAACAAACATTTTTATTTATATGTATAGATAAGGTGTGTCTGATATTTGTTTTTTCAGGAGGCCGTAAAGTAATTGCATTTCAATTTATTTTAGAGCCAGTCGTCGGCAAATCATATTTTCAGAAAGAAAACCTTAGTTAGTACGAATAAGGATTTTCAACCCCTGTGTTGTAACAAACCGTGATAATTTTTGAGTTGCACCGAAAATGCTCTGTGTACATTGGCCCTTACTCGTAATGCAACGTTACTAAAAATTGACAATATGGGTTTTTGGGTCAACAATCAGATCTTATCTGCCACTTCTGAGTATGAAACGGTGGCAATGTTACAATGTTGTAAAAACCATTTAAATTTTAAGTTAATTTTGTATTTAGTTCTGTGCCTATCTATAGTATTTGGAAATCCTCACTGCCAAAAGTAATGATGAAACATGAGAACTGCCAAAATCCAGAAATAAAAAGAACGCGATGTGAAATAGGTAGAAACAGATATACCATAGCTTCAGTAACTTGGCAGTAGATCATAATCAATCGTTTTCAAAATTACTGTAAAAACCAGACCTTCACGAAATCATCTATCTTCCTAAATCTACCTCAAGATAACCTCCATGTGTGAGAAAATCTACAGAAAGGGAAAGCGAGAGATCTTTGGGTAATTTGAAGGGATAAAATATTTTCTTCCAAACTTTCGCCAAGACTGTGGACTTTTTGTTGGATGTTGTTTTAAGCCTCTACAACCGATCGGCTTAGATGGAGATATTTGATTTGTTCTTTCAATCTTTTTGGTGTTGTATAGAATGGCCTGGGTTTATTTAATATTTGTACATTCGAGAATTTTGAATATAATAATTCATTATCATTTCTATCACAATTGCGCACTATAAGACATACTTTCAAAAGGCAGGTGAAAACAGGCATGTATTGTTTTTAGTTTTACGGTACGTTTGGAAAAAATTAACAGTTAAGTCAACCGAAACGAAAATATATATAGCCATTGTAACATTATTACTTGGCTTTCATTTTGCTTTCATTTAACATAACTATCAAGAGATAAATGCTATTGTTTCAAAAAATAAAACCGACATACGTCCTATAGGTAAGTATCAAACATTAACCAAAATCCACACATTGGCGTGAGATAGATATCATGCAGATACGTAGGTTTCTTATGTCACTTTTTTAGGTTATCCAAAAATTGCTAACAATTTAATGTAATATTCATTATTAAAATGGAATTGGGTCATGTCATTTTGACATGATTTGTTAAGCGTCCTGTACACATTTTTGAACCGTTATACATATTGGGCGAAAATAAACAAGAATCGTAGGCATCCGTAACTTGCATTGAATACGGCAATTATTTTGTGAAGGACCCAAATTTTTGAAAAAAAAAAACCGTTTCAGTTTTGTGTATCTACCTACGTCTACTTTTTCACAAATTTTCAAACCTTTATTATGCATCCCCGTATAATAATAAGTTAACCAGATCTTAGTTTTTAGAAGAATTTGTAATAGTACTATTAAAAAAATGTAATGATGGATCCGATGCGCGGAAAATATACAAACCAGGAAAACGAAAATATTTCGAAAACTACTACAGGAGGAGCTAAAAGATGATAGAAATATATATAACGTATTCCACTTAAAAAAAGTAAGATATTTTAATATGAAGTTTTATAACTTTGGACCTACCTACATGCTACAAAGAAAACACCCTCTGTAAATTTATTTTTAATTGTTTCATTTTATAAAGATAAAAGATATAGAACTTGGAATTAAACTTTAAGTAGTAATTTTGACAATAAACTGACGCTTGGAAATGCCACAACTACAAGAAAATGTTGACACTGAATTAAAAAAGCAATCTACGACTCCTACTATGTCATGCGAATAATTTGTGGTAATGGAGGACTTATCTTGTTTTAATGCAAAAATTATAACTTATATAAGAAAGTTTATAGAAATTAACTCACATGGATTGGTTGCTTCAGATACCCCCCATTATATAAGGTGTTAGGTAAGGTACCTACCTAAAAATGCATTCTTTAAAAATTGGCGCCAAATAATGTAAAGATTAGTGTTTTATTCTTAAAAGTTTTGCTATAGTTCAGTACCTAATCAATTCCGGTGTGAATTTTGCCAAAAAATTCCTCGACCTGTTGATTAATTTTACAAATGACAAAAAAATTATCCTTATCAATGGTATAAAATTACAAATTGGCAAGAGTTCATTGCCAAGTTTAATCGACCAAAGCTGTTTGTTTAATGTACAGAAAGCTATTAATAACAATGGCACTTCAACTTATAAACAAAAAATATCTCAATGTACAATTTGACCGTTTGACGTTGCAAAAAAATGTTATCGCCGTAATCCATTAACCACTGTCATGGTGTTTTCAAATTTATTGTTTACGTGTTGATGATCTTTTGGACATTTTAATTAAATTTAAAAGTCTGGTCACTAATTTTATTGTTCAAGCTATTTGGATATTCCCAAACATGGGCAAATGAATACATCTAAATAACAAAATTACTATTACTGAAAAAAAGTTACATATCTACTGTATGCATGAGATATTTAGCGTAAAGTAGTAAATAGTGGGATGTTTGCGTAGGCACCATGGCGCCTTCGATGATCTAATACTCCTCAACATATTTTGTTACAACAAATCGGCTTACATAATTTTAGTCACATTGAAATTCAGTTATTAATGAATAAATACTCTCTTTCAGTTTGTTAGAAAAATCCACGAAAAAATATTGTTTTTGTTATGTTGCAGTTGCAACCTCGAAACTTTCTATAAAGCTATTAATAGTCGATAGGATGTATTATTCTACACTACCTTTGATCTCAAACGTCAACTGGCCCATTAGCTCAGTTGGTTAGAGCGTCGTGCTAATAACGCGAAGGTCGTGGGTTCGATCCCCCCATGGGCCATAAAGTTTTTGTTTTTTTAACTAGTGATTTATTTTTCTTTCAGTTTTTTATTAATTAGTTCAATCAACGAATCAATATTTTGCATTAGTCCATCCCAAATAATATTCTAATAAACATTAAAATGAAGTAGGTATAATAGTCCTTTTACCCCTGTTTTCACAACCTTCGCCCTCTAATACGGGTTTTACCTTTAAACTATTGCTGGTTTTTCATTACTAAAGTATACGTCTGTAATAGACCCTGACAAGAATTGTGGAACTCGCTATATATAGATATGTATGTTTATTGATACGTTTGTACGAAAAATTACTGAAAATCAAATTTCGCAGTAGAGATTATTTTTGATCTTATTTGAAAGATAAATACACAACCAGATATTGAAGCAGGAATTTGTATTATAGAACACACATCATCAACTGTGACGTTAAAATGACATCATTCACTCTTCATTACTAGGATGGATGATTTCACTTTTAGTTTTTCCTACATTACAAATTGATATTCCAGGCAAATCAATCACTGGCACTAAAATAATTTTAATATTTAAAGGCCATAAATAAATTTCATGGAATGGAAAATGAAAATAGAACTTCATGGAAAAGTTTGCTCACAAGTGGAAAACTTTGTGTAACTGTAACAGATTATGAGAAATACTGTAATTTAATTGTATTTCTTCACTTTGTCTGATTGGCATCTGTATGTACAATTAGTTTGTATTTTTTTAATGCTACAGCATACTGATTTTGATTAGTTAAAAAAAATGAATATTTTACAATAAATGTAATTCAAAGAAGAGAAAGTCTCTAATACTGCCTCACCTATTATAACCATGTAAAGATGCAAATCGATCGTACGTATAGTAACCTTAACCTTAGCCTTCTATTTTGCTTTTCAAAAATATACAGCTTGGTTTAGTTGGCCAGTCTCAAAAATTGCTGTAATTTTGGTAACCACTTCGCCTATCTTTTATTAATAATGGCTTCACAATAATAACACTGATGAGCTAATTATTTTCTTCGTAAATTATAAAGAACAATAGACGTAGGTATGTAAACTTTAAAATGATTTGCATAAATTATGTAAATAGCAGCATGTTGCATGCTTTTCACTTTTAGTATGTCAATAACAATATTGACTTAACAACCAACTGTTAGATTTAGAGATTTTTCCTATATTTTTGGCAAACTATTCCAAAAATGTAGTATTATTTG
Source organism: Photinus pyralis (assembly GCF_008802855.1). NCBI lineage: Eukaryota > Metazoa > Arthropoda > Insecta > Coleoptera > Lampyridae > Photinus > Photinus pyralis. The sequence goes on along the minus strand of NW_022170596.1, from coordinate 42,056,595 downwards.
CGTATTCTATAAGCTTCTGCAAAGAGCCAAAACAGCCAAAAACAGAGCAGTTGAAGCACCCATTCCTTAGTTGGAAGTTGGAACACAGTGGGAGTTCAAAATGTTCTTGATAATGGTGTCGTTACTATCAATGAAGGTGAGACAATTGCGCCCCAAGATAAAATTGTACTTCAAAGTACAAGTAAAGTGATATCGAAATTATTCGAAATCGGTAGATGGATAGGTACCACAATATTGAACCCTCAAATAAACAATCGTATTAATTAAAAGTAAGCTGTATTTTTGTTCTTCATAAATAAGTAGGTATGACTAATTTGCACATATAGGTATAGACTGATCTTCCTGTGTCGAAAGCAAAATAACAAGAGAAGACTTCACTAAACTTATACAGCACCAAGAAATCCCAAAAGGCTGAAAAAAACTGTGGAGTAACTGTAATGGCGTGTATGTTCTTCTACAAGAGACGCAGGTAACATATTGGTATTCGTGAGAACAATATCGTCTTTAGTATTTATGATATGTGGTTTTACATGACGGAAACATGCATAGTTCTATTACTGGAGCATCTTTAATTTTTGCTTCAAAAACAAATGATCTAGATTAACATGGCGAAATGAACAATGACAATTTTCTTAAGTGCTTCGGGGCCCATTTGCTTCAAAATTTAGAAGAACCACCGCTAATTGGTATGGACAATGGTAGTTATCACAATAGCTTACTAAAAAAACTTGCAGAAAAATGATGAGTTTCCAAATTATGCACTAAAAGTGGAATTGCTGGAGATTGTTGCGTGGGGTGTTTTAAAGTTCACGGAGAGATCCGAAAGAAACGCGTCTTTTCTAAACAGGCTGTGGTTCGATTTTACCAAGAAGAGATCAGGAAGATCGATGAACAAGTTAGGCGAAAGGTTATCGCCCTTGCGACGTTCAACAATCAGCTGGAACGATACACGTTGATGTTTTTGGAAAAAATGTGATGATCCTAGAATCTTGAAAATTGTGACCTGATTTTTATTTTTAAACAATTTGAAATATGGTTTTCTTTTGCTTTTGTTATCTTCGTTAATTTAGTTCGTGTATTTGTGTGGACTATACCAGGGTTGTGGTTGTGTGCGTAATATATTTTATATGCTCTCGTCTTTTCTTAGGTACGCACAAAATTATGATATGAGTTTTTACTCAATTTCCTTTCCCATTTGTGTATAAAAAGTACCGTCTGTTATGATTTCTATATAGATTCGAAAGTGTAGCGAAACCTTCGTCGTTTTGACATGAAACTAACTGTAGAGTATGGGATAAGTCAAGATTGCAGTCGCTTTTCGACTTCTGCTGATAAGTACTGAGGGCGTTTTTATTTCGAAAAAAACAATTAAAATGATTTAAAAAAAAAAATTCATTTACGTCCAAATAATAATGTCCATCTTTTAGTATAAAAATCGCGACATAGACAATCTGTTACAAATTACTACTGAAACATTTTTTTAGTCATTGGTCAATACAAGTCGTTGATGTAATGCGTATACGTGCGTATCCTACCCACAATACAGCACTGTCTGCCTACACACAGTTATTCTCTTCGATTGATATGCCTACATTTTACATCAAAGATGATGCTATGTAAACATATTTAGTGATGACGTCATAATACACCGATGACGTGGGCGTCACTATTGACTTATCAAATATACATATTTTGAAATTACCATAAAGCATGCCGATTTTTGCAACTCTGATAAAGAGGCGCATGTATGGTAGGTAAATCTGTGGTATTACTCTAATAGGTTTTTAACATAAACATAAGGTAGGTACATAATAAGATTGCACGCAATTGAAAACAACCCCTATGATAGTATATGGAAGATTGCAATTCACTAAATACTGCAATTCCTTTTATTTTTCAATTACCAAAAGTTATGTGCCGAACCAGGACCATGGGATTTAACGCATTAAGGTCGACTCTTATTTTACGGAACGCACCGTCAACGTCACGAACCGTCGAGATAAGTTTCAAACATTTCTTTGGCGTGACGCTAATGCTAATGTTCTTCTATTTAATCTGAGCATGATAAGAACAGATGGTCCAGAATAAAAAATCCAATCGCCAACCACCTAAGAAACTATTGACGTAAAAGTGTGAATTGGCAGCAAGATTTACGTGACGTGGCCGGTCAGTGACGTGATGTTGACGTTCCGTAAAATGCGAATCGATCTTTATGCATGTTTCCTTTTTCATAGCAGAAAGAATTCAGTTATTTAAAGTTTATAAAAAGTTGTCAATTGAAATCGCATCTAGTACAACTATGCAAACAATTCCACTTTCTGGAAAGTTAATTCCAAAAAGAGAAATCCAATGCAGATGGGTTAAGAATTAGAGACGCATTTTTGAGTTACATTCAGGTTTACGTTGTTTAATTTAATTAATAATTACCAGCCAGCTTTATTAAAGTCCTTCGGCCCATTAATCTAAATACACGCACTAGGTACACTGCACCATCCACCGTGAAATATAGACGACTAATTCGGCCTATGTTAATACTACTAGAGATAACGAACAATGCCGTACCTGGACTGGTTTATCGCAATACGATTAGTCACACATTCAAATTTAATTGAGAAATTTTGAGAAAGTGCACGAAAGAAACGCAAATGTTTCCGCTTCTGCTTTTATTTTATAACAAGTCTCTGTTTTATTCCCTTTTGGCTTCAATTATTTCAACAATAGGGCACCTATTTCAATATTGAAGGGAACGTGCAAAAAAGTTGAAAAAACTTCAATCGTTACTGTCACTATAATTTTTTTGTTTGGGGTTGCCTAGGGGATTACTTTAGGATTGCAAATTTCCATATCGAAAAGGAAAGTATTTGTGTTTGGCATTTATGTTAATGTTGGGACTAAGAAGGCGAAGGGCACTGCCTAAAAAGCTGTGAGAGTGCTGGCAGTGTAAAGGTACACCGTATAAGTTCTTCACTCAACGGTATAAGGGATTTGATACCAAGATATCAAGAAAAGCAGAGTATAGTTCCGGAAAGGTTATGCTGTGAGAGAAAGGGATCTCAATCATTTACGAGCCTCTCTGTTCTTCCTTCCACCACCCTACTTTGTTCAGCTCCATCAATTTTTTATACATCACTACTTTTCCATCTTTTTCCATCTGGTCCCATAATAGTACATTATACAGGGTCATTCTTGACGAGCGTCAGTTAGAAAGATATGGAAACCCTTTGAAAATTAAGCTAAACTGATAATTCCTTTAAGGGTTTTGGCACATGATGAATTGAACTAAAATATTTTCAAAATGGCGCCACTTCCGGAAAATACCGGAAGTAGCCATCAACTTTGTTATTTTAAATAGTGACCCCCTACATTTTCGGATTCTACGTCGAATTTGGAGTACAACGATACCCCATAGTTGACCCTTTGCTCCAAGAGCTTCGCCGATATTTAAGTTTTCGTGTCAAAAATTGAATTTGCAGGGGTAATTTTAAAAATTTATTATTCGAAAACGGTGAGAGATATTGCAAAAAAGTTTTCAATGCTTTATTAAGGAAGGATCGAATTTTCTTATGGTATGCGTAACAGTCTAAAAGAGTGAAACTACGTCACTTTTTCAAAGCTCTCAACTTTTACACTTTTAAATATCCGTAACTCCATTTTTTCAAATGGCACCCCCCATTTTGTTCTTCACCATTGTTTTCCTTTTTCCTAGACCTTTAATTTGATGCCAAATGTCAAAAGCTGCTTCAAACGGTTTCCGAGATATTCCATGTTTTAGTTGCTTCTTGTGGAAAATTGATAAAAAAATTAAGTCGCTTGATGTTATTCTTTTGTTTTTATTCGCAATTCGCAAATTACTACAACATTTCACGAATAACGGTATCTTTCAAACAAAAATACAAAAAAGGAAGCCTGTGGTAGACTCTGAAGAACAGGAAATAACTGTACTGGTGTATTTTGCTGCAAATCCAACTGCATCGCTTAATGATATCCAAAGAGAAATTGACATATCAGACACGAGTGCACTATGAATGGCGCCACTTCCGCAAATACCGGAAGTAGCCATCAACTTTGTTATTCTAAATAGCGACCTCCTATTTTTTTAATTTTTCGGATTCTACGTCGAATTTGAAGTACAACGATACCGTTATTCCTGAAATGTTGTAGTAATTTGCGAATTGTAGCCTATGTGGGTTGCGCCTTGTCATGGTATCTTTCGGAAAAAAGACGACAAGTATTAAATTCACAAAATCTTCATTAGTGTAACCCAAACGAGCCATTATTATTATTTACCAGAAGTATAAGTTCAAACAGCGAAAAATTTGACGTTTAAACATTATCATAATAAAAACAAAAGAATAACATCAAGCGACTGAATTTTTTTATCAATTTGTCACAAGAAGTAACTAAAACATGGAATATCTCGGAAACCGCTTGAAGCAGCTTTTGACATTTTGCATCAAATTAAAGGTCTGGAAAAAAGGAAAACAAGGGTGAAGAACAAAATGGGGGGTGCCATTTGAAAAAATGGAGTTACGGATATTTAAAAGTTTAAAAGATGAGAGCTATGAAAAAGTGACGTAGTCTCACTTTTTTAGACTGTTACGCATACCATAAGAAAATTCGATCTTTTCTTAATAAAAGCATTGAAAACTGTTTTGCAATATCTCTCACCGTTTTCGAATAATAAATTTTTAAAATTACCCCTGCAAATTCAATTTTTGACACAAAAACTTAAATATCGGCGAAGCCCTTGGAGCAAAGGGTCAACTATGTATCGTTGTACTCCTAATTCGACGTAGAATCCGAAAATGTAGAAAAAATAGGGGGTCCCTATTTAAAATAACAAAGTTGATGGCTACTTCCGGTATTTTCCGGAAGTGGTGCCATTTTGAAAATATTTTAGTTCAATTCATCATGTGCCAAAACCCTTAAAGGACTTAACAGTTTAGCTTAATTTTCAAAGGTTTTCCATATCTTTCTAACTGACGCTCGTCAAGAATGACCCTGTATATCAAGGTAGAGAAGTACAGTATTATTGCCTGAGCACCAAGATTACATCTCGAGGCGCTTGCGCCGAGGGGTGTAAGGTGCGAAGGCAATAATAGACTTCTCTACCGTGGTATATATACTATTTTTTTGACTACTAGCACTTGAAGTCCTCTAAATTAACATAATATATTGATATGAAAGTGAACGGTTGGACAGAAATTTTTGTTTATTAATATAACACATGTCAATCAAGTGTGTGGAAGTACAAGTCAAACAAGCCGTATTTTGTTCTGTCATTGAGATATTTTCAAAGAGTAATTTCGTTCGAATTTTTTCAAAATGTGATAATTTTAGGGATGTAATTTTTCTGGAAATGGCGGATTGTGGCAATTATTCATTTTAGAGAACTTGGCCAAACGTTTATTGAGCGAAATTTCGGGTTGTGTTTTCTAAAAGTGACAGCGTGACAGTTCTCATTATTGACTACTAGTTAATAATGTCCATATTATTAACCACTTTGAACAAATGCCGAGAAAGCCTACTTTACAAGTGGAAAAAAGGTTAATAATCATGTCATCAGACGCTAGTAGTGAAAAAAAGTATAAAAAGTACTGGTATTTACCTTTGTTTCACTCCATGAGAAAGAAAGAGAAGGTCTTTCATGTTTCAGTTAAACCTATTTTATAGGTATGCAATTGCATTTGCTTCCATGGAAATCAATTCTCCCATAAATCTCTATTTTTTACTTTTCAACAAAATCAAAATTTCACTAATGGAAACGTGTGTAACTTCTAATTTTGATTCGAAATTCGAAATTTTTTTTGTCGTTGATATGGATTTCGAAATGGTAGCGAAAGGTAGATGTCCGATTTACAAAATTCTACGAAATTCGCAACATCGTACGTCCAATGATGAAATTAACTGAGGAAGGTCTAAGCGGATGCGGAAGTGTAATCTCTTTTTTTGCCGAGTACTGGGTATGGTCTTAGATTACCTCTTTAGAGTATTTTTGGGTTTTTGATGGCACAATATGATGATAATTGTTGAAATAGGAAATATTCACCCACTATTTATTAATATAATATTCATTTTCTCGCTGTAACTCCACCGGTTCGTCTTTGTTCCTAAAATGGGTGCCCGACATTTTTGCATGGATTTAAGTTAATAAATTTCATTGTTATATAATCCCATATGGCGAACTAACTTGCTTTTTGTATAGTACAAAGTCCACCTAATCCAAAAAAATATGTATCCTAATTTCCTTATTACGTTAGCGCTAGGCTCTTTTACTTTTACAATCCTGGATTTCCCAGGATACCTAAAATGATTTCATACTAGTTCCTATTACCTACGCCTCATAAAGATTTACTAAAATTCTGGAATGATCAACTTTATAATGTATACACTATACTGTACACTTTTATATCTAATACTTAATACACAAAATTCCGTAACCATAGCGAATTCAAATTGCAACCCTACAAAAATTCAAAGAATTAAACCCTATTAAAGGCACCCGTTACATATGTGTATAATGGACATTCATATAGAAGTATTTCAGTATCCAGTACTCATATAAGGTAGGTAGGTATCTTCTTAACAACAATTGTTTTTAGTGTTACAAGTTGTGAACGCAGATTTTCCAAGATTAAATTAAGTGTAAACTGTCTAAGACCTACAAGGGGTATGCTTTTGGTTAACCAACTTGGCAACTTTGTCTATTGAGCTAATGTTAGTTAAAGAATGGTAAAGTGCTGAACTTTGATACTGTTCGAAAGATTTACATTCTTTTTTAATTCAGGATGTGATGAGGAATTCAAAATATTCACCAGCTCTTGAATTATAAGGATGACAGATTTTGATCGCGCCAACGAGTCAAGCTACGTCACTAGGTACGTAGATGCACGGATGTGCTGTAATTAAAGCATATGTTGGGGTAAGCTAATCTATAACCCCTACATACAGGGTGACAATTTGAAAACTTACCACCCCCCATATCGTTGTAATTAAACGAGATATTTAAAAAAATCAAAATCTGTTTCGGTAATTCGGAGGGAGAATCACAATGACATAGTTGGCGACGCACCCCCTCCAACCCCCTGCGCCCCAGCCACCCCAACTTTTAAATCTTAAATAGTGACCCCCCATGTGTGATACGTCCTTGGAAAGCTCTGAAAAAATGCTTTCCAACCATACCAAATAGCATTACATTTAGGTTAGTAATTATCGTGCAAATCAAAAAATTAACTAATATGATACATTTGAAATCTGTCGCATTTATAACGCAACCGGCGAACATAGACGAACTAAGACAGAGAATAATTCAAGAATCTCGAAATATTGCAAAATCAACATTTGAAAAGGTTTAACAAGAGTTTGAGAATAGATTATAACTGGCGATCAAAAATGAGTTGCTGTCGAGTCGGCTTTGGAAGTTCAAGTTAAATACGATTTTCCATGTAACAAAAATTTCAAAGGGCGACTCGACAGCAACTCATTTTTGATCGCATAGTAATACTGTCTTACCAATAACGGAAAACATTTTGAACATTTATTGAAATAAAGGCCAACTTTAGAAAATGTATCATATTAGTTGATTTTTTAATTTGCACGATATTTACTAACCTAAATGTAATGCTATTTGGTATGGTTGGAAAGCATTTTTTCAGAGCTTTCCAACGACGTACCACACATGGAGGGTTACTATTTAAGATTTAAAAGTTGGGGTGGCTAGGGCGCAGGGGGTGTGAGGAGGTGCGTCGCCAACTATGTCATTTTGATTCCCCCTCCGAATTACCGAAATGGATTTTGATTTTTTTTAATATATCGTTTATTTACTAAGATATGGGGGGTGGTAAGTTTTCAAATTGTCACCCTGTATAATAACACTGTGAAGGACGTGATTCATCCTGATTCCTGATGTAATGAATTTTTTAGAGCGGTATCAAGGCGCCATCCAGTCGTCACCAAGTCGATAAAGGATTAGTCACCGCCGATAAGGAATGAAAGGAGATGTGATTTCTCTAGAAACTGTTTGTTTGCTATATAAGCAAAAAATAAATCGTGCTTGTGTTATAAATTTGCCTCTTATAAATGTGGGTACAAGTAAGTGATAAATAATAATTAACTGTTATAAATTCATCAATAATTGATTTTGCATAACTAAATCACAATTAAATTTACGTTGCAATATAAATTCAAAACCGAAGAGTTGATAGAGTGAAAATTTATGGCAGATATGAACAATCGCAACATATTCCAAGCAGTGTTGCAACAATGGCTTTTCGTTAAATTTTATGCCACTCCTGTGCTTTATATCCAGATCGATTTTGTAATTAGTTTCTGTGAAGGTGGAAAATCACACGCACTGCAATTCATACGGACCGGTTTGAATAAAATTGACCACCATCTGAAATCCTCTTATGGAAGCCATGCTGTCTAAAATTCTACAAATCTTTTAGAACACGCTTGAGATACTTCAGATTCCATTCAATAGACACCATTGTTTTTAGCAAATGATGTGAAAGCATGTGAAAGCAATAATAATACAGACATAGAAAAATTGTTAATTACTCTTCGTCATATATCATACATTTTCAACACAGAAGAAGTCAATTAATTACTCATGATTCTTATTAAATAAATTAGCATATTACGTCCCATAACGTTTTGTGAGTAAATGTAACCAGTATTGTAAAATAATCGGATTTTTAAACAAATTATGCCACTACATTACGACTGCACGTATCTATACGGTTATTAAAAAATACATTGGTAATATAAATATACAAATATGGTTATGATACATTTAAGTACATAGAAACAACATTTAAATGTAAAAATGTCTAACAAAGAATGATCATACAGTATGTGCGAGATATGAGGGTCACCTTTTATTCATATGGGCCATATTGAATTACGAATTTGATATGAACCATAGACATAGGAATTGCATTTGAAAAACAAAAGTTGCATCGATTACCGATACCCGAACTTTCAATTTGCTATCGGATAGATTGTAATGTGGATCATTTTTTCGAATCTCACCAAATAAATGAAATATTGAGGTGAACCTCTTATCTGGGACACACACTGTGTATCGAAGTAAAGAATGGTAGAGCGACAAATTTCGCGATGTTTAAAGGCCGCTTGACATGGAGCAATACTACGCGCAAGAACTTGCAGAAAGAAATTGCAAGGTCAAATCCTTGCATGCAATAAGCATTGCATGGTATTTGACATGGTGCAATTCTATTTCAATTGCCACATGTCTGCCAACAGAAGAAACATATGGATTTGTCAACAAAAGTTGTTAACCTCAAATGAAAATTAAATTTTGATTGCTTGAAGAAACATGAAAATTACAAGAATAAATAAGATTAGTAAAAACAAGTAATGAGTGCGTCTCTCAGCATCACAGTTGCCGCCGCTGTATTTTACTAGGTTGGTGCCACAAAAACAACTAGATTTATCCCTAGAATTGCACGATTCATGCAAGAAAAATAGCACCGGTCCTATAAAAATTGCATGCAAGTCTCTTTCTTGCAGCAATTGATCAGCTGGCTTTGAACTGCGCATGCCTTTCGCAATTTTTCTTGCAACTTGCATGCAATTGCAATTTTTATTGCTCCATGTCAAGCGGGCTTAAGAAATTGAAAGTCGCATATATCCTTACAATTTCCTGAAATATGGAACGCTTTCAGCTTCAAATGTGAATTGAGGATCATGGAATCGGTGATTTTTTACTTTACCATTCCTAACAATTCGTTTGTTTGAAATCATCAGAGGACCAATTACTTACTTAAAACGTTAGGTAGTATTATCAAATATGGATTATATTGGGCCTTCTCACTAAAACCCCCCGCTTTTTACGGATGTATGAAAATAAATACGAATATATTTTGAATCAAATTGTATGTCCGTCTCTGAGGTTGGAGTGTTGTCACATTTGCGCATTTTATGCTAATCACGGGTCCTATGCTAACGAGTTATAATCAAATTAGCGTATTATAAATCGGCATTACTCTCTATAACATTTATATAACGAATATAAATAACACTTTACGGCACTTTAGTGCTCACACACCTAGTTAATTATACACAACGATAACTAAAAGCGCATTAGGATAACATAGACTTTCCTGTGGAACTGTTAATTGCGCTCGGCGCACTTCGTATAAGCAAAGAGTAACCATAATTACTCTTTGGTATAAGTCAACTTAAAACAAAACGCTAACATTACCTTTATAATATACAACATTGATTTAACAGATCACAACATTCTATTTAACTTTGGCAAATTTTACAGACTTATTCCGTGTAAATCTATCATCTCATCTCCTTGGTTGGCATCATTTATTGGTGCAATTAGAGAGCGGTTTGCAAAACTTAGAGACCATAAAACTTGCGTTCTGGAACCATATTTTCTGTGGTGGGGTCTTTTCCGTTTCAAAGTCAGTGTCCTTTCTTTAGGCTTTACACACAGAATGGTTTGTAGATGTGGTCTCTGCAATTTTGTGAAATTTACTCTAATCTACTCGAAAATGGTGCACCCCGAGAAAGAATTGCGAAAAAAAGTTGGTATTGGAGCCACTGATCCATTAGGACTAAATGTAAACTGACATGGACTAAACAACTCTTAGGTACACTAGATAGGGACAAAAAAAATTAATAAAGAATTAGTTCTTTGCAGTATGCATCGTCCCCAACTGCACCAACGTACGAGCCTTTAGTTGTAAAAATATGTAATAATTCAATTTCTCTTGCCATTTGCACTATATGCACCTAACACAAAGAGAAACATAGAGCAAGCAAACGACAGTAGCCCATCCATTAATACAAGTAGGTACAGTTAAATCTACTACTCCTCACTTCTCTTTCCGTGTTTCACTAAATCGTTAAACCACTGATCATGATGACATTACATCTGATAGCAATATTTCCATATACAATGATACCTTTTCAATCAACTGATAAACACGAATGAAAGCATTTTTTAAGCAAGTTATGAGTTGGTACTGGATCTCTTCACTTCTTACCTAGTACTATTTACATTTTAGGTAAAAGACGTTTGATGAAAGTTAAAGGCGTTAAAGTAAGTTGGTCCCATGACCAGAGACCATGTGGAGCCCGTGCTTGTGTCATTTTAGCAGTTACAAAATAAAATTAATATTATTAAAGCACCTCAAATCACAAATTTGATACAAAGTATAATATTCTTGTTCGTTCTTTCGAAATTGTCATAATTCCAAAATGGCAGCGTTGTTAATTTAGAATTAAAGTAGGTGTCTTCGTAAATTAATTGCGAAACTTAACCTCTCTATTTCGACGAAGAGATCTCATTCTTTTCGGCGTCTGCTGCTCTGGTAGACGCAGCAGGCTCGTCGCGGAATCCGCGCTTTGATGGTGGGCGAACGGGGAGACCGCCGGAAATTGATTCGCCACGAAGGGAATCCAGCTTTGTTTTTGCTTTCCTGTGGGTGTTATAGCTGAAAATAAGCAGACGGGTTAGATTGCGTAAAGAACGGAGGGTGCGGTATGCAGGTATCTAAGTGTAGAAACAGCTTTGACATGCATAGTGTCGGTATGGTACAAAAACATGTTGCCTCAAAACATTGTTGACTGCACAAGATGTGAACACTAAACAAATAGGGTACATAAAGTGAGTCGATGCGAATAAAAAAAGGGTACGAAGTCGTCATCCGTTTTATACACTCTCACTACTCAATCTTACCAGCCATAGCTTCTGTTTGGTAAGTTGAAGAAATGATAGAAACTGTTGTTGTAAGGGTAGGTAGGTGTTTACAGTTACATTAAAAAATCATGCAATTGTAACATGAAAATAGGAATGTAAAAACCATTCTACCTTGCCCCACGTAGCTTGGCAACCAAGGCAGTCATATTTCCTAAAAGAAGATTTTGTGTCAGAAATAACTGGAAAATGAACTGAAGAAATGTGCAAATGTACTGTGCAAATAAAAGTACCTCCGACGACTTAACAGAAGCCGTTTCTGGCTTCATGATCATCCTTTGAATTTAATGTACCTACTTCAATCAAAAGTATAAGAGCCCCTACCGGAAGTATTACCTACTAGACCTATTCATTACAACATTTTACCAATGGGTCGCGAAAACAACCACAGCATATACAGGATTAATACGTGCGGTGTGCATCAATGGCGTGCGGTCAGCTACACACCACCCACAAACATCTGACCGGCTAGCTAAAATAATTCAAATTTCTTATAATTTTTATGATCTCTCCTCGTACATCTCCGGCGTTTGCTATAAAACAAAATCCCAATAATGACTCGAAATTAATAATCTAGGAGAAAAATCACAAAGAAAAGACGTATTTAATTCTTGAAAAATATACAGCGCGTTCCATTGAAAAGTTTTCCAAATTTGCATTTTTTAACTACTAACTTTGCGATATTCATTTGTTTCTATATAGTCAATAAATCTATCTTTTATGTCAATTAATAAGTAGAAGCATGAAGTGAGTACTAGGTAGTTCGGTAGTTATTACAACTTACGGAACACGAAATTCAAAAGCCGGACCTGTAAATGCAACGGTCAGCGACAGACGGCTCGTTGTTAAAATCTCATACTCAATAGGTTCAGTAAGTGATCCTTTAGCAAATAGTGGTTCATATATTTCTGATCGGACAATTATTGTTTATTGTAACAAGAAACGTCTTGAAATAAAAACTTGCTTTTTTAGATAAATTCAGCAACACCGCCTTTTCCAACTTTTCTATGATCTTACCGCAGTTCACGCCGAAGGGTGCCTGTATTACTTTGACCCATCCGTTCAAAAGTTCCTTGCCCCGCGGAGGGAGTGCAGATTTCGAACGGCGCGTCCCTTACATTCAATTAATATTTCCTTGAAGTAGGAAATGAATGTCCACTATGGAAATGAACTAGGTGTAAGACTTGAAGAGGAAGTTAAATTTAGTATATCTTTAACGCTAATTTGACGTGTTCGATAATTTTTTTTTGGAAAACGAATTTATTAAAGATGAAAATTTTAGGTAGGGCAGTAGGGTATAGAATGGAATGTAATATTTGAAGGAGTCTGTCCGGTAGTTTCATGCACCGAAGAGCGATAAGCCATAAGGAATAATGGTTAATGTTGATCCCAGTCTCGTTGATTTGGAGCGATGTCCATTAATGGTTCTGTTCATTTTATTCCATCGGATTGTAGGTACAATAAAGTTCTCCTGGTTTTTCGGATACGCATCACCTTGCAGACGTCCTGGAACAACCGAGACTCGAAATTCCTGCCTTAGCCCGGATGTATTTCATGCGCAACTCCAAATCGACAAATCCATTCCCTCACAAAAACGTCGGCGACGGTAGCCGCTTTTTGATTTGACAAAACGGAGGCCTCCACCCATTTGCTGAAGTAGTCCATCACAATCACAATGTACTTGTTTCCATCAGTTTCTGTGAATGGTCCAGCTATGTCTATTGCAACTCTTTCGAAGGGACTTCCAGCATTGTATTGTTGAGGGCTTTGGGGCATCGCTGCGGAACATTGTATGCAACGCAAACAACTCCCTTGCGGTACCATTCTGCTACATCATCTTTGAGATTGATCCAGTAAAATCTCCCCGGCACTTTTTAAAAAGTTCTCTTAACCCCCAAGTGCCCACCGGCTGGTCCATAATGCATCTCTCTCAGCACCTCTTTAATTTTCTTTCTAGGAACCAAGAACTGTTTTCTTTTCTCGCAACCATCTTCGTTTTGTAGCGTTCGCTTCAGGAGGCCATCATTCTCCCTAATAATACAATAAGTTTGGAAGACAGTGTTCTACATGTGTAACCTGGTTCCATGCAGATCGCTCCCCAGCTGTTTTCCATTCCAGGAGCAATTTTAAGTCACGATCTTCTTGTGCTGTAGCTAGTTCCGTGGGTTGCCATTTTGCATCTAGCACTTGAGTCCATTGGTCGCTCAAAAGTGGCTGGCACATTGCACAATCCGAATGGAATGACAGTGAATTGTCCTAATCCAAGGGTAAAGGTCATCTTTTCATTATCTTTTCTTGAGCGAACTCCACTAACTACTAACTACAATAACCACTATCTAAACTAACGTTGTGAATATTCTTGGTACAGCAACAAGTATCTAAAGCGTCATCAATTCTTGGTAATGGATATCTGTCACGTTGTTGAGCTGACGATAATCGACACAAAATCTGGTGGAGCCGTCTTTCTTCTTCAGAAGAACTACCAAAGAAGCCCCAGGACTATTTGATTCATCAATCAATCAAATATTTTGCTTCGTCCTTTGGCCTTTTCGCAAAAAAATCTCGATACCAAAGTAACAGGTCACGGACACTTGCCATCTGTTCGCCGGTAATTTCCTCACATATTTCAGCTATCACTTTTATGATTGTTCATTTATGGATTACTAAGAATCTGTTGAACAATAAACATTACTGATTACTGATCAGGGCAGTCAACATTTCGGAAACCTTGTTGAACCACTCGTACATGTTGCATTTATAACACGATTGTCCGGTTCTTCAGTTTAAAGTCGTACGAACTAACACTAACACCAACACTAACGACGGGATGCATCGAGATAACCAGCTTTTGTCAGTCTCACTATATCCGCCTCATAATCTTGCATCTCCCCGGGTATTTGTACACGAGCTTTTAGTTGTGCCCGATGCACTAGCCGTTTATGTGCCGACCCAAACTGAACATCCATTTTCTTCCTTAGCAAACGAAAGTTTGTCATTTCGTCATTCAACAGTGGAAGGATGTTTAGTGCAGGTTCCTTTAGTGAAACCACTAACGCAAACGTTGTGTCGTCAAACTTTTGCAACTACTTTGAATTGTGACATGGGGGCATCTAAGTACAAGCATCTTTTAATTTCGTTTTCAAATTATTAGCATTTTCTTCTAACTGAATTTTTAAATTTTGTTCCATACTTTCCGAATCCTGTCCTTTTTCTGCCATATCTGTGCGGAGCCGGTCCTGTGGATGTGATTTTTAACCAGTGGCATCTAAGTAACTCAAATTTGTTGAACATCAATGAAATTCAAGCGCTAAGTTTATAGGTATATTACCTACAGTTTCTCTGAGATTGAATTACATACTCGTACGGTTAAGCAACACATGAAACCATTCGCCGCAGAACTGGGATTTTCGCGACGAAGCTTCGCAGAGGGTCGCGTTTCTGAATCATGTTTGTTGTAATGTTCCCCTGTCAGTTTTTATTAACCCGTTTCTACTGTAGAAAAATTACCTTATATAGTACCGATTCTTCGCTATAAATTCTACATCCTCATCGGACTGCAACTCTTGTGCCTTAGCAATACGAGAAGGAGGGCCCTCTAATTAACTTTTCTCCTGTTAGTATGTTGGCCTGTTTGTGTTATTATCGACTTTACCTTGTACCTTTAATTTTAAATTATTGGTAGCCGATGCTGGTTTAGAGTCCTGCCATTGTGATATTTTTTATGTATATGCAATTTATCTTATCGAGTTGTTTTGTCTAATTTGATAGTAGATGTGTTTTTGTACTAGGTTAATATCTTGTTTTCGATTTGTATTTATGATCCCTCTTGTATCTTGTTTTCATTAATTTGTTTAACTGCATTTGACTCGATACCTGATTTTTATTGTACAATTTGAGATGTTTGATCTGTTAAATTTTGTTGTTGAAGTTGATTTATTTCTGGTAGTTACATATTCCTAGTGCATTTAGCACTTGTGTGCATTCAAGGACTAGTCCTAAATCTACTACATGCTGCAATCGCTGCTTTGCTATCTGTAAATATAAAGATTTTCTTTTGGTAAAGTTCTCTTTTCATAATTAAGCAGCTGCCCTCCGTAGTTTTTGAGCGACCTGTGTAATATTTATGTGTCGATACACACGTTCAGTTCGCCGGACGATTTTGGCCAGAATGGCAAGGGCCGGTCGGATTTTGAGCAACGATATATGGGCTGCCGGCCAGGACTGACAGCCCACGGACTGCCGGCGAACTGAACGTGAGTATCGAGCTACGTATTCTTTCACTTTATGATTGACGGACTAAGTGACTAGGGGTAGTACTACAGCACTCACGGAATTCGGAACAATAATATAGGCATTTTTAGAGAGGAGGTCGGACTAGCCGCCCTTCTTGCTCATCGGTCGCCTGCTATGACCTCCAGGACGGGAGCGGGCCGATTCTGCCCCCGAATACACAGGGAGTGGAAAAGTCACAATAATAGGTAAAAGAGTAACAGTAACAAAATAGAAAATAACGCGAATTTTCATTTCATACCTACAAACGAAATTATTATAAGAAAAATGTCTCCTCAAAATTTCACAGTACTCTATTTTACAGAGTTTCTGAACCAAGTTGACCATTTTCCAGTCCATTTTTACCTTTTTACCTTTACCTACCGTGTTGAATTTTAGTTAACCTTAATTCAGTTTGATTTTGCTCTACCTCACGACGTTAATATACCTATTTGACTATTAGCGAACTAAATTTCCTTATATCTAAACTCAATCTAACTAAAAAGAAAATAGAACTGTCATGCTAGACTTACCATTGAAACACCTAATTACGGAGTAAAAAATACTCTTTCAATTAAAACATTAATACTCTATCTTGTCCAAAACTAGACAAGTAAGTTTCAATCTCTCATTACAATTAGAATTTACCTACGTTCTAGAATATGGAATATTTATTCATCATAATCTCTAACCTTTCACTTGGATAATTAGATAAATTCTTAAACGGAAACATTCTAAATGTGAAGATCGCATGGAAATATTTCAACAGAAAGCTCTTTACTAAGTGAGCGTTTTCGCCTCTGTAAAACATTATAATTATGTATAACGTACGTTTCGTACATTTAAATTCGCTGACCTGTGCCATTTTGCACACCCTATTAGAGTACAAACTCATTACATTCACGCCACTTGATTAACGACGTGAATAACTAGAACTAGTAGTACATGCAAAATAATCTACCAACTCTTTAGACGGTATCAAACACTAAATTAAGCAAGTACTTACATTCTGTTGAAGTTGATGATCGTTTCTTCTGTGCGACCGAAAAAGCTTTTGAACGAACTAAGCCAGTAGCCCCCGTATTAACCACATCCACTGACATGCTTCGATTATGCGCTCGTGCCCATAATTCACCTCGACGCTCTCTGTTCCTTTCGGCGTTTAGTCCGCTCAAGTGCTCATTAAGTGAATATAATTTATACGTTATATCTTTCCCTAAAAAGAGTGTGTCTTTATATTTCTAGAATGTACAAAGAAATCGGTGCATCCAAGAATTTATTTCAATTTCGTTTTATTACACCTTTCCTTGGGACCGCTCATAAAACAAAATTGGCTATCACATGTTAGAGATTCTCTTAGGAGTGATTGCCGATTTCTTTATTGCAAATCAATCTTGGGTGGTCTACTTTAATGACTTTCTTTTCGAGTTCGAAACAACTTTGAACATCAGTAGAGATATATAACGGCGGTGGTGGCTTCTAACCATTTTGTTTTATGGTCCCAAATTGAACTCATAAATGAGGTCTAAATGTCTTCCATGAGATTAAGATGGCACGTTTACGGTGAGCAATATTATACTTTGAAGGTCCCACTTTGGCGTAACCCACCAATTTATAGTCTGGAAAGGTCAAGTGCTCAATTTACGTACGACAGAGCGAAGAAAATGATCTAAAATGTTATACGCGAATATCAATCTCAATTTTTGTGAGAATTAGTACAGTTGGTGATGGTTTCCCGACTAAGTGAATGTAAAATATCATCTTTCGACAAAAGAAAGTTAAAACTTTATTTACTGTAGAATTTCGAACATTTTAAACGCTCGCATCCAAACCCTTTCTTGTGGAATTGGTTGGAGAAATCTGCTCGAATTCCCTTTCAAACAAATTAATATCCATTGTTCAGAACTTGCGTTATATTACAAAGGATAATGTGGTATTGCGAAAGGATACCAAAAATATAAACGTTTGCCAAATTGTGTTTGAACGTTTTATGGAGATATAAGTATAATTTGTGCTTTTGTAACGCTCGTTTTTGTATATAAATCTATTGTAAATTTATCATTTTATTTTTGAACATGATCGACGCTTATTTAAACTGTTCCAAAATAAATAATGTTTGTTTATTCTATTATAGTGACACGTGCTGTAATTTTAGAGTTTGAATATTTCACTATTTTATTAATAAAGTACGTTTTATGATTAATAAAATGACGTTGATGATATGAAAGTGTGTATTTTGGTGAAAGAACTACTAATGGTGGTGCAGTAGGCAGACTTTAACTAAATCTAAATCTTATCTATGAAGGATGTCATCCCACCTCCGGGGGCGAGGTTCCACAAATGACACATATTTCTCGCATCGTTACAGAACGACTAATTCCATTTAGTTCACGTTATGAACTGGATCCCATAACAATTACGTGGATTTTTGGTAGATCGATGCCACCGACAGTACCTCCAAAAGTCAGTTTTACCATTTCTCCAAAGAATCTTTTGAATAAAGAAAGTGATTCCTCTCAAATTTAAATTCTTTGAATACGCCATCCGTCGTGAAATTCTAAATACTAAAAGTGATAGCGTACTTAACACACAAGTCGGTTATTACCTATATTAGGTAATCGTGAGAAGAACATAGAACAAGTACAACTCTAATTATCAACAGAAAGATAGAGGTGAAACGTAAAAAAGTGGAAAATGCAAAAAAAACTTGTGATAAACGAAATTGAACGACCTATAAGTTTTAAAAGAAAGATCTCACAAAGTACCATACTGTAAAAAGCAAACAATCAGGTGGAGGAAATAACAAAATAGCAACAAGAAGTACACAACTTATAAGAAGCCAGTTCCCGAATCTGGAGTTATTCCTGCTGAACTTTTAAAACGCACTGGTACAAATCTACTCAAAATCCTTACGTACATGTTTAGATGTCCCTAGATGTCTCTTAAATGATGACGAGCTACCTGGAGATTGAAAGGCAGGATACCCAACAACAACGAAGGGATGGTCTAACTATCGCGGGACTAGCGTGTTAGCCTCCGTAGAGACACTTCACGGGCGCATTATTAGGAAAAGAATAGAACAAGAAATGAGGGAATAGCAAAGTGGATTCGACGCTCATGCACCAACAGCCTCTTGTTATTAAAACAGATTACCGCAAAACGAAGGGTAAAAACCCTATAGGATCTATAATTTTGATAGACTGCGAAAAGGCTTTTTATACCGTTCCAGGCCAAAAACTTTTTTAAATGGTTGACAACAGCACAATAATAATTATGATATACCTTCACCATCAATCTCCATCTGCTCTATTTAAAATTTTGCCAGAGCAAATCCTGAGAGAGTGTAAAAAAATGAGTCGGCCGGTAGACCTTTTCCTACGATGAGATTGTGTATATGCATATCGGCAAATTCTCTCGAATTAATTCATTTTTGTTGCACGCTGCCTGGTTTTAGTTTTTTTTTGTTTGGTCGGCCGGCAATTAACCCAGTTTTTGGGTTTTGGCATTCAAAATTGATTCACCCACCCTAAACTCAGGTACACAGTTGAGCCGGGTACATTTCTCTGGAAATATTAGCCCTCTCATGGAGTATTCGATTTAGGGATAAATGAAGCTTTATTCGCTCCCATAAATTCGTTCACGAAAGAAGCTCGAAAACTCGCTTTCAAGGGAAATTCTTCTATTGTGTAATTTTTCTTTTACATTCTCATTTAAGTCACAGAAATAGAGCTATTTCAAAATTGTGTATCTTAGCGACAGTGGAATTTCTCTTGATGCCAATTTCCCTAAGACCAGATAATTTTACCTTTTGAATGAGTTTTCTCTTCGTAGTGGAGGCAAAATCTGAGGTAGATTTTTGGCCGAAATTTTCGGATATGAATATACACGGTGAGAAAGTTATGGAGACGAATTTTTCGCGTGCGAGCATTGCGTGAGCGAACCAATTTTCAAGTGGCGAATTTGCACTGTCGACTGTTTCTGAATATCACCTGACCAAACGTATTTCCATACTGAATTGTTTGGGGACGAACATTCCGCAACAAATTCACTTGTCGGTAAGGTGAAGATGCAGTGACGGTTAATCCAAAACATCTTCAGGGGATAGTTTGATTCTAGAACTTGAAACCTAGATCCAACATGACAATAGTTTGAAGATAGCGAAGAAAAATGGGGAACGACCATTTACAGTGCGTAAATTTTAACTCTGAACATACAACTCTCCTATGCTCAATTCTTTAATATACAAGTCAAATCTTACCTACTATTTCACTCTTTTTCAAATATTTTTTAATAAACGTCGATATCTGAATTATTGATTAATTATTTTAGTAATCATTACTAACCTGATACCACTGATAACAGGCGATTTTTTTAAATATTTTTATAATAAGAGGCGTACAGGCGTACACAAATAGGGCAAAGACCAGGTGATTCAGTTAATTCAATATTAACGATGTCAAATGCTTTATACCACGGATATTGAGTAACAATTCTTTTTTTTCCCATGGAAGCGTTTTGACATTTCATTCACCAATATTTGATCTCCATTTGGATTTTGGCTAGGTTGGCGATTTCTACTTATGTAATGAGTCAATTTAAAAACGTAATTCTGTTTTATTGTACCCCAAGGGACAATGTCAAAGATTCCTGACAGTAAAACACAACTGGTACTCATTCTGCCTGAACAAGTTAAGTTCGAACTATACAAATAATTTAACATTGCCTTGCCGTTAATCGTTCTTGAAAGTTTACCCTATACTTACTTCATTTAATAAGTTCGTAAATGATATGCGTCTCTAGGCTCTACTAAAAACATTTACTCTGATGTGAACTGTCGAGCTTTGCTCATTTTAAGATTCAATTTGGGATGATCGCGAAGTTTACCAATAACTTGCCACAATTTTCGTGTATATTGCATAATGAAAGCTTTTATAGCTAGTAACTTGCCTCGTAGAGAAACGTTTACCTACCGTAAATGTAGTATAGGTACATCGATTCTAAATTTATTATTAATAGTAAGTACTACTTGGGAAAGCACCGAAACTTTATTGCACTTCGGGTACGTAATTAAACACGTTTTGTCCTCAAAACAATAGGCACTCCTTTCACCACTTATAAGCGTTTTGGATATGATCATTGAATAAAGAATGTGATCTTTATTCAATGATATGATCCTGAAAAATACTGTTGAAACACTGTCAAAGGTAAGTCTTCGAATGAACAAACTAAAAGAATGACGTGAGTTGAAAAATACAATGATTGCTTTGGTTTAAATGATTATTTTCTTGGCTATGAATGAATTTATCATTATATATTGACCTACATAAATATACATAATTTAAATTTAAAACCTATTTAGTACTAAAGTGTACGTATTTATATTCAACAGTATTAAAAATTCAAGCTCTAAACAGGCAGTCACTTGGGTCCGTGAAGTTAGCAGAACATTGGTGGTCCCAAAAAGGTTCCAGTGCTTCAGTTAGTGATCCAATAAACAATTGTTTTCTCTGTCACTTTAGTACAGTCAAATTAGACCAAAAAATGGGCATTCCATGCATCAGATATGTCATCTCTAATTTTTCTTTTAAATTGTTAGGATAAATATGGATGTGAAAAATCCAAGTTTTCGACATTGAAAGACCTGTGCGAGCGACACAGCACTTGAAAATATGTCATTTTTCTTACCATATTTTGGTTTTTGTAAGTTTTACTCCTGAAAAACCGATTTTAATGCAATTATTGTCGTATACTTTTTTGAAGTAGACAAAATTTTTGACAATTTAAGCCCTTAACGATCTCCCCAAGTCTAATAGTTTCCGAGATACGGCGCTTCAACTATTGGTAAATTTATTAGTTTTATATTGTATTAGTTTATCAAAATTTGCGTTTTTTCTTCGCAGAAAGTAAACTTATTATGCGCGATGAATTGTCGTAAGTCGTGAGTCGTAATAAACTTGTTGTTGAGGAAGTGCTAAAATTGCGGATAATGAAAGCAAATTAAATATTGATTTTTGTCTATTAGTGGAAAAATATCCATGTTTATATATGATGCGTTATTCATTCAAACCATAGTGTTGTGAGTAAGCTTTCTGCTACTGTCACAGATCTTCTATATTCGGTGTCCCTTTTGAATGGTCGAGCAAGGTCAGGAAAAGGTAAAAAATTCACAGATTTCGCAATCCATGCAACAGGTAGTGGATTTTGTTGAAGAAGAAGAAGATGACAACTTTCTTATCATGGGAGATGCTGGGGATCCAGAGGATATCAACATTCTACCTCTTTCTGTGTGGATTTATGGACTCCTCACCAAAAAGTCCCCCCAAACGACCAAAATTGTAAAAAAAATGTTCATGAGGTTTTTATACGAAAAAAGGCAAATTTGATTAAAACTGAAGAATTTACGAATTTTTGAAACGCTGTATCTCCAAAACGATTAGACTTACAGAGCCGGTTAAGGGCTTGAATTGTCACAAATTTTGTCTAGTTTAAAAAAGTATACGACAGTAATTGCTTTAAAATCTATCCTTCAGAACTAAAACTAACCAAAACCTAAAAATAATAAAAAAAAAATGGCGTATTTTTGAGTGCTGCGTTGCTCGCACAGGTCTTTGGATGTCGAAAACTTGGATTTTTGACGTCCATACTCAGCCTAACAATTTAAAAAAAAAATTAGAAATGACACATCTGATGCAAGGTATTATGATAATTTGACTGGACTACTTGACGATTTTCTTTAAATTTTTACAGTAGGCCCATTCGAATTATTTAGCCAATATCTCTTCAGAAACGGGCCAGTAGGTACTATTCAACACTATGCTCTTGATAGTCAAACTCTTGGCTCAACAATTATCAAACAATGTACTCTATTACCAATTTTGTTATCATAATTCATAACACTGTCAAACGCATACCTACACCTAATCATTTACTACCGACTTACAGAAAAAGTACTTTTGGAAAAACGTATTGGTTAAGACACAAACGTGCAATTATAAACGAACGACAATATTAGAAAGCTGATTGAATTTTAGAACACTTGTTGCAGTGGGATAATTAAAGAACGTTCGCTAACTTTGTAGAAATTCATAGTGGATAAATTGGTAAATATAATATATTGCCCCAAATCTTCAAATAAGAGAAACAATTGAGAATCCGGAAATAGTCTACAAAAAAATGATTATACGAGCATCCTGTATAATCCTTAATATTTTTAAGTAAAATTAAATTTGGGAACTAACAAATTAATAACATACCTACAAACCATAAATAATGAACTGATAGCGTCATTTGTAACAGTAGCTTTCTAAAGGAGTTTGGTTTCTTTAGTGGACTCTTTAAAATTTTTTAAAAAGTATGGGTTCCATTGTACACGACTGTATTTTGTTTGCGCGCGGCCTGTTTCAAAATTACGATAGAAAAAAATTGGGAGTGGGGGCAAATTCATAACTCCCCCCCCCCTCCATTTTACAAATAATTGCTTTTTCACAGAGCGAACGATTGCGTTTGGAATGTGCATATTTGCGTCCCGAATACTTTCTTTTACGCCCCCACGCCATTTTTCAAATTTGGCGTTTTTTTCTAGTGATCGTTTGCGCTTAGTTTGTGCCTCCGTCGTTTTTTAGTTATTCCAGATGCAAACTATACTGCTTTTTCCTCATTTTTGAAACTTGACCTTTTTCTCTAGTGATCGTTTGCGCTTTGTTTTTTTGAACTAGTATTGAATTTTGTATTTCGAATTACTGAAAAACGGCGGGAGCGCAAACGAGGATATTTCTGGCGCAAAAATTTGAATAATTAGGGCCCCCCCCCCTAAATTTTTTCTATCGTAATTTTGAACAGGCCGCGCGCAAACAAAATGTAGTTGTGTGCAAACGAGCGCATGCAATGCGCAATTCTTTTCAAAAGCGATTTTTTTTGTTTCCTAGAATTGGGAGCCCAAATTCACACAGGTCATTTTATTCCCTAAGGTGAAGGATGTGTCATGGAAATGTTTCCTTTGTTTTTAATGGCGTGATAAAGATTGAGGCACCAGTTTGTTTCCAAATTAGCTTACTTTCAGGATAAATGAAGTACAGGAACTCTGACTCACTTCCCATGTTAGCTAAAGAAGAAACGCATAGTGGAAAAAAACTGCCGTGTGAACGATAACTTTGTTTAGAAATGTCCGATCGCTTTTACATATCCATACATAGCTTTAGCCATATACGCAATGGCAAATCGATTCAAAATTCACAGTGCCCTTTTCGCATCTCGACCATTTCTAAACCAAATTGCAAACTTTTTTATTTATAAAAGTATTTGAATGAAATTTGATACATAGGCACTTGGAATAAATGAAAATCGAACGCCAATTTCAAAATTAGGTTTTGCGCATGCGCAGTGCCAACTTTTTTAGTTATGGAAAAATTTAAACGAAATTTGATACATTGACGCTTGGAATAAAGGAAAATCAAACGCCAGTTTCAAAATTTGGTTTTGCGCATGCGTAGTGGCAACTTTTCTATCTATGGAAGCATTTAAGTGAAATTTGATACTTTAGGCGCTTGGAACAAAGGAAAATCTAACCTTAGTTTCAAAATTTAGGTTTGCGTATGCCCAGTTCCAACTTTCTTATTTAGGTGAAATTCTTCTTATAAACTGAAATTGAAGTAGCACGTCAAAAATGGATTGCACATGTGCAACGTTATCTTTCATATTTGTGGCCGGATTTTTACGATTTTAGCAGGAGTTGCATCTTACAAATGGGAAATGAATGCAAGTGGAAATGCGCTTTATGTAAATCGTTTACGATTACCTTTTAACTTGTTTAATTTGGGAGGCACTAGTTTCCTCATATCTTGTTCTACAGAGTTTTGAACGATCATTTCTGTGCCGTAGTTTTGGGCGGGAATCTTTAAATGAAAGTATACGGTCACAGTCTAACATGACAAGGTATATTCATTCTACAATAAAACATTTTTCTTTCAAATTGTAACGATTGTTCACGGTATGATGACTTGTGGTAACATAGCATGTAAGTAGCAATGTAGCATAATTATAGAATTTAACTAACGTCATCTTCCGGATTCTTTTCGTACCGGGGCGCACAAGGCCCAAATCGTTTTCCTTTCCGGCAGAAACTCTATTTCAACAAGTATTTGAAGCGGAAGTGTCGTTAATTCTATGGGCCTAATTCCACAAACTAGTTAATATTGTCTTTAGTAATTGGTGTTTTTCGTTCTATCATTTAATTGTTGTTTGGAAGCCAGCTGAAGCACTTATCTCCACTTTTCTTTGGAGGATATGTTAGATTATGGACACAATTATACAATATCTGACGGCTGAGCCGACGTAAATTAATTAATTCACAATCGCTACTCGATTAATTGGTTTCTTGGATTAGAGAAAGTACCCACCTGAAAAATACCAGTCCCATCCCGTGGGTATAACAACTACAAGGGTGTTCCTGTGCAAATTACCATCGTAATTAAAAGCTCCTATCAGTTAAGATACGG
Organism: Photinus pyralis; assembly: GCF_008802855.1. NCBI lineage: Eukaryota > Metazoa > Arthropoda > Insecta > Coleoptera > Lampyridae > Photinus > Photinus pyralis. The sequence goes on along the minus strand of NW_022170596.1, from coordinate 42,031,095 downwards.
TCATCTTGTAGGCCATCCTGGATTTCACCTGTCAGATGGATGCTTGCGGATTAGATAAGGGTGAGTAAATAATAGGATTTAACCTAGACATATAACCAACCAGGGAATACCTTCTTCCGTTTCTTCTGTTTTGTTGTAAAACCTTCGTTAACTACCTCTTAAAAGGGATAAATACTCGAGTTGTAAGTGTAACTATTAACGTCATTGTTTGCTTGCAATTTATTAGTGTTTTCCGACCGATGAATGATCGATTTTTGATCGCGTTAGCTGGCATTGGTGTACATTGTCTTTGTTTTGAAGTAGTGTACAAGTTAATTATCGTGTTTGATTTTGATTTTGATTTTGAATCAATAATTTTGAATATTGCGAACCATTTTTGTACTTGTGGGCATACGCTATTCAATTTTAGAGACCATTTCATTTTAATATTCACTAGAATTATAAACCAGTATTTTTTTATTAATTTGATATCACCGTTATTTCCCTTATATCTCTCCCCACTTTAGCCTTTTGGTATATAATAAGCAATAACTAATTTGTTTAGCAACCAAGCCGGGAAGCTACGTTTTCCTGACTGGAGAAACTTTATACGAGCAGTTAACAGTTAAGAAATTCGTGGTTTTAGCCCCCGTGCATAAAAAACACGTTAATCTCAATGTGAGTAGGTGGATAAAAGAAAATCGAATTAGAACACGTGAAACATTCTTTTTCGGATATCCGAGAAAAAAGAAAGCGAATAGAAAATTTTCCATAGTGGCTTCAGAAATTTGGATAAATATTTCGGATTATATTGGTTTTGTCTTCAACTACATGGGTTTAAAAACTAACCAAAATTTGTTAATTCGATTTCCTGGCAGATTAATAAACTTAGAGAAAAATTTTTCCTGCGTTTTAACGATACTTATTTGCAAAACAAATATTATTAATAGACTTCATAATATAAACCATGTAAAGTACCTTATATAAATTAAATCGTGGGCGAATAATTCATACATATTTTCAAATCGTAAGTATTGTGTTATTGTGCTCACCCGGAAAAATACTTGAACTTGATAATTTAAACAATACCCATTGAATAACTTAATTTTTCACTCAACGCCAATACTCAGTAAATAAAAGGACCATTGTGAGAAATAGATTATTCACTATATATATCCGCTCAGACCGCTTGCTGTGAAAATCAACAATCGTCATATAATTATCGTCAATAAGGTAAAAACAACGTCCAAATATTGCTGAGCAGGTGCCGGACCCGCGTGGATTCATGATTCTGAGCCGTAAACAGTAAAAACTTTAATAATTGGGTAGGGGTTGCCCACCCTGAAATGTAACGTTCCGTTACAGATCAATTATACCAATTTGTAACTTTTAGGGATTGTGATTTTTTTACAGAGGAGATGCTATTTTAAGCGTTGTTTGCGAGAGCTCTAATTTAAACGAATCTGGATGATTTGCAAACGGTATGTTGCTTTTTGTCAGAAACCAACACAAACGTAACGCTATAACCGACGCACCATAGTCCCGAGATTTGTGACGCCAATTTTCTGATCACTTCACGGACCCCATTAACTTATATGTTACTGTATGCTATTCAAGCGTTGAGTGAAGGATTCAACGATTCAAGTCTTTCCTAACATTAAGCAGTATCCAAAAAAAGGAATATTGGACAAAAGAAGTAACAAAGCTTACATGTACTTTCTCTGGACCTTATTTTTAAACCTTAGGTACCATTGTCGCAGTTAAACAATCATCTTACAATGAAGACCAACATATATTAATGCAGAAATACGACGCATGGTTCGTAATTATTGAAAAAAAATTATGAGTTGCTTATGTCTTCTTTTGACTATTAAACGACACAATGAAACCGAAATAACAACTGAAAACATTAGCGATCAATACTGAGAACAGTGAATGTTTTCAGTTATATGACATCGTTAAATTTAATAACGTACCTATAATGCAGTCCAAGACTATTTTAAGTAAAGGCCGATGTCGTAAAAAGCGTTCTAATTTCATACGTGACCAGCAGAGATATACGCTGTCTTCTTCCGCTGTGACGGTAACTTGAAATAAGTCATCCGACTGCTCATGGTTGGCCTCCCATTCTGGTGAATCCACGAACTGATGGACGTTAATAAAATGGAGATGCGTATCGTCGCATGTGACACGTAATCTGCGAAATGTAATCAAATCATTATTGGGTTAAGTTGTATCTGTAATAGCTTCAATTCTAACATGATTGTTGTAAAGTACTACAGTCACGCTATGTTAAACTGAGCGGGTGTGTTCTCTGTCTTTGTATGTTTACGATGATAAATTACATCGTGTAACGCCTCATTAAGTTTTTTAATTAATCACAATTTTTTCACGCTCTCTAATACCTCGACGGGTGCTAATCGCTCTGGAAAACAAATCATCCAACGCGTTTTACGATTGCTTCTAGAGTTCATAGCAGGTTAACTTAAAGACAAGTTAATTAACCCAAGTGTTAAAATCAACTGATCCGACACACAAGTTAGTAAACTTATCTAACACATCACTCGAGAAAATTAATTTGGTTAATTAAATTAATTTTACTTTGAGCTGACTATAAACACCCTGATTTTCAAATGAAAGGTATGGTTTACGACTACGAATCTAATATCACCATTTTCAACTTTAAACAAGTAATCCAAAACCCAAACTGCTATATATTGACGTCCTTTGCAAGTCAAACTGGAGAATAAATATTAAATATTTATACTCATCGCTTGCTGCGCTTAATGGAATAAATTAATGTCTTAATAAAATAGAAATTAAAGATTTGTGATTGTGTGGCGCTCATTTTCGTATTTCTCAAAAGCATTACACCTCTGTAGACAATACATTGTAAATTCCCTCAAAGAACTAGCCGTGGAAAATTCGCACTTTAAAGAGCTGTATTCAATGGCGAGTTGTCCATAAAACACAATAGGCAATTAATATTTATTATAGCGTAGGGACCTATGGGAGGGGGACTACGTGGACTAATTTTTTAAATGGAAATTTCATAATTAATGTTATATCAAAGGGTATATCGTATACTCTTTGATTATATTGATCTGTCTGATCTCTAATGTGAGGACGTACGTTTTTAAACACGTATAATCCAGTTAAATTGTATTTTTACCAGGAAAGTTGTGGGGTAGTTTTGATTTCTTTGATTCTATATGTTTTTTGGGGTGCTGAATCCGAATCTGAGGTTTGCTAACAACATTTCATGACGCAACATTGAAAAAAATACAAAAGAAATTGAAAAAGATATTTTTTTGGCAGTGTTGTGCTTACAACTTGAAAACTATCAACTTTTCGAAAATAACCTTCCTATTCAAAATTAAAGTACATAAAATTTCCTACAGACCCCACTATTTAGTTTTTTTCCTCGATAAACCGTTCGGGCTCAAGCGCCAGTTGAAACTTGGCGTATTTCGGCTATCTCCACAAAACATAGTTTTTTCGCACTAAAACCCTAAATTAATATTAAGCGTTGTCAATAAGTGAATTCCTTGCATTTACCGACTATTATTTGAATTTCATATGTAAGGGTGGTTTTTTCTCATTTTTATAACATTCAAGGTGTTTATTGTAGTCCAGAATTGTATGAAAAGTTAATTTCTAACGAACAACACATATTATTATATTATTTATAATATATAATACTTATACTGTGCCATCTAAAACTATTCCCACTCTCTTCCGAACCAGATAAAGAAATCACAAAACCCTACCTTAGCATGTTTGGATAATTATTGTTGAATTTGGGAAATTGGCGCTGTGGTCATTATTAATTCAAAAATTCAAATGGCAAAAGGGGGTATATTGATTTCCTATTCAACGGCATTATCCCTCTTGCTCCGGTGTTCTGAAGAATCACGTACTCCTCGGAGTGGGGTAACGCAATTACCCCAGCTTAAATTTGTCTGCTAACAACTGAACCCGATTTATTTCTTTTCTGTTTACTTACATGTTAACCAGCGACAAAAAGCGAGTTCATGATTTTGGACTGTCCGTCCGTCCATCTGTGTAACTTTGTGAGGGTGTGTATGTATGTGAATGGGAGGAGGGTCTCCAGACTGCAAACGCAGGTACACGGTGACGTAATGGGCCTTGGCTCATCTGTGAAGGAGTGGGAGAGTTTTATACCAGACGGAACAGTTATAAAATCTTTTGAGGAGACCGGTAGACAATGAAAAGTACGGATTTATATTTGCACAGAATAATAATAAAATAATAATAAAAGATGAGTATTTGCGGATACAGCTGAAATACCCCAATTTTCAACTGGCGCTCGAGCCCGAACGGTTCATCGAGGAAAAAAAACTAAATAGTGGGGTCTGTAGGAAATTTTATGTACTTTCATTTTGAATAGGAAGGTTATTTTCGAATAGTTGATAGTTTTCAAGTTGTAAGCACAAAACTGCCAAAAAATATCTTTTTCAACTTCTTTTGTGTTTTTTTCAATGTTGCGTCAAGAAATTTTGTTGGCAAACCTCAGATTCGGATTCAGCACCCCAAAAAACATATAGAATCAAAGAAATCAAAAGTACCCCACAACTTTCCCGCTAGATGCCCGTTTGAGAACAAATGGCCTGTATTAGTATTCCATTAGTTATACTTATAGCCATCTCTTAGAGGAGCAAACTTAACAGAAGAAAAAGTCAAATGTAATACGCGAAACAGAACAACCTACATCTTACAATTTTTCACACTTTTTTAAATTTTCTATAGGCTGAACCATTGCGGAACGCGTAATAAATTTTGTGCATTTTGTTACTTGAAAGCTTTCTATTTATTGGAGAAGAGAGTTCCTCTTTAGTAGAGGGTTTTTTATACAGCCACGCGTTTAGAGATGACTGCTGAGCGCTTGTTTCAATATTGAATGATTCAAATATGCTGCCGACCTATAGTAAAGCATCCTTATAAAATATTCAGCTGTGCAGGAATTTATAAAACTTTGCAAACCTCGTTTTTATATTAAAAAAACAGAGTCTTTGTTGAAAACCAAACGGTGATCTACAGTTACCCTGACATTTACTATTCTTGGGGCGTCTTCTGATGCATATAGCATTTTAATTTTGGGGGTGGTACGGAAGCCAAGAACTCAGAGACTACTGACTAGATGTCATCTAATTCTTTTTTTGTTATGTGAGACTATCGTGCTACTTGCTGCAGCTTAAAGTAGCCATTGGACTTAGCACCAAGCTACATATATACAGTGGGTAAGTTTTGTATTGTTGGAGATATCGTCTTGTATCACATGTACAACTCCTTGAGGTTCAATTTGTTTGAGGGAAAAAGTTAAATATTTTTTTTAGTTCTCCAGCATTTAACATCTGGCCTGAGATGTTACAAATGTGACTCATCTCGCCCTTATACCGTTGAGTCAATGAACTTGGAAACAAAGCTTATACCATAATGGAACTTAAAATGAAGGTTTTGCAACTAGGGTATTTCTAGTACCTACTGAAAAATGTACAAGGTGTCCCATTTTCGAAACTTTTCCAGGATTTCTCAGTAATTGTTAGTGGTACCAAAAAAATAATATAGACGTCATGTGCTCCTTTTGAGTGAAACCTAAAATATTAAAATCCAAATTTGAAAACATTCTCTTTTCAAAAATGTCACACCAGGGATGATTTTGAAAAAATTCAAATGATTCAAAAAAGATTTCCAAAAATTGAAAAAAGGTCCAAATGATCAAAAAAATTGGATAATGTGCGATTCACAACCGAACCAGCCTTTAATTATTTTTAGGTTATGTAGGATTCTGGACTGCAAGTAAATCGCGGACTTGTCTTGCGCTGTTGTGACCTTTGTAAAAATGTATAATTTAAATTTTCATCTCTTTAGACAGCATTTTTAAAATTTATCTGCAGGGCGATAGACCTGAAGGTGACTGATTTACATTGCACCTACTATCCATTTGAACTACTCGCGTTTTTTTATGGAACGTAGGGAAATAACATTGCACGCAAAATCGTATGTTCCAGTTTAAGATAAACGCACTGTATGTATATTTTGCAGTTTCTATTGCTTCATTGTTTAAAATGTTGCATTTACCTTTCTACGGTGCGCGACGTTTCGGGGGAGTGCGTTTTGGCGGCGCAGCGAGGCGTTCCGGTGGACGCGACGTTACGGCGGCGGTACTTATCGGCGGAACACTTTTCAGCAACCGGATGTTTCCGTGGAGCGCGATTCGGCGGATTATATACACGATTAGTCAACGATTGCGCGGAGAGTTGCCTTGAAGAAAAGATTTTACGGTAGAGTGCTTTTGTATTATGATATGGTTGAATATTCTCCACATTTTAAAAGTATTTGGAAGTATACAGGGTGCGCTCACAAAGTAGGGCGCCGAAATAGTGAAAGACTCAACGGTCGAAGTAATGGAACGGGAGAATCTCTCATTCTTCGCTTAACGGTTCATGCCAGGGTATTTTAAAGGTACTGTCTGTAGCCATAATTTCAAAAAATCCGGGCTACTATTACTACTATTTATTTATAATCATTAGATCAAAAAATAAAAATCCTCTGCTTAGGCCATCAGGCATAATGAGATATCTCTTCTGGAAATATAAAAAAATAACTTTATCAGTTTTTTTCCAAAATTATGATCAAATGCAAGCTGAATACAGTTTACAAAGAACGCGTCGCTTGAAGAGAAAAACGAAAATAACATGAGAACAATAACTAAGAGACTCAACGTCCTCTCTAAAATTTAAATGTACTACTTTCATTTTTTGGAATATTTTATTTCCAAAATGTAAGAAGACCAGGTTTGATTCTCTCTTCCGCAAAGATTGCTGGAGTCACTCCTGAATGTGGAAGTTTACATTACATATATTGTAACATAAGTGATACGATATACGTAAGTATTCACTTCTACTAGGGTAGAAGGGTAGTCTGGCACTAACTATGCATGGCAAATAAGTCATCCTGCATACAAAAATCTTATAAAAAAATGTTTTTTAAGTAGACCCACTGATTACATTTTAAACAAAATAATTAACATAAGGGTGGTTTTTTCTGGTTGTTAATTGAAAGGATACGTAAATTATATTAACGTTCCCTCTTCGCCTCTATTTCCTATATTATAGGCACCATTTTACAATATCAGGTATGTTGCAGTGAAATTAGTTATTGAATAATTCGTCTTGTTCGTTTAACTTATGTAAATTTAATCGGTGACATATAGCTGCCATCAGGATCAGGCTGAGATGCCAACTCAATACCGCCTCATCACCTTGCCAAGTCATCACGTTGCCAAACCGACACTTTTCCGCCAACGAATAACCGTATATTAGAACTGTAGCCGTTTGGCGTTTGCTTTTCCAAAATATAATTTAGATCCTAAATGAAGACAATAACCTTTTATAATAAATTTAATTGTTGCTTATACAGGATGTTCCTAAATATGCCGTATGCATACGGAAGGGACTATTTTTTTGATTATTTTATTATACTAAAACTTCATATAAACATAGGTTCGTAAACGATGCGTTACCGATCTACAAATAAAGCCTACTGAACCATTAAAATTTCAAAAAAGTGATCAATAGCTTAGCAGCAGTAACAAAAGAAGAAATGTATTATACAAAATCTTTATCGAAATGAAACTGTTATGTAAAATCTCGGCAAACACAGTTACAACATATGAAATTAATAACACACCTCAAAGAACAAAATATAATACGTACCCACAAAATTAAAGAAGAATAAGCATATAGAATCGTTATAAGGAATTTGCATTAACTAGTACCCCTTGACGATATAAAAAATCCCTTTCGGCTCGTCCGAACTTGGCTGAGATATTAATGAGTTACACCAACCCTTAAAGTTTGGTAGAAATCGGTTCATAATTACGACAGTTAGATTTGGAAGTGACAACTGGTACCATTACACAAGATAGATAGATAGAAAATGAATTGGAAAGCAACACCGGGCCACAAAGCAACCCTTATCGCTATTCTTTATCGGTCTGGAATCGCAGAACAACAACAAGGAAAAATGAGTAAGAAATAATATAATTCAATGTACACTATGCCATGCATATGATCACTCAAAAACATAACCATACCGCTGTGTAAATAAAATACGGCGACTATCATCATACCAATGCAGCAAACCAAAAGATACCCCTGCAAATTGTGCACACTGCAATGAAGACCATACGGCTAGTTATAAGGGTGGGAAGGCCTACAAGAAACGGGTAGCATCTTAGTCGACGTAAATTAGCCCTAAAATTGGCATATAGGAAATAGTTATTTACATAAAATGTAGGCATAGGAGATACCACCCTTATATAAGTGAAGTCTCAGCCTGGTCCGCGGATAAGAACTAATAATTCATACGCGTACGAGGACTACTAGATAGATTTGTATATTATAAGAAAGTTTAAATTATAACAGGAGAGAAAGACGCACTCTTTATAAATATAAATAATTCTAAACATAAACAAGCAGCAACCGTTTAAGACAAACACAATCAAACATAACGTAGACTAGATTATATTGTTATTCGTTACGCAATCCGAAGATGATCCAATCAGCGCTGTTGGTACGATCAGTTGGTAATTGGACGCCTGAATGGCGACGGCGGGTGCACCCTGCGGCGGCGGCGGTTATATGTACCCCAAGGTATTGATGGTTACTTTCCAAATTTAATACCTGGCGCGCTCAGATAACAGACACACGATAACAGGGAAACAAACAAGGAAAGGGACACACAGGATGGACGTTAACTATGCAAGACATGGCCATCAACAAAATTCAAATAAATTTTCAATTATTAAGTGACCACATAACAAAAAGTCAGGAAAATGACACATTACTGGCGAAGAAATATTTAAGTATATGAGGCCCCTTTGGGGTAATACATAAAGTCACACTAAGTCACACTAAAATTGATCAAGGAATCGAAATCTGTAATAATATAAAAAATAATATAAAAAAATGCAACTGAGTATAACAATTCAGCCTTAAGAGTCCTTCAACATGCCTCAGCAATTAATTTTAAATATGTGTGTTAATAAACCCACAATATTTCACCCGCACACTAATGGCCCACCCTCATGTATACCAACGGTCCACTGATAAAAGGTCTATGGGTAGAAAACGAAACATGTCCTCTAAAAAAACATCGCCCATATTTGAAATTTGAACAAAATATCTAAAAAACTGCATGAGATATAAAGAAAAACTTAAAACATCATGAAATAACACACTGGTCTGTAACGAAGCGTATGTGGACCTATGTTTATATGAACCTTTAGTCATAAAATAGTCCCTTCCGTGTATACGTCATATTTAGGAACACCCTGCAGTGCTTACAATCTGTGTTTATACGCAACAAAAACGTTAGACTAATTTCGTTCAAATTTAATACGTGTGATGGTTTAAAACTGCTGCGTACATATGACTATAGCAGAAAGCACTCGGGATTTTGAAAAATGCTATATTTAAAAACTCGTTAAAGTAAGTACGAATGGCTGGTAATGTTAAATTATTCATTCCTTTCATATACAATGCAAAGCATTTGTATTGTACCTACTTCTATCAAAATTTTATGTAAAACGTTGTTTTCATAATCCTACTTCTTTACTTGCATTCGTAAATACAAACACAGCTACTGTTACAATCCCTACAGATTTAGAGTCGCCATAATCCCAAGTATGACATAGAGCGGCATTTTAAGCAGGTTTCCGCTTTGAAAACTAGCATTTAAAACAATTCTACATCTATCTGAGCTTACCTTCCTTTCAGTAGAATGGATAAACGTTCATCCGCCGGACTTGCATCTTCAACTGCATAAATATCCCCATGCTCTAAATTAATCATCCTCGCTTCTCTCACCAATTCCTTAAAATGCTTTTTACTAACCCGTAGTGGTTTGAACATCTGAAAATTGATCGTGTCGTATTTAATCAATTAGGCCTAGTTGAAACTCACCTTAAGATATAACTCTGTAAGTTCTATAGAAAGGGTTGGAGGTAGAAATCTCCATGTTAAAAGGCATGTATGTGTCAAATTTAGTATAACCAAAATAGCGTTCCATAGTAATAGGTCGGGGGCGCAAATGTCCACTCCGGCCCAACCAGTTAAAAAAATATAGCCGAGTGTTATTAACGATCTGAAAAACAGAGTTTCAAAGTTTTTTTATGTATTACGTGCAGCGCCTGTAGTAGTTTACTATGTAACTAGGACCTTTGTGTAACACATTTTAGGAAAAGAATGCGGGTCACGTATAGTGCGTACAGCTTTCTTGGGGCTTTCATCGTCGCGAAACAATCTTTTGCGGAAATTTAGTGCCTCCTCATTTAGTTATTTGTCGTACAAACAACCCGCATATTCCCATTATTACACAATAACGTATATCGATCTAAAATTCTAATCTGCGTTGTTAGATACTTCACGCTCTATTTAATTCTAGACAGAACAATCGATATCGTACCGAAAATAAGTTCATATCGGCAAGTTCGATTTGCGAAACCCTTGCCTTATATTTAACAGAACAAAATTCGCGACCACACATTAATTTAACCCGATCTTCCGGTAACAAAATTTGGTACTGTAGATACAATAGGTACATAATTATAAGTACTGAATAAATGATAATTTATCGCTTCCCCTTTTAAAGGAATTATAGCACGTTCCATCTTTAGCTTTACTAAGACGGACCTTGCCAGCAGAGTTCATTTGCGTGTTTGACTAGAACTATAATGACGTATTTGTCACAATCTTTTGCATCCGGATCTTTAAACATTAAAGAGTTACAAAATGGACCAAAATTCGTCCAAAGACTGGGTACAATTGTTAACTGAAAGCTGTATATAAAAATTCAGGCCTGTGATGTATGACTAACATTAAACTTAACGTGCAGGTTATTTGTAGAAAACGTTATTTTGCCCATACTAAGTAACGTAAAATAACGTTTTTTGTCAGATAACCTACACGTTAAGTAGCGATGGCGCATCCTTACACGATGGTACGTAAAATAATACTGAAATTGGTATCTGAGTATCTTTCAAAATATTAGTAACGTATTAGTAAAAAGGTTTTTATCGAAAAAGTTAATTGGTTTTGTAATAATAATACCATGTGCGAGATAAGCAACGCATGTGTTTATCAGTACGGGCGACGGAGCAGTGTTTCGAGAATCGCCCAGGCACAAGATGTGGATTCTCTTTTAAGTAGAAAAACAAAACAATAAACGAGGCTAAATTTAACGGGTAGGTTCCCCAAAAAAGAAGTTGAAGGTGTTGCGCCTGAAGTTGTTACGCATGCGGTTCCGCAGTTGACAAAGTTGTGGTCCAGTTTTATTAAAGTTGTCTCACCCGATTGGCCATTATAATTATTCGTTAACATCATCAAACAAGCTCTTGAATTACCAATGCTTAAGTCAATGTTAGTCTGTAATTGGGCGAAAGCCTGTTGAGGGCCCAGAACAAGAGGGACAATAAATAAATAAATAACGTGGGGCCACGGCAATATTGAACATAAAACGCTCACAACTTTTTTTTTAAAGTCGTACGCAAAAATTGTTGGACAGTTATTTTTCTAAATATACCTACAGGCAGAGTGTACCCACCAAATTTCATGAAATTCTGGTTATTTTTATGGTCCGGTAAATTGATTTTTTGAAATTTCAAGGATTCGTTATTTTCATAATGCACAGGTACCAAACATATTTCATCGAGAACGTTTTCCCACGCCCCTAGTTATAGGGATGGAATTCGCCATTCTAACTTTAAAAAGAGATCACAAAAATTGTCTTTTGAAAAATGACATTTGAACAAATATCGACACCAGAACAAACCTACTACATTTTCTTTGCAAGAACGCTCTTCCAACACCTTCTCGAAATATTCGCTTTAGAAGTTCTAACCTCATTGACGGACAAGACTAAGGATCCCTGGTTCGGATCCGGGTTCGGGCATGGATATATGTAAATGTACAGAAATACAGGCAAAATAAAATCAAAAGTAAAATAAGCAAACTTTCGGTTTACATCAGCAATCGGAAGGTATACATGTAGCGTACCATTTTAAAGGTTCATTTTCACGGCCCAAAAGGTGGTAAGGAAAAACATGTTTCAAGTTTCTGAGAAAAATGGCAAAATGTCAATTTTCAGGGGTTCGAACCCTTATAAAAACGCTTCCCACTGACCCTTTCGGAAATTGTTAGTTAATGGTCTCGAGAAGCTTCGTCAAAATGCTGCTTGTATCCGCTTGGTAAAAATAATCTAAAAATTTGACGTTAAGCGAGCTCACAACGCGTCTCGCAACACGACGCCATAACTTAACTTCTGAGCCAGCAGGCGAAAGCAAAAAAAAATGAGAACTACCTACTGTTCTGGTGAAAACAAAGAGAATAAAAATAGTGGAAAAGAAAACGGTAACATAATTATGCCATCATGAAACTTGAAAGGAACATTATGTTGAATACAAAATTTTAGATACATACATAAAAACATTCCAGTGTTTTGCAAGTAGTAAAAATGGTCTAAAACGAATACAAGTGGATAATGAAAGCCGATAAGGACGCATAAAAGCGAGCGAAGAGAATAAGTGTAAACCCAATGCTATCATGGCTGCAAGAAGTTAACCTTAGCGAAATATGAAAACAAAAGACCCACAATAGAAAGAAATAGTGAAGCATTATGCTAAATATCCACATAAATCATACAGACGAAGACTAAGCCTATTGAACCTCCAAATGTATTAAAATTAAAGGGCATTGCAGTGTTTATTAGAGATTTTATTTGCAAAGGCGTTTACTTTTAGAATTGGTTATGTGTGCAATGCAACTAGAACGGAAAGTAATCGTTTGAAGTAGTACAAAGGGGTAAATTCACGCAACAGTTGTCCGAGTATGTAGACATTCAGTTACGATGAAAGGTTTTAACAGGCTGTAATGTTAGCATGTATAATGTCCGTGGTGAAGATTTACCAATAATCGGTAATGGGAATAATAAATGTAAAAGGACACGAATACTTTAAGAAGCCTGTGGAATCGGATTACAATGTAAATTAGTCATTTAATATTATTTTTCATAATTTTTTCAAAGCAACTACACCCCTACACCCCGTTTTTCCTTCCTTCCGAAGTACATCAGGTGCAAAATTATTAACCAAATTGTTAGATATTCTTATTTTAGTTCTAACGTAAGCCGTTTGTTGCATATTTTATATTTCTCACGAATTTACCTAAGGGGATTAATTTGGTTCGCCATAATCGTTATTCAAATATGTATAGTCTAGTTTGCAAGATTGGATTATGTAATCCGATCGGCGTTTCTCAAGGATTTGCTTTAAAACGCAAACCAAACTCGAACAATTAACACACTCCCAGGCGGATTTCTGTAATAAAGAAGGTGAACTTGAGATCAGCAACAGCTCCTGCGGCGCCACTGATCGTCTAAAATGCACACCAATTAGACGTTTCAAAATTTATAAGTACCAACATTCTAATTTGATATGAAAGTCAATTTATCATCGCGACAATATCAATACGCAAAAATAAATTAATTTAGATGGCAACGTGAAAATGTCCCGGGTAAAACGGAAAATAACGAGGACGCCCTCACATTTGTACAAATAATTAAAAATGTAATAGACGTCGACGTCCAGAAAAACACAGGTCGAGAACGACGCCTTCAAAAACTTCCCCGATTAATTATTCTGTTTTTAGAGAAACGTTTTTCTAAAAGAATCCCAAACAGCCAAGGAAACGATCTGGTTTACGTAAATTATCCAGTTACCCTTTTATAATTAACGAAAAACTTATTTACCAAATATAAATAGATACCAGGCAAAAGGTTTTAAATTACTAATTAACTTTCGCTCCTTTTGCAATTCAGTAAACTGATTGGCGTAAATTGCGCACCTTGTGTAAAGTTCAGAAATTAGTTACTTGATCCGAACACGGGAAATTTTTTTAATTGAATGTTTCAACTTACTCTTCATTTAAAGCTCGTTATGAGTACTTTGTAATTTATTAGTTCTATTTATACTCACTTTTTGTTAAACTAGAGTTCTAAAATTCTCAAAAAAAGTTGAATTTTCTGAATACGAGCCTATTTAGGGTAATTTTTCAAGCATCCTGCAGATATCTCCACTAAGAGTTTTGCCATCACCAGTCTCGTCCTGACGTTCCGCTTGCCGTTTATGAGTACCCTCTTTCGGCACTTCGTTTTCAAGCTATTCGCGTCACTAATAGATATACCCCGTCCCGACGATTCATGTTGCCTTTGTGAGTACTCTCCTCCGACAAACAGTTTTCGAGATATTCACTCTTAAAATTTTGACCAATGGATATATTTCTTCCAGATGTCCCAATTGCTCTTTGTGCGTACCGTCCTCCCACAATCTGTTCTTGAAAGATAAGAAATTATATCTCATCATGATAAGGGGCGGTGGAGGACTATGGTTGGTAGAAATTACTTTCTTTGGTTGAGAGCTTTCCTTGAAGTGCCATAAGGGATAAAAACCAGTCCCCCCAGTTCACAGTATAGGCTACTTATTGCAAAAAATTCCAGGAGTCTAGGACAATTGCGGGGCCCGGACAAAACGCAAACAATAATACATTCTTTTAATTCTTAAAAAATGCACTGAAAATACTGTTGGATGAAAACTACTCTTTTCGTTTCTAGTAAATTGTTTCTCAGTCAAGTCAATTGAAGCAGAATAAAAAGTTTCAGTTCAATTATTACCTCGAAGCAGTTCCTTGATACGCGCTTTCAAATTATTAACGTTTATTTTTTCAAACTGTAAAAGGCAGATCATATGAAAAAACGTAGTGCTCTAATAAAGAAAAGAGAGGAAAATTTTGGTAGTGGCAATGTCGGAGAAGAGAAAGACTCGCGAGGAATTTATTTCATCGATCATGTATCCTGTATTAGACCTCATCATGGCTGATTATTTATGCAGTTGTAGATATTTATGGTCTGTTTTCATCAGTTTTGAGTTTCATGGATATTGAAGATGATACCTTGATCAAAAATTTCACAAGGATTTGTGTGAGGTTTTTGAGGAAATTCTGCACATAAAAAAGATTTATTTGTCCCATTTGTTTGGGCGGAAGAGCATTACCTATTCTACAGTCTATTTATGACAAAAAATCATTTAGAAAATTAGCTAATTCGTTGAAAACTTGGCAAAGGAATAGAACAGACAATAACCTAGCATTGTTGGCTACTAAAAACGAACTTGCTAAAAGTGTAAATTTTTCTGAACTTATTAATAAATTTGTACGAAAGGAAACAAGAAAAGTATTGTGTTAAAATCAAAGAGTATACATCTTTGGTTAAAATTAACCTTCCAGTTAAGCCAATAATAAGCTCAATAAAGGTTGGTTGCTACCATTTTCTCTGTTATAAAACTTTTCTGTGTTTTGGTGTAACTGTGTTTAATGGTAATAATAAATGAGACTTTAAATGTCCTTAATGGCCGTTTGCACCCACAAATTTAAGCGGAGCTTAGCTTAAGCGTAGCTTAAAATTCACGGAAACGATTATTGAGACAATGCTTGCCATGGATTTTAAGCTACGCTTAAGCTAAAAGAGAGCATTTTTTGGCGTTGCGTTTTTTTGCGATTTTTCGCTTTGAGTTATACGAAAATGAACTTCCAAGTTTAAAAAGAGTCAAGGTTTCAGAAACATTCCACCAAACAAATATTACTCGTGCTAGCTTCAAGTTTTTATTTTATCGATTGTAATACGACGAGCTTTCGTCATTTTCTCACATGTTCATCAATGAATTATTTGTTCTAAATTGTGTCTGTCGCCTCATTGCCTTGCTTTGGTGCTGAATTAGACGCTGGAAATATGTCGTATTACGTTACTTCTGTAACTTTGCAAACTAAACGCAGCTGGGAAATAATAAGCTCAAAGTTACATCAAGCGTTAATAAACATTCAAACCATCTGACATCTACCCCAGATTGACGAGTCAAAATGTTAGCCGTAACAATTCCAGAAGTTCCCCGTCAAGAAAAAATTGTAAATAAAAAGGTTAGTCGTATTTATGTATTTTGTCAAAGACATTGGGATTGGTTATTACAGTGAAGTCATTTTTCTAAGGCATCTATTTAGCGTGTTGGAATAATTTGAAATTTCTTGCCAGTTCAAAAGTTCCAGTTAATTTTCATGTTCAAAGATAGTCAGATAGGAAACATAGGTAAAACTGTTAATGCTAACGTTGCCGATATAAAAAATAAACACTAATATTTATAGTTCTGGAAGCATATCTCGGAAACGAGGCATATTGAGCCCTCGTCAGGGAAATGTTGGTTTTGGTGGTGTCTACCACTCTATTTTATTTATTTTATTTTTTCATACTTAGCATTTATGTAGTTCTTCATAAAAAACTAAAATAATGATCATTATTATTACTTCTATGATTGTAGGAAGCACGCGAACCAATTGTACAGAAGGAATTATCATGTACCCAACAATGACAAACAGAGTTTTATTTTAACATTAATATTAGCCCACGTAATTGAATATTTACTATCTGTATGTAATTTAAATCTCTTCTAAATATAGAAAAAAAACATTAGGTGCTCTTTCTCTTAATGTCCATGAAGACTGGGTTGCACGACAATGATTTGCAAGTAACGAATGCCCTCTGCATACAGCCATTCATTCAAAAGTGAAACAACAAAGTGTACCTAGGTATTGAAGAGTACAAAATTTCCCGTGAAATTGAAAAGTACAATAAAAGAAGTGCTGAGATGTAAAATATCGAAGTTGATATCTACTTCCGGTACTTCCAAAAGTGTCGTTTTAATAGTTATCTTTATCATACATTACTGGCGAAGAAATATTGAAGTACGAGGCCCATATGGAGCCGAGTACCTTAATTTCCGAGTGTAGTGGTGTCATTTACTAACGAGTTTTGTATTACATTTTTCCCGAAATCGTCTATTTTAATAAAACATTTTAAATCATACAATTTATTCGTAATGTGTATGAAAAAGTGGTCAGGTAAAGTGTCATGGAAACTAAAATTTCCTGTCATAAAGTAGGCATGAAAATGAGGGTTTCATGACTATCTCGGGAAAAATATTTTGTTTCCACCAAAGCGCTCTAAATTCATGACGCGGTTTGTAACGAGAAATCATCATGCTACCCCTCTTAATAAGGTATAACACTGATATATGCACAGATTTTTCGCAAATCCAGAGCCAACTTGGCGTTGTGGGGTGGCCGAAAAGTTCGGGCATTTTAATAATGTATGCCGGGTTGCAATTTTTTTGCAATTTGTTTCCTTTGATGGGTAAATAATTTTCTCAAAATTGAAACGCACGCATCTTTTCATCGTAAAAACATTTTTGGTAAATTTGAAATTACTTGACAATGCACCAGCGCCAATTACACGTGCAAATGCACCAATAGTAGTGTTTTTGTGCAACTAGAATAGGCTAGGGTCATTATCACTATTAAATTAGTATAATTTAAAATTCCGTAACAACCCGTACTCTCGTATAGGCGATTGACCCAAAATTGCTTGATTAATGTAACAAGGTTAAGCTCATTTGTACTACTACGACGTTATCAGAATTTCAATGTTTACAACTAAAAAAACGGTCTGTAGACCTCTCCTTAGTAACGTTATCACAGGGTGGGAAAACACAACAGCGAACTTACCTAAATAAAAGTACGCTTTGTTTAAATCTATTCGGTATTAAAAATCCAGCGGCGAAGAAAAAATTCGCCGCTTGGAATAAGCTATGTTGAGCTGAACTCCACTCCTTGCACGTTGTCCAAGAGTCAGTAGTGGTCGGTATGGTACAATTTAACATTTGATAATCGTAATCCGTTAAAAAATCTGAACTGTTTGTAACGTTATATAAATCAGTACTATTCCATATAGTGCCATTATCATCTAGAAGAGTATTCGAATAGGTCGTATATTCACTACTTAACGTCGAAAATTTCGTTTTATTCGTATCCGAAGAACGCATTTTCGTAGGTGATGCCTTTGTCGACGATATAATCGAATGAAATATCTTAGAAATATTTGGCTTGGTGAAGTGACTTCTAGATTGAATCATAAGTATTTCCATTATGGTATCTAGAAATAAAGGGCTTTATCAATGAATGCAACAGATTGTATGAGCATAGTGGTCTTCTAAAGCACACTGGAAGGCACCAAAGCGATTGAATAAAGTGAAAAAGGAAAACGTGCACAAAGATTTTGAAAATGAATACAATAAATAATTACCTTATAACTTTAATTCAAAAATATCACATGTGTTATGCATCACATATATCTCATCAGCCTTAATCATTAAACTAAGGGTTGTAGTAAAAGTACATGCTTTCTGTTTGTTATTTACTAAGAACTTCGACGTGACACTCAAAAATTCGTCACGCCCCTTTGGTACGCCAATTTCCCTTTCGAAGTACTGAATAGGACTGAACAGAGCGACGAGTGACTGATACACTGACTAACTGTAGCGTAGTGCTCGGAGGAAAATCGATAATATAATCACCAGGACACGACGTCTGGGCGGGTAAAATGAACTTACTCAATGTGAAAACGTTTTATTATTTAATGAGCAATTATAAAAAAGTAATAGAACTGTCGGTTTCGATTTTTACTCTATAATTTATTAGCGAAACCTCGAACTTTATCGGAATTTGAGCGTCTATTACCAATCAGGGATGGTTAATTTCGTGGAAATGTGTGCAAACAATGAATGAAATGAATTGTGTCATTTAACCCCCGTTGAATGACATAGCAGCACGTAATGAGAATACAGCATTCTTTAATTAATTTATTTATTATTCCATGTCGACTATTTCACAGCTATGATACTTAGAGCTATTCTCCAGCCAGCTTTCGACATCGTTCGAAGTGAGGTCATCTGTTGATGGTAACTCAGTTAAAGGCTCCATTTCGCTGATATTTCTGCCGTTCGTCAAAATGGATCCGTTCTCCTTAAACTTCTGGTAGATTTTCTCGCGACACTTGTCCCCCAAGAGGGCGTCGGGCGAACCGGGGCAGGTCCCTAAACACAGACAGACATATAATAGTCTAAGGTTGATTAACGCTTACAAATCTACTACATGGTTGACGGGAGGAAGTTATTCATTTGGTGATAGCACGCAAAACAGTAATGACAAAATCATTATCTTACGGTTATTTTACCCCGGGGCTACGGAAAACAATCTTTTTCGTATTTCCTTTGTATAAGTAATTTATTTTTATATTCGCTCAAATAACCCAATTTGCTGATCTTGTGAATTAAATGGATTACGGCATGATAGAGTGTGCTATTTTTATAGAATTCAAAAACGATACTATGTCAGTCAAACCGCAATTCTGGTACTGAGTCAACGCGATATGTTCAACATTTTTAAAAAGCAATTTGAACTCTATTCGCGTACAAAATTTAAAGCGTAAAAAGTTGGTTTTATTACGATACTTCCGTAATAGTTTATGGGCCATTTGCAGTTTTACTGCGGTTGCATAGAACATGCATAAAATAATCAAACTTGTTTTATTAAATCAGCTTATATGTGGGGACATATTTAAAGTTTTCTATCGAGCAACTGACTTCCTAAAAGCCCGAATAGGCCCAGGTCTAGGGCGGTTAGAAATTAGGATCGGCTTGGCATCAGGAGTTAAATTTTTGTACTTTTACAATATTATGATTTAAAATTAGAAAGAAGATGCCTCTGGCATTTGACAGGATCTAGGGCTGCTAGTCTGCCTCTGATTCCTTCCTCAAAGCTACTATACAGGGTGGCGCATCTAAGATTAGATAGTGGAATGTGATACTGATATGGATTTTACTAATTTAACCACTGAAAGGATGTTGGAAAGCGTTTTTATTATGCATCATAATGTGTACTTGGGTGCTAATACCGGATGCTGTACCATCCAAATAGAAATCAAGGATGTACCAAAAAGGCGGTTTTCAACAGAAAACAGAACCCACACAACAGTTGTTAAAATGAAAGAAATATCAACAAATGAGAAAATTTTGACTGGAATGTGACTCCACCGAGAAACATTTCGGGAGGAGGTAACGATTAAAAAAATGTTATGTGAACTATGGATGAATCCTTGTCTTTTGTCAATCAACGGTTTAATTTAATAATTATACCAGTGCCTATCATGCCAAAGTCAAAACTAGTCTGGGCATATTTTACTTGTGATAAACATGGATCGCATCATCTAGGGTTCTTCTGACTTTTCCGAAAATTTCAATTCTGACTATCAAAAATGGGTACCTAGTTGACTTTCATCCCCCAGTTTCGTAAATGCAGCTTTCCTTAACGCATCCTATACTCATTTAAAAATCGACATTTTACCATTTTACCTTCTATTTCTATAATAATAAATTCAGGGGCTGTATGGGAAGTGGAGCGTGATCTGCACATGTCTCCGCACTTATGAGAAACCCTACGCTGTCCCTGATCATAATTTGTTACCAGTTGCCAGCACATCTAGCTGTACAAAAAAGGAGAGGCCTAAGCTGAAATGATGTCTACTTAAAAATGAAGGAAAAATATTATCTATCAGAAAATTCCCAAGCAAACTACTCAATGGTCCATATGAATCAAAGGGACAATATGCTTATACTTGCAAAACTCAAAGGAAATACTCGTAAGTGCCCCTTCACGCGTCCCGTCCCATGGCTAACAAGCGCTGCTAAATCGCCCAGTGTGAGGGGGCACTTACGAGTATTTATTTTAAATTTTGCAAGTATAAGCATATGCTTCTTTTTATTCATATGGGCCAATATTCATATAGGTACCTTAAAAAGGACGATTTTCTCTAAACTATCATATTCAATTTCCATTATTGAAAGTGCTTTTTTAGCCCCTGAAAATCTGCCCAGCTCCAGTTTTGAAAAGCTTCCTCGACGATTTTGATGGACTTATCAAAATTCAGTAACTATTGTTTTATAGCCACTGTTTTAGCACATTATTCATATGAGCGACAAAACCTCAGTACATGAAAAGCTTAATTAAGTCATTGTATTGTCAGATCAACATGCAAGTGTTATACATGACATTTATGACAGTAAAGACATAAAATAATGAGAATAATGACAAGACTTATTCTAATGTCTCTGACGGATCATGCGAATTTATAAAAATTTAATGTATAACATTGTTAAGGATTGGCTTAATCACTATTGTCTTCAGAAGCTATAAGATCTTGCGGCATTTTTCGTTTTAATCTAATGAATAAGTTTTTTTTGGCAAAGAAGGCTCGTTTGATACATTCCTCTTATAATATGCAGCAAGAAATGATTTTTTTGAACCGCTTTAGGATGTCCATATTAAAAAAATCTCCCGACAATCTCTAATCCCTGAATAAATATCTGTAGCAACAGAATGATAGTAACTTAACTGAATTGAATGTTATTAGGGCAGTAGGATTAAAATCAAAATTTCTGTGGTAAATGAATTTGATGTTGATGCTTGTCTGTTTCCCTGACTTACGAAAATAGTCATTTTTATAGATGTTTACCACCCTCACGTTAGTAAGGGAGATATTGCACTGGGGTAGAAAATGACCACCCACTTTTTTAACGGAAATACACGTTTTGAACCACCAGAAATCCGAACCCAGCAAAATCTCGATGATGTCGATCGGTCTGTCGATCTGTCGGTTTGTCTGTCTGTGTGTACTCTTATTTCCGGTTAAACGGCTGGATGGTTTGGAACCAAATTTTTTACACATAAAAGAGTAGAATGGTACATGTGCAGATGCAAACAAAATATGTACAAACAAACCGACAGAAATTCGGGTTACATCAATTCCTGCATGGAATACAAAGACAAGTTACAGATCCGCGAACACGATGTTGGCAGTAGATTACACATTTCTCACGAGTGTGATTGAATCAACCAAGTTTTTCTACGACTCACACTAAAATACAGTAATGTCAAAAGCTCTTTAATAGGCGCTTACGATATTTATGTTACATTAATAAATGGAAAGTAAAAACGTACGTGTGCCTTTTGTTTTTAAGAGAAAGAAAAAGTACGTGTATGTTTTTCTTTCGACTGCATTTGTCTACAGATTAACGAAACACACCATTTTTATGCCAACTTACTTTGATCATTTTTATTGGGAGCTGTGGGAAGAATCGCATTCTCTTTCCTCTTTCTACCAGGAGCCAGGAGGCTCGAATTAATTCGTATATTTCGGTTAGTATACCCGGGCGATCAAAAATGAGTTGCTGTCGAGTCGCCTTTGGAAGTTCAAGTTAAGTACGAATTACCATGTAAACAAAAATACCAAATGTGACTCGACAGCAACTCATTTTTGATGGCATAGTACTATGCCATAGTACGTTAATTCTCAAGAGGATCACCAGTTTATTTTATCGATCAACTGTATAGTTTACCAGTGAATATTCTTGATCTTTTCCTTGTTTTCTATACGATGTTTCAATGTACGATTTTTTCAATGTAACCTCATCAGTCATCATAGATTTGGAATAACTAATTTCAAAAGGCATCTGCTTTTTGTTTCGTATGGCAAAATATTTAGACAGAATCACATAGGTAACAAAAATATTTACGTCCGTAAATTATAGAATGTTTATATTACATGAATTGATTTGAAACATTTTGATGTTAAAAAGTAATATTTTTGTTATTCTCAAAAATAGGTGGTCAACGACTTTCGCATTGTTATAGTTTCAGATTACCTAACTTTGCCATTGCAGTTTTGGCATTGAAATCTACAAAACGTTAATTAATTCAATAAAACTGGACCATATGATATGATCACTAATGTTTTTA
This sequence comes from Photinus pyralis, assembly GCF_008802855.1. Classification (NCBI taxonomy): domain Eukaryota; kingdom Metazoa; phylum Arthropoda; class Insecta; order Coleoptera; family Lampyridae; genus Photinus; species Photinus pyralis. The sequence continues at coordinate 42,008,302 of NW_022170596.1, read as the reverse complement.
GTATTGTAAGCTGCAACCATTAAATTGATTGCATAACAAATTAAGTGGCTTATATTACGAATAATTGATGTAGCTACTGACAACTTATAAATATACATTCAAAACAGCTATACTGTTATTAAAATTAATGATTTTTTTTTCAATTGCAACATCATGTGGACACGAGCTATTATAATTAACAACCTAATTAGAATTTTAGTTATCGCGCCCGAAAACTTGTATATTAAGGATAATTTAATGTCATTTAATAGTTCTTCATTAATTACTTATACTATGCTGCTTTCTGAGCATAAATTACTATTATATACCGAAATTGCAAAAGATAATTATGCACTGGGATAAGTACCATTGGAATGTTTTTATTCAATGGGTAGTACTTCCGTATCAAATGTTTCGTAATAAAATTTTAAAGCAATTTGTGTCTAATTTAATTAGATTGGTTATCAAAAAATCGCATAATGAAAGCATGGGAAAGCTAGAAAAAATGACAAAATATTAGGGTTTTGCGCTTTATTAATCGCAATTTGATTAGTCTAATTTTCACCTCGCAAAATGCTTGTCTCGTGGTAAAATTTTCGGTTGCAATTTATTTATTTATGGACATCTGTCTTCTCCAAGGATATACGAACGCGTACCTATAGTATAATTCCTGAGATAATTTCGAGATTATCTGGTTTTCAAATCTGGACCATCAGCAAAATTTTCAAGATGAAGCCGATCTCATTGAATACATGGTTAACATTACGCAGTGTCTTTCGCTACGAAGAGCATTAAAATTATATAATTTGAGATTCGTGATTTTTATGTTCAAAAACCCCCAGCTACCAAATTTAGTGGAAATCAGAATTTTTTCGCACCCTTATTTCAGGGTGCGCCCTTTCGTGGAAGGAATTTAGAATCAAATGCAAAATCGGAAAGGGCATACCCCAAAACCTATTATTTTATGGTTATGGTTATTTGTGAAAAAATGAAAAAACGCAATTTCGCCATATTTTAAGGTGGCTCCCAAACGAAACACGTTGGACCCTCAGTTTATTTGGAAAAAGTGCTTGTTTTGATCCCCTCTACCGCCCAATTTTTTTACACACTGTATACCGCTTCATAGCAAACGTGAACGAAAGAATACCGATATCAATACACGTACCTATTGGGAAAAGCAACCATCATCTTTTGGGACCTAAAAGTTTCATTCCGTTCTGTTTAAAGCATGTGACGAAAATACGGGTTTTCTATCGGGCGCACGCCAGTCGAGGTCATTACGTTTTTCGGTTTTTCTCGTGAACGAGATTCAAAAGACGAAAGAATTGGGAGATCGGGCGATTCTAAGCTGGTTTTCGCGAGCGATCACGTACTACGTTAGGTACGCGAATTTTAATTCTTTGATTAGTTACTAGTTCGAGTCATTTGGGTACACTAATTTATTATTGTTGTTGGTTTATTTCGCGTCAATGCAAACGGTTATGGTTTTAGCTTCAGAAGCGACCGCGTATAAATATCGGTGTGTGAAACAATTATTTCGCGGTCGGCATTTTTAGCTTGGTTGCAAGAAAGATCCTCGCCTCCCCCTACATTTCGAGTACGTTGTGTAGAAATGTTTAAGCATAGGTACTAGGATTTGTGAAAAACTGCGATGTACGAATATATAAATTGCAGTGGATTGCAATGGAGCGATAAAATTTACGCGAAGGAGTACTTTCGAGTCGGAGATTACATAAACTGAGCTTGAAACTCATCGTAATAAACAAAGAATTTCTCTTTTTTCGGATTGCTAATAGTAACGGCTAGTTCAAAGGCAGTGCCTCACAGTTGGATTGATTTTTTGAAAAAACATCCAATCACATGCCTTAACAACATAGCTAGCATGACATAGTTAAGTATGCTTATAATACCGGCCGTCAATGTATGAGTATTGACAGACACAGCACAGCATTTGATTATCTCCTTTAAAACCTTATGCATTAATACGGAGTTTTATGAAAATTCAATGCTTTTCGCTCACGTCGTCAGCTTTTTAATTAATTTTCATCTTGGCATCTTGTTTCGGTAACTGCGTGCCTTACTACACTATTTATCAGTATCACGCTCAAAAACTCATTACCTATATTATCTTTTTTAATTCTGATCGGTGACTTATACTCTCCCCCAGACGTTAACGACGATGTAATACTTGGCAATCTGATATCTAAATGCGAACCTTTCGCAGTAACAATTTTATTGTTCATTGCATACAACTTCGTTGTAATATCTCGCGCGATTAACGTTGTCAATACCGTAGCCAAATACGTTTCTTTAACAAACAAGTACTCCAAAGCGCTTCGTTGCCAGAAAACATATCGACAGCTACTTGCGGCTACAATGGATACCTGAAATTACGTTATTTACGCAGGTTCTGTTCAAATCAGTCGTCCATACCTTAAATTTGTCATCGATGGTATTTCTACTCGACTCAAATTCGGGAGAATCGAGAAACTCGCACGGTAAAATCGGATGGAGGAATTGATTGTCACACAGTGCGTTCACCTAAAATGTCTTAACTAAAATAGTAAACTTAGCAGTGCAGTGTACCTTCCCGGACAGGAGTAGCCCAAGTCGATCGGGTCGTGTAAGATTTTGCATGGCGTACGCCTCCCCGGCGTGCAAAGACATTATTTGTGCAAAATCTGAACTAACCATTCGTTTAAATTGCAGTCTTGAAACCTAAAATGTGCTAAGTACCAGTAAGACGCGCTGAATAAATCGTTTTACCTTAAAGGGGTAGAAAAGGTTGTGGTATATCTCTTCCAATTCAGGATCGAACTTGACAGGTCTCAGTTGGTACAGGATGTGGAAAACTTGCGCCAGGTTTAGTAACATAAACGCAAAGCTCCACGTGAAAACATCCGGGGCGCAAATCACATTCCAGGCCCATGCCGAAACCAGCATCAATCCTAACATGAGGTTACTAACAGTCTTAGAAAACACAACTCACCTGTAATCAACCAGCAGTGCGTAAATAGAAGTCCCTTCTTTGACGAGGTCGATGCGTATCCAATTACAAAGCATACATTCGCCAAATGCACAAGAATGTGCTGCAGGTCTTTCCACTGGTAGCACCAGGGCCACCAAAAGTCAGAATCTGAAATAAATAATTAAACGCTGCTAGGTTTCGTACTTTAAATCACCGTGCGTCTCATTTAGATGTCGATCATCTTCAGTCCATGTCGTATTCGTTGTCGAAAATACGGCCAAAATGTGTCGCGCGAACGATTTTGAATGGCCATTCAAACCGAGTTCAGTCATTTCTGTGCGCTTTTACATTCGCCTTCGTGTTTTTGGTAATCGATATTTAAGGGCGCTCGTTTAAATGTAAACGTGGAGACCTCTTGTGGTGATTGTTAGTTAGGCGTAGCACATGTAGATGGAGATAATTGTGAAGTTTTCTGAGACTTGAAACAATAATTGAAACCCTCCTTAAAGTGGTTGCGTTTTTTTTCTAACCTTATAATAACTCACTTTCGAGGATTCTTAGCGAATAACTAAAGGATAATACTATACTACCCCCAAACAGAAAACCATTTCGAGACAAGCTCGGAGAAACAAAAGCTCAATAATAGATAAGTATATAGTAAAAACAAAGAGATTTTTACTTTAGTAAGAACTGAGTATATTTAAGATTTATAAGCTGTTCCCTTTATGCGATCGATTTCGGATTTTCATTTAAATCCATCTTCATCTTATATACATTAATTTTACTTAATGACGCTAAGACCTGAAGATTGATTTAAATGAAAATCCGAAATCGATCGCCTAAAAGGAACACCTTATAAATTTTAAATATACTCAGCTCTTACTAAAGTAAAAATATCTTTGTTTTTACTATATACTTATACAAATGTGCTCACTCATGGAGTCATTCATACAACTCCCTAATAGACTCCTTATATGTATTAAATGGTAACCTATCATATGAAATACATTGTAGTTTTCAACAGTACACCAGTATAAGACATTCCACAATGAACCAATAATACAACACCAATGCAAGGCATTCCACCGAGAACCAGCAATACTACACCACTACAAAACACTCCACGGACCGCTCCACGTTTACGTATACCTCCACCACGATTTTTTCCAGGCTAAGTATGATGCTATTTCTGATGAGACAAAGACATTGAGAAAGGGGAAGAAATGTTGTGTTTGCCAAAATAGTATAGAATGGAATTTTTAAGTCGTTGGCGTAGTTGACGTTTTGCCATTTCTCTGACAAAATTAGTAAATAAATGGCAATTTTGCTATACTGTTGTACTTGGGAGAAGAGAAAAATATAGGAAGATAACCAAATTTAGCCCAAAAGTTAGAAATCATCAAAAATATCAACCTTCCCCATAAACTTTATTATTATAAAATCATTAGAGTTTTAATACATATAAAGTCGTCGCGTCGACAGACCTTCAAAGTATTATAAACGTAAAATCTAGCATTTAAACGATACGATACGATACGATAAACAAATTTCATGATGAATTGAAGACTCTAGCCGGGAATTTAGAACGTCTATTAATTTGGAGTACAGAAACGTAATTGAAAATTAAATGGAAGATTAAGACCAAAAATTGAACGGTAAAGTTATGGGTAAATGACCTAGTTAAAAGTCTATGTAAAACTTCGATTTTTCATACGTAGATTAGTATCTTGCCCCTGCTTATTACGGTTGTGCTTCTTGCTGGGTTCTCAACGAAATTGTCGAAAAATGAACCAATACAGAAAGCTAGTTATTGTGGACCCAAGCAATGTGTTTCGCAGTTTTCCTGTTGAAATTGGTGAATAAATACAAATTTCGCTTTACCCACCTAACCAAAGATGGGGTATACAGGGTGAAAATGTTGTGTGGAACACCTTCAAAATAACGTTTTTTTTTAAATGAAGATTTTTATGGTATTGAAAGTTACTAAACAGTGATCTACCAATCTATGTACATTGTACAGGAGTTAACGATTGGGCGGAGTAACTTAATGCCTTGAAGATAAGAAATGTTTTGAATTATTCAAGGTGCGGTTGTAAAGTAGGGCACTAGAAAGATACATTTTTTAATGGAACCCCCTGTATTTGGAAGCATTTTTTAATTCTACGTGTAATTGTACGAGTTTTTGTTATATGGTTATATACGAAGAAAAAATAATTCAATTTTCAGAAAAATTTGACTTTTGCAAGTGTCAGTTTATTGTCAAAATAAATTATTACTTAAAATTTGATTCCAGGCTCTACATCTTTTAATCTTTTATCCTGGGTATAAAAGTCAAATAAATACATCTGCTACGAGATATTAAAAACAAACTTACAGGGTGTTTTTTTGTAGGTTCGATCTATTTGCATAAGCTTCTAAAGCCCTTAGAGGCCCTTAATCGGTTCTAGAAGACCCCGACAGTGTCTTTGTCTTTAAGACCAGCGGTTCTCAACCGGTGGGTCGTGACTCCCGTAGGGTAGCAGACGTGTCCAAGGGGATTATTTAATAAAGATACACAAAACAACTATTGTACACGTTTTGATGTATTTTTAGGGGGGTCGGCAAAATACTCAACCTAAAAAGGGCCCGCAGTGTCTGAAAGGTTGAAAACCACTGTTTAAGACTATTAAAGTTAGTAAATGGCTTGTAAAGGTTATTGGACACACCTTGCGACACTTGAAAACCTAACAGTTTTGAATAATCCCAACGCATAGGTCCAGAAATCTCTTATAGACTCTTGGAAACTTCTTAAAATTATCGGCCACTCGTATACTCCTAAAATTTCTTCAAAGCCCATGAGACCTGTTAAAAAATCAAAACTGTTAAAGGCGCCTAAAGGCTCTTAAAGATTGCGTCTCTAATAAAAGTTGGAAAAGGAGGCTTTTAAAGCTTTAGAAATCCGTTAAAAACTGTCAAATATCCAGAAGTTTCTTTAAAGGCTCGACTTTTAAAAGTTTTTAACTGTTGCGGGCTCTGAAGTTATTCTCCAAGACACTTTAAGGCCGTACAAGCTCTAAAAAACGAACTAAAGTGCAGCTTTAAACAGGTGAGACACTTTCAAGGATTTTAAATGCTTCTAGAAGATACTTTGTGATGCTCTTGTAAAATATTTACGACCATTAAAAACACAGACCCCTAAAAACCCTTAAAAAACTGGTGAAGCGTATTAAACTCTCTTAAAATCTTTCAAATGGATACTCTTAAAGACTCTAAAAATCATTTAAAGGTTGTCAAAATCTCTAGAAAGACCCTTGGAACGTTCCGTTGGTAGGTATTAGACCAAATATGCCCGCTACTTCATATTCTTTTTACTTACTCAACATTTCTATTCTGGTCTTGCAGTTAGTTGGTAAAATCAATTGTCGTGACCCATAGTTTGTATGGTCATCGGAATACAAAGATACTCCAAAAATTGATAGGTATACATATGGGAATTGTTCTCAGAAAGTTATAGAAACAAAAGCCAAGTGCTGAGGAATGGTATTTGCTTTTTCCATGTTATACCTAAACGTAATGAATTTACAAAGGCGCGCTCGTAAAAATCTATTACTGCGACTTTGAATAAACACGGTAGCTAGATTTAATTAAATTCCTATCATTATTTACTTAGGCACTATATTATTGCTGCAAAAAAATAACATTTGTTGGCATTGTGCACGTGTATATTTGCGTAGACATAACTCGGTAGCAAGCACAGCAGGTCATGCTATAATAAACAGTTAATATTGCGTATTTATTTTATATCCTGCAATTATTTACAAATCACTCGTAAATTTCAATTGTCCTAAAGATAACACGTTCGATAATGGATATTATTAGTTTCCATTGGGTTTTAATTTGGAGATATATGTAATCCCTAAATGATTTTAAGAATTGCTGCTGTGCAGACTAATATTACTGAACAATAAGAGAAAAATTGCAACCACAAGTAAATTAACTGAAATTAATAAGTAATGTCTGTTCGGTAGTGAAAAAGGTTAAAATTTAGACTATTTTTTGGTTTTTTTGTTCACATTGTACATGGTTTTAGGTAATGACTCCGATGAGAGTTGGGGTACCTTACTAATTTCAGTAAGTAGAAGCATTGCAAAAGACATTTTAAAATTGATCACGTAAACTGAAGACTGCATATCACATCACATCCAAAGAATTGCAATGCGACAAAAATTGAACATTAATTTCGTAACTTTCTACTAAGGGGACGATATTCTCCGGTTACGCATCATACTAACGAAATTGTAACACTAAAGTCAGTTGGCAAAAGAAAATAAAAGCAAAATAAGGTATTAAGGTTGAGGTAAAGGTGACCATTGGATGGAACCCCTTTTCATATAATACGGCGTGGTGGGGTTTGAAAGTTTATATTCACGCACCCCTTACAATTTTGGTTAGTCCTGGAGTCAGGAGAACTCTGTAATTATAATGTTGTAGTTTAGTTGGATTGGGGGAGTCGAATTTGACTCTATGAAAAATCGGTGCGTGCGTGAAAAGGGATTTTTAGGAAATTGTAATTAGACGGTAAGTTGATGGTTTAGTATTACCTTTATAATTAAAACTGTTGAATTAAATTAAATTACACTATAGCGCGTAATGCTTTTGGTCCAAATAAAAAGAAGTTTAGCAAGAGCGAATCATTTCAGTTGTGTACTACAAATTTGCATGCATTAACAGAAAAGTAACGGGCATTAAGCATTTAAAGTATTATATAGACGCGAAAGTATGTTACAATTATTTAATTATAATTGATAAAGGATAATCCCAATTAAGTATCATGTAAATGTAAAAATATACCTAAAGAGTAATCATGAACCGGACATTACAATCGACGTGAAGCATTAAAAGTTCTTGTAACATTTAAAACTTAAAGTGAATCTAATGTCCCTAACAGATATAGCCAGTATTTGCAAGCTCTTTCCAAGAGCATTATTCCAATATTTAACATGCAAGGAAGATGTGGACAACTTTGATAAAATAATATACGATAATAAATAAATGTGTATCTACTAATTGAGTGTAACCGCCAAATCTCCCAAACTGAATATTGGAAACGGTGCCGTATTTTTAAAAAGGCGAACGTGTTTCATGCGGTCGTTTGCACTAATTTAAACTGAATTTAATATTATGCATAGCCTAGGATGAATTGCAATTGTTCTTACTATGAGATTTAAATCAGTTTAAATTTGACGATGCAAATGCCATTAAAAATTTAATATCTGCGAAAAGTATCACCAAACAAAAGTAGACAGAGAAAAGACCATATAAAATTAGAAATAGGCTAGTTAACTCGTCACGTTCCCAGCATTTTACTCTTGGAGTCAACTAAAATGGTCTGGTCTTCCTTTCGAAATGTTTCCCCAGAGATTTTTGGGAAGTTAAGGATTATCTTTCGATTTGTCACTTCTTAAATAGGCCTCATTATCATTAACCATTGGTAGGAGTTTATAGAAATTACTGTTATAGCACATAAAGTCCACTAAATAAAACCAAAGCCGTAAGTTTGTTCAAATTTTGGATATGTACTTATATCAGGCACACGGAGACAAAGAATAACGGATTTTTGCAAATAGCTCAAAATTTTTATTAAATTATTCTAAAGACCTTACTTTTTGTGTACACTCTACAAAAATTATGCTAGGTTTTGTTACAAAAAAAAACGGAAAACATATGTCAAAGTTAAAAAAATGAAATACTTTTTGCCGGTCAAGCGATTATTTTTATTTTGTTAAAATTTTGCCAGTGTACATTACGCATAAAGGATGTAAAACTGTCAAAAACTTTTTTTTTAATATCTGTTTTTTTAGTGTCATACAGCTTTTTTTCAAATAGTAACGCACGTTGTTTATTAAGTTATTTTAAAAAGATTATTTGTCTTTGTTTAACCTACAGAAAATGGGATACGATTTATTAAAAAAAAGAGAAAAAAATTTTAAAGTCTCTGAAGTCAAGCAGCTTATAGTGCGCGATTAGTATTTAGGATGGGTGATTGCTGGTTGCTTTGTTTTTGGTTTTAATGCAAAAAACGTAAGATAAATTATTTAGTATATAATCGGATCAGTCTACGTTTATCCTCGTGAGAAATTAGATGCCTCCCAATTATGTATACCATTAAAATGCAATTTTTCACCTTATTACAAAACTTAGATTGACTCATCAACTTTTCCTACATAAATTAGGTAGCTACCGATTATGTACCAGTGCAACCCACTCGTGCCGATCAGTACATTTGAGGAAACTACTTTTAAAATGCACTTAAATCTTATCTTAGGCAGTGGAGGAATGCGTTTAGTGGTTTTCCCAGCCATATCGATGATTAAGTAAAAATATGGGTATGGATCTTTGGGGCGAAAAGTAAATGGCATGTAGCCATTTAGTTTATTTTTTAAGCACTGAAATTGATCAATAAATAATGCTTTTGACGCAACTCCAATGTATCCCTTTAAGAATTATTCTCATGCACACGTTTGTTTATTATTTAGATAACTAATCTAGGATTAGCAAAGGAAAACAACAACACTCATCTTTCTCACTTTAATTGAAAAGCCCATTTTAGAAGTTTATTTACATTAAATAACTGAAAATAATCAAAAAATATAGAAATGGGTTAGTTAGCGCCTGAATAAGTAAACAACCCCTACCCATATGGGCTTACCTGTGCTCCAGTAGTCGACCTCAAATTTTCTAACCGTGTTTTTACTATATAAGGATTAACTACCCTCTAGTAATCAGGCACTATTATTCATTACCCATAAATCGAACATACTAAAATAGAGAATTTTTGTTTCAGATGTCTCGTATTGGTTATATGAACAGCAGTTACTACGGATACGATGATAGTAAAGATTCCGGTTTTGACATATCCTTCAAATCCGAAACCTCGGACGTCGTAGACGACATGTTTGATAACGAACGCTTTTCAAATAACGATAAAATTTACAAAGTCGAAGAATCAGATTCAAAGATTCTGTACGAAAAGTTCAACGCCGCCTTTTATAAAGGCTTAGGTGAAAGCTCATTCGATCACTTTAAAAGCTACAAATCGGAAAGCTCAACGGAATTCAACTGCGACGAAAGCTTGTCCGAATCGGAGTTTCTCAATAACGAATTTCTAACATCGACGCCGGTTAAGAACAGAAAACGAGCATCAACGAGTTCCTTCAAGGAGAGTAAGCCAAAGAGGCGCTATTCGACGGGTAGGCACCGTGTTTCGAGGACAAAAAGTCCAACGCACGTCCAACGACTGAAAAAGAATCGGCGAATGAAGGCAAATGATCGGGAACGTAATCGGATGCACATACTCAACGAAGCGCTCGATAGGCTACGATGCGTCCTACCTACCTTTCCCGAAGACACAAAACTAACCAAAATTGAAACGCTACGTTTCGCCTATAGTTATATTTGGGCCTTATCTCAGACTGTGAACAACGTAGATAAATATTCGTCCTCGGAAACGGGAGTTGTCACAGTGAACGTCGGAAACGTAACGGTGTCGATTAGTCGCGAGGGAAATACCATTACCTCAAAGCACTGCGGCGATCAAAACGTCTCGACGGCGGTGGTGACCAGCGGAAGTATTAACAATGCTAGTTTTATGCAAGGTTTCGATTTTGATCTCAAGACTGGTTCGCCATCGCCCTACTGGTTGCCTGCCAGCAACCCTTGTTCGACTTATCCCAGTATCTGTCCAAGTCCCTACACTTACGACTTCAACAGTCCAGATATGGTATACGAATGTATATAGCACAATTGCATTGTAATAATTTCAACCACTTTTTTACGAGAACTATTTTTCTAGTCAAGTTGTGTGATATGTACTGTAAAATAAAAGAAGAAGCTTTATTTTGCCTATTTTTATATTTTGTGCAACATGTAAAAGATTGATTGTTATTTATATAGTTTGTAAGGATATTTTTGTACCTACAATTTAAACTTAATAAAGTCTATTTCTTATAAAGGTATTAGTAATTTAACTACCAAACCTGCTCTAGGTAGCAGGTGGGGGCTATAAAAGTGAATACTCCATCGCCGCCTTCGCTTCTTGAGAGATTGTGTAATAATATTTAGTCCTATGAAAATTTGTACTTAGGCCAGGAATATTGAATTTAATGCTTTTAAATAGTCATTTACATAAAAGTCAGGAAAATGGACATTACTGGCGAGGAAATACTGAAGCACGAGGCCCCTTTGGGGCCGCGTACTTTAATTTCCGAATCAATTAGAACAATTTAAAAACCTTTAAAAAGTCAAAGTGACCCGGAAAAGTTTAAATCAGTTGTTTTTTGAATTTGAATTAAGTTCGTATTGACGTTACGTGACGGCAGACAGTTAAAACAGACAGGAAAAATCGTACCGAGTTTGTTTTATGTGGAAACTCGTTTACAGAGAACACTATATACTACTGAAATGACTTCTTCTTCATTATAATATTATTGATTGATTTATTGACAGTAGGTATTAATAAAAATTTTTTCTTAAAGGTATCAAATCTGTATACATTGGCTAGTTGAAACCGCCGTATATTCTGAAAATTATTACGTATGAACTCATTTAGCAAGGATTTGGTTTTTTTTTCATTTAAGGTTGGTTTAGTAAATTTCAATGAGAATTTCCATGCAAATGGGTTCAACTGTGTTACCCACAAGGTGTGTGTTCTTTTTCAACGAGTAAATTGCCGTAATGTTTATTGATCATCGAAATTTAAATACGAGTATTTAGAAAGGGGCGTGGTTACGATATTAGGGGTTGATTTCAAATGTTCTTCATAAACATAACAAATACTTAAATAAAAATGTAAAAGAAGGTGGAATTTGGATCTCTTTTATTTTGTCAAAATATTCCATCTTTCACCCTAATTTTGTATTGGCTGTCTGCAATCAATCAACTTAAAAAAAATCTCAAATTTTGATTGTCATAATGGAAGGAAAGGGAAAAATTTCAATAAGATGATTGCAATAAAATTATTATAGAGCTAGCCGTCAAGTTAGGCAATTTTATTGCAAACATTAAATTTTGTTGCCAGTATAAAGTTCGTTTGAATTAGCACGATCAGAGGGTGATAAAAATCGTGAAAAAAGTACAACTTTCCATACGAATTTTCGTTAAAAAAAGTCCGATAATTTCATCACTATGTGAAAAAGGTATCTTTCGCTGCGAATTTGATCACGCGGTTTAAAGTTTCTTAAAACTCGAATCGCAGTCTCTCTTTCTCGTGTCGCCAATAGAAGCTCGAGCTATGAGAAGTACCCCAAAAATTGAGTACTATATTGTGGAGGTTTTTTGTTGCCAAATTCACCAAAATGCGAATTGCGGATGAATCCCGGTGAACGGTACGTCGGAAGTGGGTACCGACAAAGGGAATGTGGTAGCCCCCGACAACATGTTACTGATGATGGAGGCAAAACTTCAAACGCGAATTGTGGGTGAAAGAGACGTCAGAAGCGGGTACCGACAAAAGGAATGTGGTACCCTTCGACAGGATCTTGGCTAATAGAATACTGATCTGCCACACAAAAATGCGATGAAATCCCTTCGATCTCATACGAGGACTTTTATCACTTTTTTATTTCGTTTCTTAACAACCTGCTACGGGGGTTCCTTCTGGACTTGAAAATTACCATCGGTTCCGCCCGGCAAGGCAAACCGTCTTCTTCTCAGGCTGCTCAATCGATAAAAATAAATGCTCCGGCTAACTCAAATCGGTGGGCTTTTAACTCTTTTGAAACTGTGTAACAAACCTTGACCTGCCGCCTACCAATCTCCTGCCTCTACTCCTACTCCTCCTTTCCTTCCCCTCGTTCTTCGTTAAAGACATAGGCACATTGACACCAAATAGATAATATATTGAAATGAGATTAGCGATACAAACAATTTACAGGGATCTAGCAGTTCTTCTCTTCTCCTTGTAAAAACACTAGCTTAACAATGACAACTAAACTAAATAAAAAATCCTAACAGGTGAAACTAATTTACTCAAGGGGTGGCCATCCTCTACAGTTTGAAAATTGCAACAACAGGTAATCGGTTTTTAATCCAGCGTGGGCTGGGACTTATTTAAATAAACACAAAAATTTATCCTACTCTTTGGTAATCGTTCATTGGACTTTAATAAACAATCAACTCAAAAATTTTTTTACTATAGCTTAATTACCAAAAAGTGGAATTTTACAGAATATTACAAATTTAATTAGACTAACCTTTACAACATTTGTACAGCCGATCTTGTGAACTGCTCTTTCCTCTGGTACAGGGTGGATGTGATGAAACCTGACACTTAGGTCTCTGTGACTTCCTAGGGGGTGGCTTGAATTTAACACACGGAAACAAAAATCCACGGTGCCTATCCTTCCTCGGAACGAAAGCAAAGTTTAGTGTTTGAACGGAAACTTAGTCCAGGAAATCCTTCGCGTGGCGAGTGGGAGACGGCTAGTTGCCAAAGTTTCTACACAGCACGTGTATTTAATTTTATTTTATTAGTTTATTAGCTTTGATCGCCTGCGGGAGACGGATTTTTTGAGTTAGCGGTACGGCAGAACACAAACTTTTATGATCACTATCCGACGGTAAACCGCGATGGTTCAAAGTATTATTTCACCAGCTCTTCTTGGGGCAAATATCTCTCCGAAACGCAGCGCTCCTTCGACAAATGACCTTACGGCACTAGTAGGAAATTCCAACTGGGGCGGATCCCGAAATTCTGCGCCTTGAGGACTAGGGCAGCACTTTGACTTATATATCCTCGAGAAATCACAACGTATCCTAACGCGATTCACTGCATCCAAAATAAACTGGGGTGAAGCTCAAGGGTTCGCCCAAATATCACCTGATTGAAACTTGGGTCTTCTTCGCCAAAAAATCAACGCGCAAAGAAAATAACACTTCGAAACGGGTGCAAAAAGCACGCAACTGCGAGCAACCGAAATAAGCCGGTGGCTCAAACCGCCAAGTGTACCAAAACGATCGCTCAAGGTACGTGTTGACCGCTTGACGTACTAACTGCGAATCTTCTCTAAAACGCGATCACTCAAAGTACGTGTTGACCGCTTGACGTACTAGACGCGAGTCTTCTCTAAAACGATCCCCTTCTTCAGAATTGAAATGAAAAAACCACACCCAAATTACCATAAAACAAAAATGGCTCCCGCTAGAAATTCTCCCATTGGTTCAGATAAAGAAGACTTAACCCACTCTAACTTCGTCGTCAACCTCAAGGAACTGCTGACTCAAACTGATCTCACGGTTTTCTGCTGACGAATTTAAAAGGCCCCTTATCTCTGATAGCTCGGTGCTACATCCGCTCCTTTTCTCGGTCTAGACGGCGCCAAAGTTGATAAACGAACGACAAAAACCTCGCATTACTCATGATGACGTCAATCAGCTTTGCACTCTTTCCACGACGAAATTAAATCTGAGCGAAATTAAATCTATCGGACCATAGTCTTGAGCGAACCGAAATGCCCAAACACAAAATTTCTAACCGGAACAAATAATGAAATATACAGGGTGACCTTCACTATCATGACAAGAAATTTCGAAATTTTTAATGAAATTTGGCGCGAAATCAAACCACTCGTTACAAACCACAACACAATATATGGACGAGACTAACTTTTTTTTTGTTTGTACTTTTTCATCAAATAAAAGTTTTTATACATTAAACTTAATTTTTTCGAATTTAATTTGCTTTTAAGTTAAGCTTGTTGTTTGAAATAACAAATTTTCAAGATAATGTGAATATAAAGGGATAGTAAAAACATTCTAAAAGTATTCTAACCGGTAACACAATTTTTAGAGGATACTAAGAGTTCCATAGAGGTTCTAAAAGAATTCTAATAAAGAATCTAAAAGGATTCTGAGAACATTCGGAGTTGATCTAAGAAAATTTCAAAAAATTTCCAAAGTGAGTCATAAGAAGGCTCTACGAAGACCGTAGGACGGCGATTCTAAGATAATTCTAAAATATTCTAAGACGATTCAGAAAAGATTCTAAAAAGATTCCTATCAATGTTGTGAGTATTGTAAAAATTCTGTCGAAAAATTCTAATACTGTTGTATAATAAATAGATTTTCATATACAATTCGGAGAACAGTCTGGTAAGATTCCGAGAAAACCACGGTGCTCCTTAGAAACTTCTAAGCGGCTTCTAAAAGGTGTTTTAAAAGATTCAATCTAAGAAATTTTTAAGAATTCGAATGAGGTTAAGGTCCTAAATATTCACGAAATTTTTGCAAAGAGTTTAAAGAAGACAATAACAATAGTAACATTCTAAGAGGATCCTAAGATTCTACAAATACTGTAAAAGATTTTAAACGATTCGAATAGCTATGAAGGTTTTAAATGTTCTACAGATCTTAGAAATGGAAGCTTTGAAGTTTCCAAAAGGCTTACAAGAATACCTTAGGAAGATCGGAAGAACATTCTAAAGTCCTTAGATGCTACTGAGAAGATTTAACACAAACCCTAAGGATTTCCTAAGATTCTAAAATGCGTCAAAACGACTTTGAAATACTTAAAAACATTCTGTGGTTCTGATTGTTCAAAAGGTTCTAAATGTAACAATATTGTACCTAAGAAAATTTGAGGAAGAATCCAAAATGATTTTTAGAATACTTGAAATATGTTACCTACTTTAAAGCTTTGAAAACTACACAATTTCTTAAAGTATTTGTAATGGAAAGTAAATCGAATACTTGCATGAATTCCAACCAATCATCTGAGGATTTGAAATTGCAGTACGGAACTCCATAAGAAATTGCAGTTTTTTTTATTAACCGGGTTTCTATACGTTTCTATACGTTTGTTGCACTAAACGGACTAGTTTAGTGGAGTTCAAAATAATAGGAGAGGTTTAGTTCCCACTAAGACTGTTATACCTAAAAAGTTTGCAGTTCATTTTTGGACGAAAAATTACTATGCGCGGTCTAGGGAATAAGATCTCTACCGCTTTTTGATAGTAAGAAACTGTCCTAAGAAAATGTTCCAGCAGAAATATACCTATACTAGACAAACGCTTTTACCAAGGTTCAAAAATTCATAGTTTTCTAGTGTCTAATATGTGTATTAAAATAGTTCTTCAAATATTTTTTTTGTTTGAAACGTATGTGACCTAAATCAACAATTCTATTTTTCTGTCACAACAACTCTCAAATGAATAAAATATTGGCAGGAGGATTAAACTAAATCCAGGTAATGGACGTTTAAATTCTGAACGGGTCTTTAAAGAACATTTACATTTTTCCCTAACTACCTTCGCTTGTGTACTTAGGTTAACACAGTCCAGCGAGTAACTACAACAGAATATGACACCGAATTATAATATGAACAACCCTCTTAATGTGTCACCATTGAGGTGCTCAAACGTGCACGATCAGATTTTCCGGGTGATAATAATAAACCGTTCGTAATGATCACAAAGTAGCATTCGTCGCGGATTTACTCGTGAAAATTTTATCTCACTCATTTACGTTTTGAAGGTACGAACCGATTTTGCGAACTGATAATACTTTTTGTAATGTTTAAATAACGTAGATATGTATTGTCAAGTGTAACTTTCGTATTGTTGGCAGAAAATCTATCCACCCCTTCGTAAGCGGAGGATAAGCCGGGTGTTCGTACCCTATTAAGTAATCTCTTGTTAGTTGAAGACAATGGTTTGGAATTATTGTAGTTTGTGGCTCGGTCCATAACTGAGACCCCTGGGGAGATTTCTATAGAATTTTGTTTCCCTACAAAATGGATTTGCATTATTCTTATTTTTATGCGCCCATTTAGTAAAGTTCGGCTTCAGTTTTAAGACCAGGATCAATTGAACGTACAAGCTGTCGCAGGTCTGTCCTAAAAATTGTTTCGATCACTTATTTTCACCATCAACCTTGCGACCGTTTCGCATCTTTCAGAATGTTAAACGCGAATTTGAGGAAATCGGGGATTTGGAATAACTGAAGCCAATTTTGAACTCGGGACATTTTTGCCCACAGGAACGCTACGTAAGTCGTGCCTCCATATGTCTCGCACCTGTTGGCAACTTCCGTCACTTTTACCTACAGAGGTACCAGTTTCCAAAGCTGATTAGTCAATTCACTGCAAAAGCAGAAAATGTTTGTCTTGCATTCTAGTGTTGTCTTGCGGCATTGAAGTACCTACTTGTTCATACGCTGTTAAAAATAAATTTGTGGCATTTTTCAACCTGAAAACAATTACCAATAGCGTTTGATCAAAAAAACGTTACAAAAAACTTTCCGGTATTTAAACATTTTTGGCCCTACGAAACTAACTGAAACAAATTTCGACCGAATCCCCGTTTTAAAAATTTAGCATGGCCGTTTTTTACAACAGGTGTTAAAATCCCCCCTCGAATCTATATAAACGTCAATGTAGACTTGTTTAGTAACCCGTGTATAGTTTGACTCTGGGCACTGCAAAATGTAATACTTTGAAGTACGATTAATGCACTATGAAATATTAGGGTACGGGCATTGTTGTTGCTTCCTATACATTTTAAGTATCACAATGAATTGTAAACAGGGACGAATTTACGATTAGATGCGCTAATGGTCCTAATCTCCGCGCGTAATTGTACCCGAAAATTTTGGACTCGCATATTTTAGTTGCAAATCTGCGCCGAAGAATTGATTTGTAGAAAGTTGGAAATCCGGAAGCTATTGGAGTGGTAAATTTTACATTAAAACCAACCCTGTAACTCGACAAATGCGTTGGGGTTGTTATGGTAGATTGATTAGAGCAGCTGCATTTGGTAGCCCTGATTTATATCACAGGTTTTGCGTGCCTTGCCCTACTTGCGACTTGCCACCTCCATGAAATCGTAGTTATGGTAAATGTTTCCGCTCGTTACGTTGAATAAATAAGTACCCTTATGTAAATAAAAATTTGCCGTTTCCACTAATTTCGCTTATAAAGCAAACGTGTAAGTTAATTCGCTATGCTTATATTTAGATAGTTTGCAATATTTGGAATCCACATAATGACATAATTCGAGGGATCATTTAAGAGCTTTTAGTATAACAGTCGATGGATGTTGTCGATTCCTAGAGATGGAACATGGAAGAAGCACTTAGCTTACGGTATACTCCTCCACTATTTTTGCAAATTTTACTCTACATCAACCGTCTAATTTTTAACCGGGATATTGTTTAAGGACTTTTTAGCGAGCCAGATTTACATTGGAAACATTTAAATTGTGACAATCTAAGCATACAGCTACGAAGATACAGAAAATCCTCGTAAAGGGAATGTCCGTTCCTTTCTTTCACATGTAACTAAAGAATCTTGTGCTTAGAAGTGAATAATTTTTCTTTTTCGGCCTTTTAAGCGACATTCTTAAATATCCAAGTTACATACCAATATCTAGATATTGTATGTATGTATCCCACAAATCTTTCCGAAATCGCGGTCCTTCCTAAACATGCACAGTTTAGCATTTAAATGCTGCGCACTTTCCAGACTAAATGTAATGATAATTCCACTAACTAGACCCTACAGTCTTTCCGGCGTCCAAATTTTACCTACTATAATCGATAGGAAAGTACTCTAAAATACAATGAAAATACGAGTAACATAATTTAAAAACCGCAAAAACACTATATATTTTTTGTTTAGTTTCGAAGGAAGAATTCAATTATCTCGTCGAGTATAATTACGTAAACAAATTCGAAGCGAGGTTAAATATAAACTCATAATATTCGCGAAGGAACATTTTTTCTGGTTAATTAAAAATAACTTTGTACGGCAAAGAAGCCAAAACTCTCCCGTTCGTAAAATATAAGTAGGATTGTAAGGGTTATTTTTGCTAAATTCAAGAAATATTGTGCCTGTAAAAAAGTTTCACGTCCGTCTGAATTCAGAAGGACGCTATCTGCCAATGGCGTTCAATCAGATAAAACACAACAAAAAACAAGAAACCAGTATTGATAGTGCGGCATATGAAGGGCGAGGCAAAATCTAACGATTGATTGACAACGATTGTCCATATAAACAGTAATTCACAAAACTAATAACCACTTTCCAAAGTACAAATAACTAAATGTCTAAGCAATAAGAGTACCTAATCTGAAGGATGTGAGACGTAATCAAACTACTACGAGTAGTAATGACACAAGTAACGTAAATAAAAATCGTAGATATCGGTTTTCAGAGTTGGTCTCGTAACTTCAAAAACTCACAAAGTAAATAAAAAATGACTAAATGTCTTCGTACAACAAAACTAATCCAAAGGATTGAAACGTAATCAATATAACATGAATGATATATTTTAGGTATGTCTCCATGTCAGTCGTTCTGTCAGTATTGAGTATAATAAGAACACGGCTGAAGTATATTTATATTTCTTTAGCTATCGATTTCGGGGGTTACCTCCCCATCATCTTCAGCCGTGTTCTTATTATACTCAATACTAACATGAATGAATCTTCGGAAAGACTAAGTCTCGCAAAAAGTAATGTAGATAAAATCCAAAGTAGCGAAGTAATTCATATTCAAGTCAGAAGTCTTCAGTAAATAATTTCGAAGTAGGTCAATGTAATGTAACATATCACGTGATGTCCCCGATCACCGAATCACAACAAAGAACTAACCAATTCAAAAATCCCTTCTCAGGTAATGACGCAATAGTCAAAGCAAAGTAAAGGCGTATTAAATTCTTTCAGAATAACCGTTTTTAAACGTAAAGTGTGTTTGCTGGGGTGGTATTTACACCTCGACAGTGCTATCAGACAGCAACTCGCGCAAGAATTCTTGCTAAAATATTCCTGCCTTTAGGTAGCGCAGCCATTGAATAAAAGGCAATGGAGTATTGCTTAGATCTGTTTGTATGATCTAAGGAGTATTGTATTTATACAATGGCGCTGTATAGTGTAAAATTTCTATTTGCATCTTTTTAAATAAAATATAACTTCGATACTGTAATTATTAGTGTTTACATATAAATTATGGTATACTTGGCGATTTCTGCACTTTGCTTGTATCTCGGACAAGATCACGTAACATGTTACAGCACGAAAGAAAGGTAGCTCTATAGGGCTTGTAATAATACACAATTCATTTTTGAATTGTGAATTAATTCCTTTTGAAAGGAATTGTAATTGGTAATTGTAGTCTGGTGAATTGGGCTTTGATTTGTGAATTGTCAATTAATTCCTTTTTTTGTAGGGCTTACACAGCTCTTAACGACGGTTATCGGCACAGCATCGTCCATTATTCACCACAATAAATCCCAAACATTGACTTACGTAAATTCGACACTAAAAATTTGCCACTGTCAGTTTAGTAGTGTGCCGTCATACAATTTGAACCAATCACCGAGCAATCTCAGTCGGTCATCCTCCTCAACCCCTTATCGTGATCGGTGAGAATTCCTCATATCTGATAGAGCGGATAGTGTCGAAAGTAGGTACTCACAAAGGGCGGTTGGGACGTATAGAAGAAATACATCCATTGGTGATGCAACTGCCGATTTTAACTCTTTCATTCAATAACAAAAATGTTGACTCACACAACTTGTACCTATTCATATTTACTGGTCTAATCAAACAAGGGATAATTCACGCTATTCTGAACTTATCTATGTTAAATTTACAAAAAAATGCCATATATAATACATCTATAAACACAACAGCTTTTGAATTATTTTTTTAGGTTTTTTTAATGTTTCACAAATGCAACTCTTCGCGAACTTTTCCTTTTGTAATGCAAGCACCACCACACAGCTACCATTTTCATGATTGAGTTAAGAAGGCTTACACAGTATATAATTACTGGTCGCTGTATATGGGGTCCTCTATCCCCTCCTATCCTTCTATTTAAGCAAATATTCTGAAAAATCCATCTAACAAAATAAATCAATAAAGAGACTCTTTTGCAACACAAGAATCTAGACTATAGACTATGGTTAATTGTTTTAATGGTTAGATACTTTACAAAATACTAAATATAAATCGACATAAAACATACAAATTACAATAATCGAACAAGGAAACACAAAACTGTACCACAAAAAAGACAACCCCCACAACAGACAAACGATTAAGTACGTAAAATTTGGTTTTTTCAAAAAACGTGTAATTTTTGAAACGTAAAAAGACTATATGTTTGGTTTGGTTTGTGGGTCCTATAAGTAAACAAAAGAGAAAGTGAAAGAAAAATATTCGATGTAAAAATTACAGCCCTCACAATAGACAAATCGTGATGTAAACGTAAGTTTCTATACAAAATTTATAATTTTTGAAACGAGGAGGTGCTATGCTTTTATATGTACTTAAAATGTGGCTTCTGAATCCTGTATGAAACAAGATCACAATACTCGATGCACTACAGAATTTACAGTACTCAAAATCACAGCAGACCCTACATGAAACGGAAATTTTTATTAAAAAATCTTGTACATTTTGAATCGGAGAGGCGGTATACTTTTATGAGTTTTATGTGCAGTTAAAGTATGGGTTCTGGACTCTGTAAAACAAGTATGGAAACAAAACTATTTAATGTACCACAAAAACTACACAGATTATCTTTTTTATTATACCTGAATCACAATCTCCGATTTAAACACTCAAATGCGTGCGAAAAAAGGCCTTTAAAACACACGTGCTTTAAAGTTGCTAAGTAACGATACTTCAAGTATGACTTTTGAAACTGTCATTTGGGTGAAATAAAAAATCTTCTTAGGTCGATTTCTGTAAATGCAGAACATTTCTTTGGCTTTTGTACCTATCCTTTGGTTGAAGCTTTCACAAACGCGCGTAATTTAGGGTATGCTTCCGAATCTGTTCCACTTTTTAATCGCAGCATTGCTTTAAAGCTTTTGAATGAATGCACCAAAAATATAGAAGATTTAAATACCTTTGACATTTCCTTCATATATGCCAGCATTATCGATTAATTTAAGACTGTATTCGTAAGTAACTTCCTATTCATCCATGGAAACAACTTTTCATATTCTTTATAATAGGCTTTACTGGAGTTGGATTTTACACCTACCAACGTTTGTTTAGATTTTACAACAACCGATTTAATGGACGGTGTATTATCTTTTTCAATGGAAATCGTTTAATTTACCAAGACGATGATTTTTATAAGCAAACGTCAAGTGACATTTCCATGGCAATCGTGAAATTACGAACACCCAGCCCAGTTGATTAGACACGTATTCGAGTATAACGTCAATATGACTTCATTGTATTCCCTATTTTTAAATTATACTGCAGGTATAATAAAAAATACTATAAGATACACGTGTATAACTAGTCTTTAAAGCACTTGCAACGTTAAAGGCACTCCGCTTTGCGTCGTGCCCTTAAACTCGTTGCGCGTGCTTTAAAGACTTGATTATACACTTGTATCTTAATATACTATTTTTTTTAATTGTAATTTAAAATTACTAATTTTTGAAATACGGAAGATTTGACTTTTATGCGCATTTAAAAGGTGGCTTGTGGACCCTGTAAACAAAATCAAACAAGGACACAAAGACTATTTGAGGTACCACAAATAGACAATCCTCACAATAAACGAAGCGTTATGTAAACGGCGAATTTGGATACAGTACAAAAATAAAGGAGAATAATAAACAATTATTTGTAAATTAATCATTACTTGTTTTACTTTCATACGTCTAGAAAAATATCTGCCATCCCTGATACTTCGTTCTAGCATTGAATAAAGATTATTCAATGCTTCTAGTTACGCTTCTGAACGTGACGTATATAGTGAAATAAACTCTACACGTGTAAATGGCTATTTTTCAAACTATTTGCATGCACGTACCTACGTAAAAAAGAGATTTTATGGACAGATGGCCAGAAAATCGAGCGCGTTCGAAATTCAATTATTCAAAGGGAGCAAATAATTGCTATTGGCTCCCTTTAGGGTTCGTATTGTATAAATCGCAGGGGAATTTAGGCCTATAGCTTGCTTACTTACAGCTATTTGTAAACGTTAGTAGCCACCAGCGTATTTAGTTAAGATCAGATATACACTTAACGACATCCCCATGAATAAATAATTAAAAGTATTTTTATTCGGTCCGAAAATTTTTAACAATATTTGCTTTGTGCGAGTCGTATTGCATAATAAAACGGACAATTAAAAAACTTCATATTACATTTACTTAAAGACAAAATGAATGAAAAGCCTCTACAATGGAAACAGACGAAACCTCTACCTCATATCAACAGATATTTTTAAGTTTTATAAAGAAAATATACACCCCGAAACGTAGACTGTTACCTTCTGTGTCATTCCAAATACAGATGAGGTATTGAACTGTTTTAATATCAGAAATCTTAATGATTATAAAATGCAATTCAAAATTTTCAGAGGCATTCCTTTGCACAGCACATTTTTACAAAGTTGCGCACTTATTCTTTTAAAAATTAGCTCATCTTAACTTGACGAATATCTAATGGTTAAATATTTTCATTGCTTGCGGTTTACTAACACAAGTAAGTATTTTGGGGCGTCATTGAAAGAACCTATTTACTCTACTTTTCAAATGTAGAACCCCAATAGCTTGAGGCTAAAGCCGCGATAATCCTGTTTCAGGTTAAGTTAGGGTGAATTAATTATTGTACGCTCTATTCATGAAGACAGTTGTACTAAAACTATTGAAACAAAACAAGTGTGCACAAGAGAATGTTTGACACATCGGTATCTACTCAGAGACACAGTTAGATTTGCCTAGGTGCTCAAAGACTATTGTAAAAATAGTAAAACTTAGATGTATTACAAACCACGAGATTATCCCATATGTTAATTTAAACTTTTTGTATAATATGCATGCTATAAGGGTAGAGTATCGTAAAATTACTAACTATTAAATATGCACGAATTTAAATGAGCTTGACACTTAAATTTACATCCATTTAAGTGTCTCTTCAAAGTAAAAATGATATAGATACAATGTTGTCTACATTTTTTTAAATTTTAGGGTGGTATACAATAGAATGCAACGGTAGCCTGGAAGAAGAATCCGTTCCCATGGAGAAGAATAATTGTTAAGGTCCTTATATATCTTTATAGAACAAGCATAATTCCGCGAGTTAATAAAATAATAATTCCACATAATAGCCCTTTTAGTGTACGGTAATACTGCAAATATCAATGATCAACACGTGATCTTACAAGAGGCACGTGCCTATTAAGCTAATAGATTACATACATGGGGGCGTTGAGGTTTCGGATTTATTCTAAAATCTAAGTGTTGGCACGTGCCTATTAATGCGTGTATAATATCTTTTTTAACATTCACACCATCACAGATGGGTGCGAATGTGTGGACAGGAGGACACACTTGATAGTGTGCTAGTTATATAGGGTATTAATTTAAAGTAGACCTTAAAATTACACCTCAATATAATAGAATCCTATGTGTAGAAAATGATTGCGGTAACGGTTTCAAAGGAGGTTTTCAAGATGAAGAAAATATGTAACAAAATTCAGAAATCGATTTCCTGCCGAAATGCCTGCCGTTCCTGTTCAGCCTTCAGCGGAACAGCGCAGAGATTCTCTCCCTTTTAATAGGAAGCGACTTGCCTTTACAGAAAGGTGGACCGCCAACCGGACATCCCTGTTCGATGGGATTCGATTTTTAAGAGGTAAATTCCGGCAGAAAGGCATAGCGTCCTGTTGGGAATCGATCTTTTACCAGAAATCCCGGAATCAGTTGTCCAAATGTCATCCAAATGACACACTTGGGGGAAGGGACCAACCGTCGCCTGATTGAACTTCTCAGTAACGAGTCGGAATCAAGACGCCAACTCATTCTAAACAATCAGGATGGCCAATTTAAAGATATGTTAGCTGAGTGCCCCTCCACATGCACTCCTTTGGAGAGAAGCTTGATAAACGGGTGACAGCAGCTCGTACGTTGAAAAGTGTTAGCCAAATGTCTAGAAGGTCTAGAAACGCAATAAGAAATTTAGGTCTTTTGCAAACTAAGTCTTTAAACTTCAGAGACCCGTCGAGAAAAGTCCAGGTTCGTATACCAGGGTGGGCAGCCCTTACGACGCGAAACTCAGCGCCCATCAGTACCGTTCAGCAATCAACAACGGACACGAAATCCTAGGTACAGTCGACAGAGGCAAGTGCATTGGTATAAAGCACCTTTAGAATTAATAACGGTTAGTTACTAGAACCGCAGGAAGGCGGCGTTTCTTTTTTAACAATGCTATAAGTTTATCGTTAATAAATTCATTTTATCTTCTTTGGCGTTTGAGAATGGCTTTAGATGATTGCCTAAGGAAGCAACCTGGTCATCCAATGACAAGAAAGATATACAATGCGCTCGAGATAAGAAGGTCACCGCAATATCTCTTTTATTTGGCGAGATACGTAAAATTTTTCAACGATCCAAACGTGTAGGTAAAATAACAGACACCGCGCATGCTGCGACAAAACACGGAGTGCTAGATTTCATAAGCTTTCTAAATATATCGAATCACGAATTTCCCCAATATTGGTGTATCAACCATCATATGCATATTTTATGTTGTCGTACAGCAAATTGATTGCTATTTTCAAATATCTTAAAAACATACACATTGCATTTGAAAAACAAAAGTTGCATCGATTTCCGATCAAACCGGAAGTGATGTCGGAAGTTTCAATATGCGATCGAATAGATCGTAATGTCACATATAAAAGTGTATTTGCCAAATCTTTCGTATCTCGCAAATAAAAGAAATAATGAGCTAATCTCTCGAACGCACTGATGTATACAGTATACCTATGTCTCTAACTCGATATGAAAACTGCTAAAGTTTAAAACCATAATATATAGTTACCGCATGCAGGGATCAATCTGTGTCCAAGATTTTCCTTGTTGCAAAGCCGGATGGTTCTAAGAGAGCCATTTTAAACCTAAAACCCGACAACAGCTTTCTACAAACGACCCCCTTTAAAACCTCGATTTGAAGTACCTATGCTTATTAATAATCCCTATAGCTAAACGTCAAACAAGGTACCTTTGGTTTAAATTTAACAATATATTGTATGAAGATCATTTTCTCAGTGTTATATTTAGATGATTTTTTGCTATCAAGGATGTGCAGAATGTGCAATTAACTAATAGTGTGGTTAACCATATTGGATTCATTATTAATTATAAACACGGGCATACCAAGTCAAAGAATTCAACACTTAGGATATATCAGTAGTATAATGGCAGCTTGATCCTGCGGTTGCAATCCATCTGTGGTTGTATACAAAGTCGTTTGAGAGGGAAATGTTCCTAACTCTACAGAAGACCGCCAGGCATTGATTTTTTCCAAATAGAGTTAATAAAAAATGCCCAAAATTTATCTCATTGTTAAGGGGTCCAGCATGCTGGGCTGTAGATACTTTCATTATAAGTTCGCAGTCTCACTTCTTTTTATGTTTTTCCTTCGTGTAATATCCTAGGAGTGTTACGAAAAAGTTATTGTCAAAGAATATGCACCAGGAATCGTAGTGGTCCCCTTGTGGACTTCACAACCATATGGTATATGGTATATCGCGACCTTTAGGGTTAGATGAAATATCATTAGCTGAAAATGCTCCTCGTGAAATTTCGTACAAGGTAGATACTCAGAAGTTAGCCTAGGTGTACCTCTTGGCCTACAACATTCATAAAAGTAGGCGAAAATCATCCATTTTCTTGTTTTTTTTTGCGGTTTTTTGCAAATATATCGCGACCTTCAGGGCTAGATATAATCAGAGACTTGTAGAGTATAACAAGTCTCTGGATATAATATGTTTAGCTGAAAATGCTCTTCGTGAAATTTCATACGAGGTAGAGGTAACTGAAGAGTTGGCGTAAAGTCACCTTTCACCTTCAACTTTCATGTGTGAGGGAATATTCATTGTAAAACAAAGTATTTCTAGGTACCATTATATACATCTGTACAATTTATTTACGTAAAAACAGTATTTTCAAATCAAAATATTCACACATTCCTTTTCTCTCTTCTCTTTTCTTTTTTCTCTCGTATGAAATTTCACGAAGAGCATTTTCAGCTAAACATATTTCATCTAGCCCTGAAGGTCGCGATATATTTGCATAAAACCGCAAAAAAAAACAAGAAAATGGATGATTTTCGCCTACTTTTATGAATGTTGTAGGCCAAGAGGTACACCTAGGCTAACTTCTGAGTATCTACCTTGTACGAAATTTCACGAGGAGCATTTACAACTAAAAATATTTCATCTAACCCTAAAAGACGCGATATATTTGCAAAAAACCGCAAAAAGCCACGAAAACTGATGATTTTCGCCTCCTTTTATGAATTTTATGATTAAACTGACAGCTTGTTCATAATTTTCGATTTGAGTTTCTGAAAAGTTATTTTTATAGAATAATTAGGCGTAGGTATTCTAATAGTTTTTAACATCATTTTATTTAAATAGAAAATATATTCATTTCTTTGACTCGCGTAAACGCGTTTTCTAAAATTCTTCTCCATGAGGAGAGTGTAGTATTCCAGTCGAGCATTCTTCCACTGTTGAAGGTGGTAGTTTTTTTTAAATTGCTGCAAACTGACCTCTTATTTTGGATTTGGGATCTCCGTTTTGGAGCAATTATTCCACGTTTTGGAGTAGTCTGGTCTGGTGTGGAAGAAAATGAAAAGGATAGGTATTTTGAGTCACTTCAAGGATGATTACTGGAGCGGAAGGTTCCAAGAGCAATAACGACTCGCCATCTTTAAAACAATGCTTTTATTATGCAATTTCAAACTTTGATTTGTAACATAATAAGAGGCTTTACCATAACACTCATTATCGATAGCATTTGTTGTGTCGGTGATGCTGCTTTCGATTTCTCCTTCAGCTTTCTTTCTCCCTACCTTGGAAATAGGAGGTTACTAGGTTAGGTTACTTACTTTTTCACACTTTTTGGAAAGTAAAGCTACTTCTAGAAGCTTTTCTATAACTTGTTGCGCCATGTCTCCATCAGAAGCTTCTTTAATTGCCCTCGATACCTTTCTTTCTAAAAACGTACCTACAATTAAATACCCTAATGAATTTATAAACTTTAAACATTGCTTAGGTAGGTATAGATACATTGCTCGGACGCATCCGCTTTTCTCGCATTTCGTTTTATGATGTCATAAAAGTGCTTTATTTGCTTACTGCTTTTTTGGTGATTGATTCGGAAATGAAATCTTCTGTAACGACTACCATGGGTTTGATGTTTCAAAATGCGAAAGTATCTGAGAGCTCGTCGCTCTGGATCCTAGTTTATATGTTCCTTACTAGAAATTGGAAAAAAATGAGTATTCGGAATTGATATAAGACTGAAGGCATGCAGGATAGAGAGGTGTATCTAAAGGTGAGAAATTTTACCAGGAAGCAGTGCTTAATTTATAATATTTTAGCTACTGTAATATATAATTCTAGCAGTTAAAAATAAATATCGGAATAAGCTCCACTTTCAATCAAATTAAGCACTCAATGGAAGTTTAACCGGAACTTTTATTGAATGAACAGTCACTAAGTTACTATAATAAGAAGGTAATATTTGCTTATGATTCAATTATTTGCAGCAAATGTTCTCTCTGTACTTCGGTATAGAGTAATTTACTCTATGACTTCGGTCAAGTTTTGGCCCGGATCTTATTTTCCATTGTGAACACAAACATATAAATTCACTATTCAATTACAGATAACAAAAAAGAACAGCCTTTTATATACGATCCAAAAAGTAAGCTTTGTAAAAAAAAATCACACATTTCCATAAAAGTACAACGTTGCCGGCGCCAATTTTTACCAAATATTTTCAATGCTTAATCACCTTGGTTACTTAATCAAGGAGTTTTTTTGTTTGGTGCATACCAATCTAATTTAATCAAAGGTTTAATTTAATCATACTGATTAACTAACGATCTGATTATTTATTGTTTGTACATTCGGCCCAAGTATTAAATTGATTTTTCATGTTTTCCACTTGCTTTTATAATGTCTTCTAGTGTGTTTTTGTGAATTTGTTTAACTGCATTAATAGTTACGTCAAATTTTGGTGTAGTCGATTTTTGGTAAAAAAGGAAGGTTATACACTGCCCTTTTTTGAGCCCCGAAAAAAAAATTGTCTCAGATCGACCCGGAAAAAAAATTTTCTTATAGAATGTGGCCTGTAGAATCAATAATTTCAAACAGTTCCAAGATTGGGCTACTAGTTCAAAAGTTACAGCCCTTTGAATTTTTTTTCGAAATTGGTTTCTAGTCTATAACTTTTGATGGAGAAGTCTGATCGAAAAAGTACGAATTGATTTGGATTCTACGCACCCAAATTAATAAGAAAAAGTGTTTTCCCGAGAAATTTTGGTGTAGTCGAATTTTGGTAAAAAAGGAAGGTTATAACTCTCAACACATAAAAGAACCGTAGTAGTTCATTCCTGTCATCGATATCAAACGGACCGTTATCGAGATTTAAAAGTACCGCGATACGTCCGTCGTTTCGCCTTGAAAATTAGGTGGCTCTGCTCTTATAGCGTTTTTGATTGGCAAAACTCGTGCTGCACGAGTGCAATTTTTACGTTCTATTGGTAATTTTAGGGCAATTTTCTGTGTTCCATTGGCAAATGTGATGCAACAATTACGCACTCGGTGCAAATTTCGACGCACGAGGTCCGAGAGCTCGTGGAGCTGCTAGAATAGTGATCAAATTTTCAAAACAAACGTGCGACAATTTGAATTTGTTTCTTGCGTTGGGAGAGTTTTTTGTCGTCATCTAGCGATAGCGAAGATGATGAACTAGCCATAACTCCTATTTTACAAAAAGTTGCACTTACTCATTAAACTGAACGCCAAAAATTGGTCCTTTACAGGAATTTCAAATTTATATTCCTCATCGTTTATCATAAATAATACTGAAATCGTTTGTCATTTTTTAGAATAGAGATTTGTCGATTACCTAAATCTAAAATGAGGTTATGGACAAATGACGACAAATATTTACGATTATTTATGTTCTATTGAGAGCAATTTTCATATGGATTTCTTCAGTTTCTCGTGCAACACTCGTGCAGTACGAGTTTTGCCAATCGAAAACGCTATTAGTTTTTCACCAGAGTTGCCACCTATAAGTATAGGGTAAGTCACAATTGCAGTGCCGGTTTTGGGACACCTCTGGTCGTTATAACTATTATCCAATTATTCCCATGAAAATGAAAGTGTAAATAACTTAATTGTTCAGCTTGTGCATTATTCAGATTTCAATGTTTAGGAACAAGACCGTCTCATGTAGGAGAATGATTTAAAGATAATTCTGAACTTGTCTATTCCTACTATATTATTGCACTTCTTCAAAATTACAGGGAAAACGGAATTCTGATCCACCGATCCACCCTACAACCTTCTAAAATGTTAAATCATCAGCGGGCCATCCTCTGCAGTTTGGAACTTTTTTGACAACTACCCATTTTTAGAGCTGCAAAAAAATACGAGACCTAAATATTTCTGCAGAACAAAGGTCCTGGGCAGTGTACAAGGCGGCTGCAAACATAAATCCAAAATATTTACGCAGAGGCCTGGTTGTAAAATGTCAGTTAAAACTATCAATTTAGACACCTCCACAACTTGTGAAGAACTAGCAATCAATCAATATATCTGGAATTGTACAGCTAGACTACATATAGAAACATAAATTAAACGTCAAATTGTTTATTAAAATTAATAAGGAAAAACAAACATGAATACATAGTAAATTACTCATATTTAAATTACTTATGTACAACAATAGTAGTTGATATTTATACTCCCAACAATAGGAGTTTTACTGTACATTACATTGTGATGTAATAATTGTGACAATGTAATGTTAGACGCACTAGGAACACGAAATGTGTTAGTTCAATACCGCCTCATACACTGGAAAGTAATTTTTTATTTTAAAATTTTGAAATGTAACAGCATCATTGAGCATTAAAACCTTTTTTGGGATACTATTTGCTAAAACCCGTACATACATTCAAATATCTTATAAAGTAAACCTAAAAATAAATAAAACTTCTCAACAACAATTCTTAATTATTTGTCTATGGATACATATAATATATATAACTTTTTCATATATTTTCACATGTCTGTATGATAACTAACTCACTGTTGTATAAATGTAACGCCTCCTAAGATCAAAATTAAGTATAATAATTTAACGTGAATTTTATTCACAAAAAAACACTAAACATTACAGATTTTCACATGTAATCAAATTACTACTTTTAACAGAAAAATCAACTAACACAATATCAACAAAGCTAAATGAAGTAAATTTAGGTACTCAATTTTCGCAATCACATTTATTTATTAATCTTAGAGGTTTAATTTGTTTTATTATTACAAAACAAATTCTGTAAAGTGAGGTTTGTACCATAGGTATTCCTGAGTGTGGATTAACATGAAAAACTGGAGTTCAACTATTTAAATTGAAGAGTGTTTGTACTTGTGTAAATATATTTTCTGGAATTTTAAGTAAATGTGAGGTAGATTTGTTTTTGTACTGCTTTTACTTTGGTTTTGCTAAGACCAAGAGGTATAAACTGTATAAATTCCTGATAATTCGAGGTAATCTAATTTCATAACTTTTGTTTACTGTTGACTACACACACGCCATTCATACAAAACGTAACATTCACACACGCCTCAAAAAATATTACTATATATACATTCATTCAAAAACTATAAAATGTGCTATCCCTGATTATACCTGAGATTTTTCAAATAAGGTCATGCTTTTTTGTCGTTAACATTGCATTGCCACTATTAATTAGGACAAATAGTTTTTAAACATGAAAATGCTTTAAAAACAAATATTACACATAGATGCACTTACACTGTAATTTTTTTAATGACGAAGTTTTTTATGGTCCAAGTACACCTTTTTTTGAGAAATTAACCAGTTAGAGGTAAATTACATAGAAACACTTTTATAACATACAAAAAGACAAGTAGGTTCTAAATTTTTTCTAGAAATTTCCTAAAGTTGCAAAGGGTGTCGGTTAGACCATAATTTATAAAATTCCACTTATTAAACAGTTATACCATGTTTGCGGGTTTTCGTGATTTCAATATCTCTACACAAGTGTGTATAACAAAGCTACTTTGCTACTTTTATTTACACACTAAATGTAATGGTTAATAAATGGAATAGTCACATTTTACTTAAATAACACATGCAGGCATTTTTTTTAAATACATTCAGCCTGTTTGTAACTAAGATTAAATTACAAGTAAATTATTGCATTAATAATTAGGTGTAAGTGTATCCCATACTTTATGGCACCATATAAATAACTTAAGTTAAGTACAGGATCACTCGAGAAAAATTAAACCTACAAAATGTACATAATTAAAAGAGAAAATTTGACCTCAACTTGTTAATCAATGAGAATAATACATACATGTGTTATTTATAAAGGTGCTTACAGTTTACCTAGAAAGGGTAGAGCGCAGATTACAAATTGGTAACAAACTTAGTACTCGTAACAATGTAAACAACTTTTGGTACTTTATTTCATTATATAAATACCTTAATAAGCTCTGCAGATACGCTAGGTATTATTAAAAGTTTCACATCAATTTTTAGGTATTCTCCTGTTGAAATATCGTCATTCCAACTTGAAGGTATCCACGTACAAGTGTAATTTAGTGCATATTTTTCCTTCTAAATCAATATCAACTAATAAAAATAGAATTAAAATTTATAGTCGAACAAAATTATTGGACTTCAAGAAACATATTTTTACCATTTTAATGGGCAACTAAATTAAATGTAAATAAAGCTACTTATAATATTCACAGTGCATACTTGTAGATTACCTGAACCCTGAATGCCATACAAATAACTAAGGACACAGAACAGTAATTCCAATGCTTACATTAAAAATATGCAAGATCATTAATTAACCCAGCAATTTGTGGCTTTAAACAAAATGAGATGCAAGCAAAATTTTGTACCAAAATATCAATCAAATTGCTAGATTAACGTTATGAACAACAGAGCTACATTTCGGAGACATGAACTTCTTTATATAAGTAACAGCTAACATTATTAGATTTAGTTACACTTGAGCATCCGGACCCAAAAGGAGCTTAGACTCCTTTCTTGCGTTTTTTTAACAGTGAAATGTGTCTACCATAAGTTACTATTTCTGATACCATCTGAATGCGGTTACCACACCGAGGAAGTTATTTTTTTTATCTAGATGCCTAAGTATACGCAACATTTTATAGCTGCTAATCGACTTTTGGAAAAAAATTAGATGAAAGTATAGCCAAGTGTGACTCGGTTTTTCTGAAACGTCTGAGGTAGGTAAGAGGTTGAAATAAAATTAGTTTGCATGACATGAGGATTACAGATCTGAACTATATCTTGAATTGTAGTACATATTGGAATATGTAAATGTTGTTGGCGCCTTCTGTAGTATTAAAAATCTCTGCAAGCTATTGTAACTATTGAGATATATGAAAATCATATAAAAAGGACCAAACTGTCCATGCAAAGTATACAGAAAACTAAAAAAAATAAAATAAGCGATATGTCTTGTTCATAAAGAATCCAAAAGTTTATAACAATGTTAGTAACCGGCATCTAGATAATAGAAAAATGAGGTATATATATAGAATGTAAATAATAGATTAAGAAAAATTGAATAAAAATACTGTATATAATATATATGAGGTAGGTTTATGAAGTAACCACTGAAATGACTAGTAAAAGTACAATAACAGTAATATCCATTTGGTTTAACTGATGAATATGGCATTAAAAAATATATCAAAATACTTCATATTTGTTACTATTTATCGCCGTCACAATCAGGGTTCCATTCCATTAATACCGACTATCAACCTTAAACGTCTAACCTCTTTCCGGAAACATTTTCTCTTTCATTAAACAAGATGTGTAGATGTTAAATACAAATTTGTTAACCGAATTTAAATTGTGATGTTTTTTCGAAAGCTCCTAAAATTGAATTTCAAGAAATAAAAGTTAAAAAACCGCCACTAACACAAGATAAATAACATTTAACATCTACTTTAACTATAATGCTGAAAGTATTAAAAACGATACGAAAATATAAATTGAGGTTGCATATTTTACACGTAATATAATCTTCTAAATAGCAACAAATATATATACCTATGTATGTATATAATATATATCTACGCAAAGCGTTCTATTACCTGAGTTTTCACTGGAACTAAATACTATATTATTATTACTAGCGGTGGATGTGTTGCACTTAAATGACTAGTTGATACTAAATTATACATAACCGAGGCAGCCAGCTGAGTTTGAGGTAGGTTTACTGGTTGACAGTGCCTGTACGGGCACTGAAATACCAGGACGGTAATATTTATAACACCCTGGCATGTAAAAAAACTTACAATATTTCTTAGCCTATCGCCTTACTCGCAAAATAAGTAATACGAAAAGTATAAGTACAAGAAAAAATACCTTCATTCGTCTGATGTGATATAATGTTTCAACGTTTTTTCTTGTTCTCTTCGCAAAATCGTAACAGTAATAGTAAAAGTACAAATAAACAAACAAATATTAAAGAACATAACAAACAGTAAAAATCGATGCAGCGTCCTGACCCAAAAGCTGCTTTGTAAAACAAGACCAGCTCGTAATGTTTAGAACATTTCTCTTTACTTTAAAAGTATAAAAACACCTATCATATTTATTTAACAACACAGACAAAGTCAAATCTGCAGCATGTATTCCGACTAACTACTAACTTTGCAAGTTTTGGCTTTAATATTTACAGTACCTTGTACACATGCTGCAGTGTGCATCAACAACATTCAGGTGCTTGCTTATGGATTATGGTTGTGAGCCTGCTGAGACTGTTGAAAAGCCTTCATGCTCAATTCCGTTTTATGTTCACGGGCTATATGTCTTCTTACTGTATTATTTCGAGTGAATGTCCGTGAACAAAATGGACAGGGGACACGTATTCCTTGATGCCGCTGCCTTATATGAGCCCTCAAATTTGTTTCGTATCCATACAGTCGCTCGCAAAAAGGGCACTTCAATTTCTTACCTGCCAAAAACGTTACTATTAAAATGCAATTAAAAACTTCCTGACTACAAGGTAAATAATAGGAGTATTATTTCATAAAGGCCTAAATGTCTTTTTATTATGATTTACAGAATATTTACTCTACAAATTCCATGTTGGTATTAGAGTTTTTCCTCTTGTCTGATTCTGTTTTGAGCGATGTATTCTAAGTTTCTCAAGCCTTGCTTTTCCAAGATAATTTTAGTTTGTAAACAAAATATGGGGCCCAAAACAAACATTTTTTTCCTGATAAACCAAATGACGATACGTCTGGGAGATACCTACACCGAGAAAAGTCACAATTTGCGTTTTGACGAAAGCTCTTTTTCTAAAGATTTTTCGAAAATTCTAGTCCCAAGTTGGCGTACTCCTAAAAAGAAATTCTGATCACAACGAAATGTATCTATATAGATATTTTTGAACATGAAAATAACAAACCACAAACTTTGTGAGCTCCTAAAGATACGTAAGATTCTTAAAAAAACTACTGCAGACATACAATTCGACTTTTTTCCTCAATATGCAAAAACAGCTTTATAATTTTACTATTGTCATGTTGGACAACTCTTGTGATGGCAAATCATCAAAGATCTGAGTCTTTTAGCGCACCTTCGGCTAGGGATCTTGGGGTAGGAATAGTTTACTACATTGGAAAAACTTGCAAAAGTAAGTATAAACTGTACGAATTTCATCCACTATATAACTATTGTCATGGCTGCTGAGAAAAAATTAATAAACTGAAAAAAATCCTTTGGATAAAATGTGTTTGGTCTTCCGAAGCCTACCCTCTCCAATGGTCCATAGTGGACAGCATAACATGTTATATCAAGTTTCAGCATGATATCGTTTTCAAAAATTCCATTACAAAATAATAAGAGCAATTTCACAATGACTCCCATTATACCACCCTCAAATGGAAATCTTAGATATGTCATTCTATAGATGAACAAAGTCAAACACTAAAATAGAAACACCAAAAACGAACTTTTAATAAAACAAGCTTGTTTCCACCACAAATCTAGTTACAACATGTAGCATTGGGTATATGCAGACAAGATCGTTGCTGCAACATGTCATTGTGTTTGTTTCACAAATATGGGTATCGTGTCAACGGAACAACAGTAAAGTGCCTTAATAGAAGACCAAACTAGAAGACAGTGCAAAGTACTAGCGAATCCAGCGGAATAAGACATCACAGCGGCCCATGATGCTATCACGAACTGTATCATCTTGAGTGGAATGCTAATTGCTAAAATAACATTAAAATATTGACAACGAAATTGAAAAAATCCATGCAACGGTTTTTTGAGAAAATGGTACAACGGCAAATTCGCCCTTGGAATATTCGCCCACGGAAGGTTAGCACCAGGAATATTCGTTCCTGGAAAATTCGTCCCCGGGACATTCACGCACGGGATATTTGGTTCCAAAAAAATTCGCCTCCAGGATTTTTGGCCTGAAGAAAACTTGCCCCCAGGACATTAACTTCCGGAAAATTCGCCCTCGGAAAATTTGCTGACACTTTCTTCGCTCACAGGAACTTCACCATATCGTCCGAAAAGTAACCTCAATACCATCATGGTAAGAGCAGTACTGCAGCATTCCTTTACCAGTACACCTGGTCAAAAATAAGGGCGAAAATCAATTTTCATTAGCGCACATTTTAAGAATTACAATAATTTTTTGACGGTCGGTTCAAGCCTGGCGGGAGAATATTCCGACGAGGACGAATGCAACTGTTACCCCAATCAAAGACCTTTATGGGGATTCTGTATACTGTTAACCCACCCTATCTACCGATTAGTTTTTGATGTGTATATTGTCACCGTGACAATCTTCCAAGCGAGAATATACGTGGCGGAGAATATATCAGGATACAACAATTCAAGGTCAACGCAACACATTTAAATTCAATTCTACTGAACCTATAGATAGCATGTCAAAGCATTATTATGTACTTGAGAACCAAACAAATTAATTTAGCACTGTAATTGCATATCCAGCTATTTAATAGTAATAGCTACTGCTTAGGAACAGATTTACTTAATTATTCAATTTGACTAAATCCAAATTTTGAGTAAAAGCAAAAGACACCCACGTCCAATGCCAGAATCTTCTATGTTCCCTCCAAACAGTAGCGGCTTCTGAATGCCACCAGCTAAATTATTATGCAAAATAACACTTATGCAGAGTACACAAGTACACAAGGCGCTAAATTTTGCTCCAAGAGCTGGTAGGAAATGGCCAAACAAGCGTATGTTTTTTTTTCAATAAAAGAAATAATAAATTAATAACTGGAATAAGTAAAATGAAATATTTACCGTCGGGTGTCGTAACAGAGCCTGTTTTCGCTAATTTTCCCGTAACTGAGTTCCATAAACTGGCTGGAATCAGATCTGAATTTTCCCTATCTATCTCATAATTAGACAGTGGACCTAAGGAACCGTTTGCGGCGGCACCATTTTTTCCATTTGCACTACCCGTACTAGATAAAGGATCGTCCTGTAGTAATGGTTCTATTTTCATTCGAAGATCTAAAACAATTTACAATATCAGTTCCATTAGATAAATTAGGTAGTTTTCACGCTATTCATTAGAAACTGTCAAACCTTGAAATAGTACCTAGACAGGGTGCAATTACGGTTTTTGACAAAAGGAATATCACAATCAGACGGAATATTGTATCTACCGTTTACACCCTGTATATGTGTCCTATTTAATAAACACACATGACAAATGATATCTCGGCCAACCCACTCCACACAAGATATGATTTCTTTGGAGCTTGGTCGTCCTGCTGCCACAAGCGCCAAAGATACTCCTCACTTCATAATTTATTGCGGAATTTCGCTTCAGTTATTTCGTCTTAAAAAAGGTAGTGCGTTGTATCCTGACGCTAGTGTCGGCGGCGGAACAGTGAAGCTCCGTACCTCGGACCACTTTCATCACTTCAGTTGCGGCAGGATCAGGCACCTATGTTGCCTAGATTTCTCATCAGTCACACTTTGGTTCAATTAACATTTCAGAAACCAAAATACTATATTCAATTACCAAATTACCTTCAGGACATCCGGGATCTCGACACTGCTCATTCGTTTTACTTTCGGGACATATCAAGGCAGTGGCAGTTGTTTCTGAATTAAATCGATTCTCCGGAGGGCCGTCGGCTTCGGGCTGTTGAGATAACAAACAGGACGAACTCGACGAAGGACGGTACGCCAAAGACATAGGACCCGGCGACCCGGGTCTGCCAGCTTTACTACCATCCCTTAACACTGACGCTCGTACGGTTTCTTGTAATAATTCGTTAGGACTACGTAACGCTCGTTTCGTCAAGGGTTCAAATGATGTATTGTTACTGGCTGCTATTCTTTGTTCGTATTGTCGAAAATGATGCGGGTGCATATAAGGAGACATGGCAGGTGAGTAGGATGGGGACGGGCTAGATTGCTGCTGTAAATTTGTACCATCGCCATCATCATTTAAAACCCTTAACTGTTTTCGTGACGTTGGCGAATCCAAAGTGTCCATATTTGTATGACTTTGAGCAACAGCTAATTTTTCATGTTCGATACTTAAACCCTTTACCTAAAATCAGATTTTAAAACAAAATCCACCATTGCAAACCTAATTATGTACCTGTAAACATTCTGCAGCCTTTAAAAAACTAGATAGCGCATCTTGAGAAACATGCACTTCACCTTTGTACATAAACTCCAGTAACGCAGAC
Source organism: Photinus pyralis (assembly GCF_008802855.1). Taxonomy (NCBI): domain Eukaryota; kingdom Metazoa; phylum Arthropoda; class Insecta; order Coleoptera; family Lampyridae; genus Photinus; species Photinus pyralis. The sequence continues at coordinate 41,969,537 of NW_022170596.1, read as the reverse complement.
ATATTATTGGCCGATGTACCATCTAATATAACTAGCAAATTCTGATGTAATGGAGCAGTTTCAAATAAATCCGCTAGATGTTTACTACATGCCGCTAATATTAATTTATGAGCCTTGAACGTAACACCTGCAAAAAAAAATTACCATTAATACTGTAAATTTTGCAAATTTTGTTTGTATATGGGAAACATCACTAGGTACTGAAAAATAGTGTCTCAACTTTTTATCGTGAGCAGTATATTCCAAAATGTAATAGGAGGAAATCTAACAGGCACCCACCACTACAGACCAACAGCTTCTTATTTATTGCATCAGATTCCGTTTGGTGCAGAAAATCACGTAAACCATATTAATTATCAAAAAAATGCATGGTGTCAATTTTAATTTCGGCAATGATAATCCGCTCATTGCAAATAAGACTTTGATCCAGTAAATGACACAAGTCAAAGGCGTTAAACGATAACGACATTGTCGTTATCAAGTATTAATTTTTAGCAGTCAAACGTATCGCGTATTTTGCAAACAAAAATTAAATGCACCGCATAGAATGAACTCCCAAGCACAATACAAACAGTCTTATCGTTTTGAGTTATTCGTTTGGAATAAGTGAAGTTCAATACGCCATACTATGCGATAAGACCTTTTTCAGAATGAAGCATTTAAGATCCTTGATATGTAAAGTTGTAAACATTATCAAGTTGGTTACAGAATTGCAAACAGCATTAAACTACATAATTTAAACTCAGATTTTTTGTACCTACATAAGATAGATGTGCTTCCCTATAGCGTCCCGAGTAGCAATAACTCCCCCTCCCAGTGCAAATACACATAGGATATGAATATGTTGAGTTCCTAGGAATTACTATGAACAATAATAGTGAAACGCATATTCACAAAAACGCATTGCATAAGAATGATGCAAACGAATTTATTAAATAATTTAGAATACTCGATCCACTCGATTTGCAACAGCGCAAAATTCCTGCTGGGAAGATGATAAAATCGGAAACACCGCCACCGTCAATTCTATGCGATATCACGCAGATGCCGCGAAATGGAAAATGGTTTTTTTTCAAGAAGACAATACGACTCACTTATAGTACTAGCGGTGTAACGGAAATTCTTGAAAGATACTGCATTTTGTTATACCAAGGTGCCACTTGGTACAGTTGTTCCTTAGAACCATTTAAGCGATTTGCCTCGAAGAACACTTGACATCTTCCGCGTGGGTAGATTTTAGAGGGGGTGGGGGTGATTTATTGTAACATTTTTTTAAAAACTAAATATGGCCTATAGACGAGATCTGAGAGTCGATTTCGTATGATTTTAACCCGAGAAATCCAATGGTAGCGCCAGAAATGTAATCCGGATGCAGGAAGTCCGTGAAAAGTCGTCATTTTTAGAAAATGACAAACTTTTGATCGAATTATATTTCTAAGGCACACCGGGTCGTGTAACGTGTCTAGACATATGTTTTTGGGGTCAGGGAATTCATTTATGATAACAAAAATAACCTTCTGGCATCAGAACTGCATGAGAGGCTTCCCTACTGCACTTTTTGAAGAGGTCGCACGCGGTGAAACCCAAGATATTCAAAGTTTATATATTAAATATAAACTTATAATATTTTATTTAATAAAAATATACACATTAGCAAAACATAAGATATATTAAAACATGCGGTAAAAAATTGATAAGCCTATGAAGGATCACCAAGTACATCGCCGACCTCCTCTGAGATTGCGTTATCACCACTGAAAAGGAATTTCACATATAAATATTCAAGGTTCGGTAGTAAATTATATCGAAAGTATACAATATTCTTACGCTTTGTTTGAGCAATCTCCCATACATTTTTGGCATGCAGGGGAACATGGTAATCCGTGTCGCCGGCAGCTGCACCGAAGGGTCTCACAGCCTGTGGCGCAGCCACACCTGTCCAGAGCACGGACTGGCTTCCATACTTGTGGCAGCTTGTACCACAGAACCTTCCAACCTTTGGCTTCAAGAGTCCATCCCCATCCTCCTGGACTTGTAGAGCTTCTCATCACCTGGTTTGCACATCCCCAGATATGACCAGCGACATACGCCGCCCACCTTATTTCATTTCATTTCATTTATTGATTTATATGCTCTTCCACCACGTGCTGCTTTGGGGATGTGGATCTGGGGATGTGCAAACGAGGTGATGAGATGCTCTACAAGTCCAGAAGGATGGGGATGGACTCTTGAAGCCAAATGCTGGAAGGTTCTGTGGTCCAAGCTGCCACAAGTATGGAAGGCAGTCCGTGCTCTGGACAGATGTGGCTGCGCGAGAGGTTGCGAGACCCTTCGGTGCAGCTACCGGCGACACGGATTGTCATGTTCCTCTGCATGCCAAAAATGTATGGGAGATTACTCAAACAAAGGGTAAGAATATTGTATTATATTACTTTCGATATAATCTTACTACCGAACCTTTAATATTTATACCGGGTGAATATACCCAAACCGAACATAGAGAATTAACATGGGAAAAGGGTTTTTTGTAGATAGTTGCTCCCCATGTTAACTTAGAGGGTTTATAATAACACCAATCGAAAGAAGATTTTTTCCGTCGTCTAATAATATACGAATTAGTTCATTTTCAGGTGTATTTCTCACTATTTTATCAAAAATTCGGCAATAAATCCACTTACCAAAATCATGTTATGCCATAACTAGTAAAACAAACAGCAGATTCAAACGTCAAAATCAATATCAGTTTATGACAACTGGCCTTAATTTTTTTCTAAAATGAAGTTCATTGTGGAAAAAGTACGCGATATTTGTTGTCCGTGCATTTTAATGAGTCAATTCTTTATGAAATTTCCATGGCTTGACATGATTTTGTTAATTGGATTCATTGCCGAATTTTTGATAAAATAATGAGAAATACACCTCAAAATAAGCGAATTCGTATATCATTAGATGAGAAAAAATCTTCTTTAGATTGGTGTCATTATAAACCCTCTAAGTTAACATGGGGAGCAACGATCTGCAAAAAAGTTTTTCCTATGTTAATTGCCTATGTTCGGTTTTAAAATATTCACCCGGTATGTGAAATTCCTTTTCAGTGGTGATAACGCAGTCTCAGAGGAGGTCAGCGATGTACTTTGGGATCCTTCATATGCTTATAAATTTTTACCCCATGTTTTAATATATTTTATGTTTTGTTAATGTGTATTTTTATTAAATAAAATATTATAAGTTTATATTATATTAAAACTTTGGAATATCTTGGGTTTCACCGCGTGCGACGTCTTCAAAAAGTGCAGTAGGGAAGCCTCTCATGCAGTTCCGATACGCAGTAGGTTATTTTTGTTATCATAATGAATTCCCTGACCCCAAAAAGGGTCTTTGACACCATACACGACCCGGTGTGCATTAGAAATATAATTCGATCAAAAGTCTGTCCTTTTCTAAAAATGGCGGCTTTTCACGGACTTCCTGTATCCGGATTACATTTCCGGCGCTACCATTGGATTCCTCGGGTTAAAATCATACGAAATCGACTCCCAGATCTCGTCTCTAGGCCATATTTAGTTTTTTTAAAAAATGTTACAATAAATCACCCCCACCCCCTCTAAAATCTACCCACACGGAAAATGTCAAGTGTTCTTCGGGTCAAATCGCTTAAATGGCTCTAAGGAACAACTGTACCAAGTGGCACCTTGGTATAACAAAATGCAGTTTCTTTTGGTATACCGCTAGTACTATTATACGTGCTAGTACGTACCTATCTGGAAATTGCAAACGTTCTTTAATGATCGCTTAATTTATGGCAATCGAATAGAAATGTGAATTGGCCAGCAAGATCATACAATTTGCAACCCTTGATTAAATTTGTTGGGAATTTTTGGAAAACAAAGTGCCCTAATAACCTAACATCGTTACGGAGACAAATGAACAAATTGAACCTTTAAAATAAAGCACGTAACTCTCATAAATAATTTTTGTAGTTTTAATTTGCATTTACATTTTCTACGTATATTATGGACAACCGAATACAAATATTACGTGAAAAAGCCCCTAGATGATGAAAGTGTCCCAATTTCCATTCAAACTTCGAGCAATTTTTAAATTTCAAATCAAAAGACAATAGTCTCCCAAAAAGAGATTGGTTCATAATGGACACGACCACCTGGTGGTCTCTGAAGTTGTTCCAGTTGGTCGAGCGTCGACTTATGTAAAACCTCCGCAATAAAATCAAAATCTTGTTAATCGTATATAAACCGTTGCGCCTTTTTGTTCAGAAACGGCATCCCCGCTTGTGCAATATATTATAAATCAAATTTTAAACAAAACATCTGTGTTGTGTTCTTTTCTTCAAATTATGGTAATGTCACTAGATGACATTTAAAGATAAATGCACCTACTTTTGAATAATACTACAAAATAAAATCTACTTTGTCCTAGATGCCATCGTAATTCGTAATGTAATAACTAATAGGTAAGTTTGAAAGTGATGAGTAAAATAAAACGTTGCCGCGTGAATAGTGGTTCGAATATTGTACCCAAAAGTGGGACTTTCTCTATGTGATTAAGACAAAGGATAAGTACGGTAAAATGATTTTAGGTAAATCGCACCGAAAAATTATCCCTAATATTTAATTTGTTTTTCGTGAAAAGTCCCGAATTCAGATCCGAGCACTCTAAAAAACAGGAAAATTATTAAATAGTCACCTTTGAGTCTTCCAAAAAAGTGTACTGTAGATCGGATTCATATTTTGCAGCTCTATTTTATGAGCAGTTTACTACCCGAACACAAATCTATGGACGTAAGGACCATATATTTTTAACCAATCAAATGCGTATAATAAACTCGACTGATCTAAGAGGGTCAGTGTGCTAGTTGAGAAAAAAATTGCTGATCGAGAATCAACGAAGAATGTAAGCCAAACTTGCTTTAAAATTTTCATGGAAGAGGCCTAACACCTTAGTGACCTAAGAGGAACTGATCTGTACATAGATTCTTTCTACGTCGCCCTTCATAGCTGTTCCGCACATTATAATAGTTGCTTCCTTCCGAAGCCCTGTCGTTTCTTTTAAGGCGGGGGAAAACCTTTTCCGTATTATTGTTTTTGAGCCTGGTTCCATTGGTGGCGTTTCATAAAGTTCTGATCTTGTAATTTCTTCGCAAATTGCCTTCATACTAAAGCATGTTCGGCTATCTACTAGATCTTCATCAAGCTCATCTTCAAACACAATTTAATGATTAGCGATTACCTTTATACATATGTTTGGTTCTTGCAGCATATTTTATATAGTAATTATGCCGTTTCCAAACATCTTTCTGGATTTGGGACACAATCATCGCTTTATAACTGAGTTTCCGATTATTTCCTATTTATTATAATAATAGTTATTTATTATACAAGGGAAAAAGGTTGTGTCGAGGTTGTGTTGTCACAAGACAAAAAACCGAGAGCAAAAATCTAACATTTTTCCCGTGTATCTTCACTATTTTTTTCTGTGGCGGGGAAATCGATATATTGAAGTCGTATCGAGTTATAGAAGTTTTCAACACTGCAGTTAGGCTGTTGTTCTTCTCGCGAGGTAACAGAGATAAAATTATCTTTCCAATGAGAATAAGATAACTATTCTCGCGTAACGAAAGCTTCGAACTTCATGTCGTCATAAAACCGGCAGCTACGGGCGAAAGCTTTGCCCCCCCCCCCCATCCAAAATTAGTTGAATGAACCTAAACAACAATTCTGGATAGGAGACCAAACTTTTTCTCGCATAGTAACTCACAACAATTTGGTATATTCATTTGGAAGTAGACGTAGGGATTTCGTATGTCTAGTTTTAAACGACAAAAACTCTTCTGAAGGACGCCTAATTTTATGCAACCGAAATAACTTCTTAAAACGAATTAAGATTTTGGTGTCATATTAATTAATTGGAATATTATTGCTTTGGCTTCCGTATTTTTATGTTCGTTCGTGCGCGATGTATTCAACTGAAGAAAAAGTTGATGGTGTTGATAGTGCCGGTCATAGTTTAAGAAGCGTAAGAGACTTATTTTCTGTGTTGATCGCTTTAAAATTGGTATCCACATAAGACCCCGTTAACAACCCTCAATTTTAACGAAAGATATGAAACTGAATGTTTTAATTTTTGTGGGAAAGAATCTCATAGGAAACTTAAGGAAAATATCGGCCGAATTTAATATCTCTTCGTCATAACCTAAAAGCACACTAATTTACTGTTTTTTATTAAAATCTAGAATTGCAATGAAAAATGCGTGCACATGTTATCTCGGTTGCATAAAATTAGGCGTCTATAATAGTTATTTATGTATTAAGAGTTGAAAAGTTTATTTTTAGTCGCCCGAGAATATAAACATCAGTTTATGCCCGTATGATACATACAAAATTTTATGTCTTACAAATAGTTTTCTTCGTCAAAGTAAATATTCGTTTACAAAATAATTCATTATGTTTGATCAATGATCAAGTATGTATGAGTGCTTCGAAACTATTCAAAATAAGGCCAATCTTGTGATTTAGTAGGTATTGACAATTAATAATTGACGTTTCTAATTTTCAATGACCTGCAAATATTTGTTTGTTTTGTCATTAATGGCCGTTTGCACCGACAAATTTAAGTGGAGCTTACAGCTTAGCTTAAGCGTAGCTTTAAATCCATGGCAACGATTATTGAGACAATGGTTGCCATGGATTTTAAGCGACGCTTAAGCTAAGCTCCACTTAAATTTGTCGGTGCAAATGGCCATAAGTATAAATGAGTTACTATGGTGATACTTAATGCCCTAGGGCATAAGGTGGTACTTTATGCCCGCGTATCACAGATATAAAATGTGCTATGATATGTTAGTAAGACATAAAAAGAATTGCTGTCATTGAAAAGTAGGCATATAGGAAATTCCTGTCTACTTCTAAATGAATAGCATATATTGTTGAGTTCGCGCTTTTGCCATCAAATATTATTAAATCACTGTATCTTACGAGTCCGTTTTCGTTTATAGGTTTATAGTCAAACTTATGATATTAACATTTTCTCCTGTAAACGGATGCTTTGCCTATTGGGCAACAATAATCAAGAGATAAATAAATAAACATCCACATGGGGGTTCTGTTCTGAGAGTTTTGTTAATACTTGACCATTCTGACATGTCAAATTGATTTGCGATAACATTTGTTTCTTGAAAGTTTTCTTAATAGTTGCTTCCATAACAATTTCCCCCCGGGTGGCGACAGGAAAACGAAAAGTAAAAACCGCTCTAACAAACTTTGGCTACTCAGTCGAACAATGGCCTAATATTTTGACGTTTGAAGAAAATAGTTCTTTTCATAAAAGTCAGGAAAATGGCACATTACCTACTGACGAGGAAATATTGAATGAGGTACAAGATCCCTTTGTAACCGGGTCAAGTAGTGTCAATTTACTCAGAAGTTTTTTATTACATTTTTGTCGAAATCATCTTGTATTTCAATATAAAATTTCCATTTTCATATACAGAACTTTTTATTAATATAAAGGTGTCGGTTTTGACAGGGATGTGGTAAAGTGACAGGAGCTAGGACAGGAAACAGTAGTCAGGAAAAGTATTAGTGTACGCATATAATTATAAAGACAATCCTTATATTCCAGTATAGAATTCACTGTTGAAAAAGAAAAGAGGACTTTCATGGATAAATGAAGTTTTGCCTTTTCAAAACTGCAAAATTTCCTGAGCACCTTGTATAACATTTTTGAACAATTGTGACATAATTAGGCCGTATTTACGAAAATCCTGAAAATAACAGATCAGTCTCGTTTACCTTATAAAATGACTTTTATTTACAAGGACTTACTTAAAGAGCCCAAAAGTACGAAGACAGGAAAGATTACCAAAGAGCCACCGTTGCTTACCCAGACACAGATGCGCGAATTTTTTCAATCCCGAAGCCACTCCGAATCTACACCTTCAACCTCCAGCAAAAAAATTCAAGAGTGATCCAAAAAAAGTAGGTACTCCAACGGAATAGACATTTTGGTGCATAATGTTGCGGGACTAAAGAGTAAATTGCATAATTTTGAGTTTATAGACTTTTTAAGACAATTAGAAATATTTGTTATTTGTTTGAGTGTTTTGTAAGTGAGGAAGCGCAATTTTATGACAGAGAAATATATTAAAGGAGTTACAATATTTAAATAATAGTTATTTGTTGCATAAAATATTTGAATGGGCAAGATTATATATTAATAAGTTTCTATATCAACAAGTCTTTCAGACGCTCAGTATGACCATGAATACGTCCGCTAGGTTTATATTTATTTAATGCATCTATCACATTGTAGTTTATTTGAATAAAGACTGTTATTACATATTATTATTTACTTAGTATTATTACTTACTTATCTGCAGTTTTGAATTTTTTTGCATCGATTGTTTTATTTAAATATTATATAAAATATTTCGAACATTTAAAAAAGTTTAAAGATTTAAGAGAGGAAGAAAATTTTGTCTAAAGAGATTGTAGAAGGAAAAGTGCCCATAACACTAGCAGTATTGTCGCGTTGACTGGCCAGACTAAGTTTTTGAATTAGGAATGTTTTCGAACGGTGCTCTCCTGTGACATTTTTCAATTTCTTACCTAAAAAATTAGAGCATCTCATTTAAAATAACGAACTAAAAGTCCAGTATAACCGGAAGTCAAAAAATTAAAAGTATTTTAGCTGAAATGGGCTTACTGAGTGAAAATTGTACGTGTGTACAAATTTTGAGAAATTTATTCGCATTACTTAGAATCCTACAGAATAATGTTAATGAATGGGACGCCCTATATCTCAAATATGCAGTCAATAAAATGGACAGGTGAAAATGCGCCTTATTAATTTTTTAATATAATAGATGCTATTTGGTTACTTAATTATTTATTATGCAGCAGTGCATATAAAATACTTTCACATAGAGGCCGTTAAAATGTCGATCCGCGGTATGATAGGGCCAGCATATGGGGGGTTATGAAACCTTACGTATTTTTGTAGTATTTAAAGCAAATCAGTAAAAGAGCAATTAGCATATTTTGCCATAATGGAAATGTATGGCCCAAAATGTAAATTGTTTTAGCTAAATTGTGCTCGTGTTTGTGGTTGGGGCTTATCGGCATTTAAAAAGGTGCACACCACTGCATTATGTCTAGGTACCCATTAATTACATTTCCTTCCGTAATCCTCATTGAAGATACATATTACGATGGAGAAGAAACAATACCACTTGATGAACAATTCATTTAAGAAATCGACCATTTTAAAAAAATAAGCTTGCAAAAATGTCAATGTATAAATTTGATTCCTCAAATATATTGTTTGATGCTTTGTTTTGGTAATGGGTAGTGGATGTGGAGTGAAAAAATAGCTAAAATAAAATAAATTTGCTACTTTACGCCAATTTATATTATTTATTTCTTGTAGAACAAAAAAACTATTAACTTGAAGGATAATTTTTGAGTATTTATTTAGATTATTTTCTATTTTTAAATTTTTCTTGCTTAATGAAGATCACCAACATAACAATTTTAAAGGGCAGCTGAATAAAAGCCATGCCTCGTAATCCCAGGGTACTATCCCCATTCTTTGTATGATGATTAAATATTTTCTGTATTTCTTCACGTGGGCACAATAACGGATTTAAATTAAAATTAAGAAATTATGCTAATTTGAAATTATGGCGAATTTCCGGAGACGCGGAATAAAAGTCTGAGTTTGAAGGAATAATTAAAGTTATGACTTCCAGAATACAAAATTCTATTCATTAGTAATAATTAATCAAAACGCACTTTTGTTTTGATAAATTGTTACGTCTTATACGCATGTAAGATAATTTCTAGTTCAGAAGCCAAACGAATACTACGTCGTACCTAATTGATTAATGATAGGGGTCAATTTAAATAAGTTGTGTGAATCTCGATGTTGATTCCGTATGCATACATTGTTTTTGTTTTGCAAAACTGAAGCATTTTGACGTTGGATACACACACACTTACTCTTCGTTCTCATTAAAATGTATAAATTCGCTTTTGTAATACAATGTCTTATGTTAATCAGCTAATGTTTAAACCAAGTACCTACCTCTTTAATGCAGCTATAAAATTGACCAAACACTAATCCGCGTAAAGAACAGCCGAATTACAATAATAAAATCCAAAGCGCTTCCCTTTAAAAAATTCATAGTTACGCACAAATTTCGTCTGGCACCATTAAGATTTACGCTTAGTTCCATGCCGAAGTGCTCCTACTGCCTACAAATCGCCTCTATTCTCTGTTCAATTTCGCGGAACGCAAATTATATCCGCCTTAACACCTCAAGTTTGTAAATCGGTTAAAATCATTATGCTGAGCGGACGAGGGGTTGCCAAATATGTTAACCCTTTCTGATATAAATATAAAATAGTATGTAATGACCCTAATTTGGGCAATCTTCCGCGTTGCCCTACTCGCAACGCTAAGGGGATACACTCCGTGAAAATGCTTACAAATAGAAGCTTTTCAAACAGCATTTTGTATCCCTACACGAAAAGCTTATTTTCCACATGGCCTTTGCAAAGGTTTCGTTAATTTTTCATCTAAACATCAATCAATGAATAGGTCATTCACGTTCCGTCATGGAAACCAATAAAAGTTTTGTTTGGAGGGGAAGGGATTTTTGGATTACACAATACTTGATATCCACTCTTCCTTCCTCCACAACTACTCTGATGTTGTATACATTTAAACGGCCTATGCAAAATAATGTATTCTTTTCTTTGTTCAATTCCAGAGCAAATATGAATCATTGAATGTTCATGAAATTTGGTGCACTGGTTAAGGATAATGTATAATATACATACATACATATGAGCGAACTATGTTTAGATAATTTAAAAAAAATAGAAAGTTTACTCAAAAAGTGTCTTTGAAATTTATGAAATCGTAAATAATAAATAAGTGTAAAACAACAATGGAAAAATTCTAATTTATTTATTTTTCGGTTTCCCGAATTGAAATAAATAAATGAGGAGAATAAGTGTAAAACAACAATTGAAAAATTCTAATTTATTTATTTTTCGGTTTCCCGAATTGAAATAAATAAATGAGGACAATATATAACTGAGTGGTGACTTGAACAACACAGCATAGGAATTTCAGTAGTAATTTTTTAATATCCGATTATTGGTTTCTCTAATTATTTTAAAGATAAAGTCTGTTTAGGTTTTTTGTAGAGAAAAAAATTACGAATACACTCACAGTACAGCTTTTAATTTTTTGAACCTTGATACCAAGAAAAAACCAGTTTGAAATAAAAGAACAAATGCAGGCGCTTTTGTTCGATTTCATAATTCCATGGATTTTTATTTACCGACTTTATTAACGCGACAGTTTTAGATTTTTACTGTTTCTGAATTTATAAAATAGGAAACATAGTATCGTAGTTTTTTTCTCTACAAAAAGCCTAAAAAGACTTTATCTTTAAAATAACCAGGGAAGTCAATAGTACTATTGAAATCCCTATGGTGCGTTCGTCCAGTCACCACCCCGTATATTGATAATAGTATTGTTTGGTTATAGTATGATGTTATTAAATGTTCTATTTTTCTAAAACTACGTCTATCACATTACAGATGTAAACTATTGCACCGTACGTTGAAAAAATGAATTAAAATGCAATTATTAATTATTTTTTTAACATTGTAGCCCACTACATCATTATTTACTATTATTTCATGGAGATAACATACACATGACACACAGCATCATAATTATTAACGCATTAATGGAATTCAGTTATTTACATTATCATCAATGCAATAGTGGTAATTAATTGTACTTCGTCTACTGTCACTTTCTTCAAAAAATTAGGTAAACTTCTGGGGAATACCAGAAAGACGAAAAGAAAGCAGGCACAAATAAGTTAAATAATTCAAGATCGAATGATATATTTGTAGATAAACGGGTTTGTAAGCATAACGCGTAAAATTGAAAGAATTCACATGATGAATTGCATACAGGTAAACTTGTTTCCTTGTTTACTAATTATTCACACCCTCTTTCTCTCTCTAAGGTGGAGTTAATTCGCTTGGCTTATATCTGCTACGATATCGCCACCTGGCGGAATGCAGTTGTCCCTACTAGGTACACAACAACTTTAAAGAATGAATGAATGCATTTATTGATGTGCTCTTATAATATAAAAATATACACTAGGATATAGGGGCATGTATTTGGCCTGGCCACTAAATTACTTACGATACACCTATGATGTTTCATAAATAATCTGTGAACGTGGCCTTTCAAAGCATGAATTATGAGAAAACTGTGAATGTCAGAGAATACCTAGAGTTTGATAAAAAAGAATCTCGGTCAGTTAAATAAATATTCATTATTGGAAAGGTTGCCGATCAAAACAATTTTGCCCATGTGATAGACCCCTAAGTGTCCTTCATTATTCATATTGACTTTATTTATTGAATTTAAAGAGGAATACTAGAGGTCAAAGATATTAGGAGAACTAATTTTTGTGATTACTTCGAAAAATACTAATGCTGTCATGACATGATTTTCAAGATCAATCAATTGTGTTTACACAAATAGTAGAAGCGTTTCACAGTTCCCAGGAATGCGTGTTTCACCTTGGTCACCACGATGGGAAATTTCGAATAAATTGATTCCAAAATGCTTAAACGTTGATCAGAAACGTGTTCGACACTGTCAAAAGCAATGTACCATCGTTTTAAAGATATCTCTTTAAATTGCATTGTCATTTATCGACGAAATATGGGTCCATTATTATGATCCAGACGCTAAAAGACAATCTAAATTATGGAAGCATATCGGTTCTCTACAACCCAAAAAGTTCAGTACGCTTCAGTTATCTGCGACGCATCAATATTTCATATGGATATACTTCTACTATACTCGTATACCAGGATCCGCATAAATATAAATTCAAGGGAGTTTTCAAAATATAATAACAACTTAGCTTGCTCCGAGGTTTGAGTTCTGAGATCTCAAACCCTCAAACAGAATTTTTTAAGAAAAAGATTGAGTTCAATTACCTAAATGGTAAGGCATTCATTTAGTTGCTAATTTATTACTTAATATAAGTTTCAGTGGCGGATTATACATAAGGCACAATAGGCTTTAACCTAGCAGCCCAAAGAGATGAGGGACGTTATACAGGACGAGTGCGTAAGATTCAAACAATTTAGTAACAGAATATTTTTTCATGCCCACCATTTGATCACACTATTTTTAGCGCATTTTTTAAGAATAAAAAAAATGTGGTATTGTTTGCGTTTTTTCCGTCCGTCTGTCCGTCCGTCCGGACCCACTTCTGCGGTTTTTAACTACTTTTAGGGGAATGGTCCACTAGAGTACGAGAGCGAAATTTAGCCTGCTTTAAGCACTTTAATTTGTTCCCCATAGTAGCTAAAACTCTGAACAACCGCTGTTTAATAGTGATTTACGTGGTTATGATACTAGATTTAGAAGTCATCTATCTATGTGTACCTTTTTGTAGGTTGTCTAAGTCTCAAAACGGAACTAATGTTATGGCCCAGAAACTATTTAACCATCGTGCTCTATTTAAAGCGAAAATTAAAAAAATCCTTTTAACAAAGGCCTTCTATTCGGTTCAGGAATTTATGGACCACAACATACAAGAGATAGTTTGAGACGAATGTAAGTGATCTTGTATTATAATGCATGAAATATACTATTACTAGTATGAACGTATAATCAAAATTCTAATATTTTTAATCATTGATTAACCTTAAGCAACAGTAATATCCCAAGTGCACAAAAATAGCCGATTAAATTTTGACGTTTTCGTCAAATGTTTTGCTTAGAAGTACATCGAGTCAATTTGCCACGTAACAAAATCCCGCGTGCGTAGCACGAGGGTCGAAGGATTTTGGGTAGAAAATTGACGAGAAGTACTTCTTAGCAAAACAATTTGACGAAAAACGACAAAATTTAATCAGGCTATTTTTAAGCACGCGGGATATTCGGCATGATTACTTCCTTAATAATTCCTGAATATTTAATATTCACAGCGGTTTCAAGATTTTCGAACAAATTTGCACCAAAACTGGACATTGTGCAAGAGATAAAGTGCATTCGAAATAATTAGCACATTAAGTAGACTTGTTCGGAGTGACAGTTTCACATCTAAACAACAGCCAGTAGGTGGTCGTCTAAGTATCTTTGCTATTTGAAAGTAATAAAATCAGAAGCGATAAAATTTTGACACATTTTTAACCGCGGTAAAATTTTGCAAATTAATCGTTGAAATATGGACAGTATGGACAGTAACCAACCTTAGCAAATCTAATGCTTTTACTGCATGAAGGACATACTTAATCCTCGTTGTGAAACCGGCCAGAAGTGTCACTACAACGTTTAACTGTTAAGTTAATATCATCAATTATTAAAGTATTCCAGTAGTAATTTTTTTAATTTATTATCATGATACATTCTATCATATACATATGGTATATAATCATTCTATCATCAAGGTTTCTATGTTTGAATTTGCCACAACATGGCGGACGAGCTCCTATTGTCGTCACTGTCTCTATAAAGTCACTGTATTTTAGTTAGTGAAACAATAGCTCCTTTTTGAGAATTAAAAATGCGCTAAAAAGTGACGAGAGAAACAATTTTATAAGCACTTCAGCCACTTGTAAGAATTCAATGTGGTTTGTCATTTTTAAGAGACTTTGGGAAAATTTACCCTAGACCGAGAATTATAATCATATTTAATAGTGACAAGTACTGGACCGTATATGGCCCATACATCGTACTAAATTTAAACGAACGCACCTCTGCGCCCGATGAGTGATCTACGCATAGACGGACAAACACACGAACTGCTTAATAACACAAAATAGAGAAATCTAAGAATAAATGCCTATGAAACAGATTTTATCACAGTACGTAAAATAATGGCAAAGCAGTAAATAATAGTTCGCGGACTGAGAATAGAGATGCGGAAAACACTAATTTCTTGTTCGTAACAAAACTTTAAAAGCCTGCAAGTGTGATTCCTATAATCGTATACATCTTAACCAACATGTCTGAATTTATGCGTCAATTTCGACGTAATAACATCTGAACGCATTGCAACGATGCCTTCATAGGTTCATATTCCGGAAGTTCAATGTTCACTCTCCACCTCCCCAACAATTCAACCAAATGATTCCATCCTGGCATCTTGCATTTTTGGTACTGATGAAAGGTTAAGATGGTCGTGCAATTCGTGGCGCGTGTATGCGCACATATTGAACCTCTTATTGCATCTGATAAATAAGAAATACAAAAAATGAAGAACCATGTTCATAAGTTAATGAAATAAATAAACATAAAGTTTTACATTTATTGTTTAACCTATCCCTATTTGAATTTTATACTAATTTTATGACGGCATTGTAGTACCTACCAGAAAATGAGTAGGAAACTGTACTTATTAGTGTGAACAGTGTATTTAAAGCAATTACATGCAACACATTTGCGTGCAATAGATGGATAGTGTTCAAAAAGTAAAAATGCGGATATACGCTAAGGTTTTACAACCGTGGATGGGGTGAGGTTTTTCAGATGGATTATGTAAAACATTTTTTTACAAAAAAATAGAGGGTACATGAATGTATCTTAGTCGTCTGATACCTACATAATAGATACACTCCACTCTCCGAGCTGTACATGTGTGTGGCGCAAAAAACTGTCAAAAAGTGTGGATATCGAGACATCAATGTTAATTCCATCCATTACGAGAGTTCTTGTTCAATATGCCCGAAGACCAACTTATCAAGTTCTTGTGTTACTGTAGAAACTTAAACTGAATGAAGATGACTAACATTGTTAACGTTAAATTATCACCGTCATTCGTTATTCAAATTCTTATATATTAAGTTTTACAAGAAAATCATTCATTATTTGACCATTTACAGTTTTTTATCAGAATGACTAATTGAGACTTGTCAAAAATTTATTGATCAATACTTTAAGTGAATGAAGAATTCTAAGCCTGCCACGCTTAAAAACACGCATATCTTTTTACAATAAGCGCGTAGTAAGTTTTTTGCAACGGTATAATACCCTACCCTACCCACTTCAAGTTCATAATATCATTGAAGTGTTACTTACATATTTGTGAGTATTTAGCGATTCAGTACAGTGCACGAAATTCATTAATGATCATCAATCGTTGTTCCGTCGAAATCGAAATTGAGACATAAATACGATTTTGACATCGGATTGATAGTTATTGGGGAAGGTTCCCACAACTAGAAAAGCCCTGCCTAGATTTAGTCAAATTGTCATTGGAGTATTCATTCTATTCTTATACAGTTCAAAAATGATTGACAATTAGGATTCAAGTAAAGCACTAAATTTAGTGACCAAATAAATATTTCTCATGTTCGTATCACATTTCAATTTTATGCGTTTCTCCTACTTTTTCAATCCAAAATGTTTCACGAAAAACGCTCAGACGCGTTGAAGTTAGGTTCACTATTTCTCTTCTCTAGCATAAAAACAGTCACGTCAATCATCGCAGGTAGCCACCCACTGCAAAACCGGTCCCCTGTGAGATGTACACAAATTATGCGATTATATTTGGGTCCGTGAAGTTAGCAGCACATTGAAGGCACAAATGTCGAGACTAGGTGGGTTGGTTAGTGCTTCGTCTGTGCCGGTTTGTGCCGTAAAAAGTTTGCCAGCAAAACATACGGTTTGGAAATTATTTCGATTGTTAAAGGTTCTGCTAATAGGCTAGTCATTGAGGATTTTTACCTGGAATTACCGGGAATTACAGAAATTTTGTCTGCTTGAGTGCGTAGAACTAAAATCATAAAATGCACAATTCTAAACTTGCCGCCGGGGCCGCCATCTTGCCAAGATGGCCGTCAAAAGCGGTTTTCCGTCGATATCACCAAAACTGCGCATTTTACGAGAAAATATGTGGTGAGCAAATTAACGAAACGAAAATTTCCTACAAAAAATGTAGTTAGCATATTTTCACTAAAGTTAGCCCTTACGCAGAAATTCAGAAATTTTTAATAACCTTCAAAAGTTTCCAAAGGCTTTTAAAACCTTTAAGATAATTAAGAACTTTTATGCGTCTTGAAGAGTTCATCTCGCAGATGAGTCGCAGCCTCCAAGAGCATCCAGAGTCTTCTAAATGGTTTAGGGTTGATGTTAACGTTATGGGGGGGGGGGGGCGAGTAAGGTAAGTTTAACTGACACACGAAACCGAACACAAAAAATCATTATTCATCTTCACTTGACAGTCAGAATGATTTAGCAAGAGTTGAACTTGAGTCACACCACCGTTCATCAACTGTTAACCAATGACTTAGGAATAAGAAAGGTGTGTGCCAAAATGAAATACCTTTCTCGGGACCAAAAGCACATTAGGATCATAAGGTGCTTTGACTTCTTGGAATCGATTGAAAAAGATTTCCATTTCCTGGAACATGTGGTCACAAGTCAACTTGGGTATTTGTGTAAGACGCGGCAACCAAACGCTAGAGCATGGAATGGCACACGGTAACATGTCGAAGGCAAAAAAAAGCAAGCATGAGCAAGTCCCATATCAAAAGCATGCTGATTTGCTTTTTCGATAACCAAAGGGATTGTGCCAAACGATTACCCAACACTTTTACGTTCTTTAAAGACTTCGGAAAAGGGTCATGGGTACGAGACCAAACATCAAAAACAGTTGGGCGTTTCATCATGATTCATCGCAATGCGCTTTGTCATACAGCAATTTCAGTGATTCGTTTCTTGTCCAGTAAGTCCTTGCAACAAGTGGTCGCTTTAGAAGTAAAAAGTAGTTTTTCGAATTTATATTTTGGTAAGCATAGGACAATTTACGCACGTACCGCTTAACAGTGAATTTGCACAAAAATATGTCTGGCGATATCGAGTCAAAGGGTCCGAATTAGCAGTTTAACTTAGGATAAAAAGATAGTGGCCAGAAGTCCTAAAACTGGGGTTCGTGATAAATTGTTAGTTACCCGTAATTTTATACGTGCGCAGATAAACTAAACTTTTTTAGCGAGCTGATTCGTAGCAAGATCGTTTCAACTTAGTGGAAAGTTCATACTAAAATACTTAAATATGACGCTATTACGACGTACGGTAAACATTTTAAAGACAATTAATTTGTGTATCTTGCTCTCGTCAAAACGTAGCAATAAATTAGGCAAAATTTAATGCCAATCCAGTGGAAAAGTGGCATTTTATCTCTGTGCATAAATAACCACGATCTCGAGTATTATTTTATCTCGAATTTTGAAGCTGGTTTGTTTGCATTCATCACGAAAATAATGTACAGGGACGGCGCAGAAAAACTGTCTTTTCCAAGGAGAAATAAGATCAATTCGTAACAGAAGAGAATTTTACCCACGTCAATTACAGTACGTTATTTTAATTTTCTAGGAATTTGATATTGAGTTTGTTTGAAGTTAATTTTTCCTGAAGGTATCGACCCATGAGAATTATTCGCATAAATAGGTTTGTATTTCATTTATTGATAAGGATCAGATCCAAGCAAAGGATTTGGACTATTTGCGGAAGTTTTTGTTTTTTTTGTCAATCATGGTCAATCAATGGTAATGACTAAAAGAATCAAACATAAAAATCCCCAAAAAAATGTGTTTCATTTTCTATACGTTATAGACACCTGGTTTATTTCGCCCGCACAAGTTATAGAGAAAAAATGAAATATACACATTAAATTCCAAAGAACACAAATCCAGTACCCATAAGCGCCTGTTCTCGTCATCATCATCGTCGAAACATGTCGCAAACTACAGTCAATTAAACTCATCTATGGGTACTGGTGTTGTGTTAATTTCGAATTTTATTACACGCTACCCATTTTCAGGAAAAACCATGCACTTCAACCCTTCAAAAGAAATATATAAAGTTTAATAAGAAAGGCATGGTTGTAGATGTGTATTGCATAGTACTCCTCATTCATTGGTTTACCCTTTGGCAGGTAGTTCAACCAAAAAATAGATTTATAGATGTTTTGGTTAAGTAGAATTCATTTTGTAAACCAACCCTTTTCTTTAATATTTAAATCTAGATGTGTTCAAGATTTGACAGATTCCATCCGATTCATGCTTCATTCGGTGCAGTACTAAACAAAATCCTTTGGGTTCTTCAATCGAGTGTCTATGCCCTATGGGATAGAGATATTTTGTCTAACGTAAATGAAATTTGACTTTCTTTGATATATTTGGTCACGCTAAAAATCAATGGCGCTCACGTAGTTCAAATACACCACAGGTAACCGAATTACCACTCTCGAAACACATCGTTTTCTGAAGCAATCAAATCGATCATTAGAAAAAAATTAATTGTTAAAGAATCCGAGGATCGATAATGCTGTCGGTGACTGTGCGTATAACCCACTCATGACCACACTGATTTAATGGTCCTGATAATTTTGATACTCTGGCACTAAAGTGATCAGCACCAGAAGAGGATTAATTAGTGCTTTTAATCAACGCTCGACACTTTTTCACAAACTCTTTCTATGGTAACCACCAGGTACGTCCTATGAAAAGTCATTAAATACCTAATTAACTTACAAGCATGCAATGAATCATGTAAGACTTTTTTTCATTTGTTGTGCTATCATTTCCACTGCCAATAATCATCACGAACCGTATTACTTATTAATCATAATTTTACAGAACAAAAGGTAGCTATAGAAAATTAGTATACTATAATTAATTAAGTATGCATGTAGAATTGAGTTTCCCTTCACACACAGCAGGGCGGCCAGATTTTTTCCTACGCTCAAATTTAGCGAGCTTCAAGGCTGAAGTTTGAGTTTCATCTTCTCTACTGGTCACTTTTGTTCGGTATCGTTTAGGAATACTAATCTTAATTCTGAATCAATCGCTTACTCCTTATCGTGATGTTCCAAAATCAAAGAGACCATCTTGCCGCCAGCATTAGTTATCAATGCAATAATTAATAAGGCGCCGCCATATATAATCGAAAAATAAACGGAAATATTGTTTCCGGTTAAATTTCTACGCAATCCCAATATTTGCTTACAATTGAATTGGTTTTAATTTATGGAAACCACACGCGCAACTACGCACCAATTTCAAAATATCGTCGTAGATTACCATTTACCATGACCGTATAACATACTATTTTGAGTATTGTGCGTTACGATTTTAAATTGAAAGTAGGTATAGAAACATTGAATCGGAAATTTGATATATTCACGAAATCGAGCACCTAGTGCGAAAGTTGAAGGTAAAATAGTGCGTAAAAACTTACCTTCACAAAATAACGTAACGTCCGCTAAACTTTCAGATTTGAAAAGATTACTGAAAGATGTTGCTAGATTGCTACCGAAACTATTCCACTTCAAACAGAATTGTTGTTGCTGAGAGTCCATTTCCACACCAGGTTGAAGTATGTTTTTAGCTGTAAAAGAAATGAAGCTGTGTATCTTAGTTTTTGATGGTGGTGTTTTTTACAGTACGTCCAAATATGGCAACACGCTCGAGTTCCTTTGTTGAATATGTTACCCAATGACTTAATGAATGTAGCAGGCAAAAACTGACATGCATTTTTAGTCGGTACCATAAAATACCACTTTTTAACATTGCGGTTTTGATTAATTACGTGAATTATATAATATCAAGATACAATCCAATTTGATTGGGCAACAAAGAACTCGTGCATGCGTTTTTTATTCTAATAATGAAACCCTAAAATGCAAAAGAATGACCCTGAATGGTTTTTGACCCTGCACTTAAATAAAGAATGATTACCAGCAGGTAACAGGCGTTTGAACTCCAGGCATGCACTTCCCACATTTTGCAGGTTATGAAACTGGTATTTGATAGATTATTCTAGGAAGCCGAAAGCCTTGATAATTTAAGGGGCAAACGGATGAAGGTGTTATGTCACAATTTGCCGAAATTTACGCAATCAGAGTAAAAACGATGAACGCCCTTTCGCGGGATGCATAATTAGAGTTGTGCCCAACAAAAAATATTAGCGCAGGCAATTTTATTAAAAATACATCAATTCCCTTCAGTTGCGGTGATTATATTTTGCAAATATAATGAAGAAATTTCCATTGCAAATTCCGTATCAACGTATTTAGTTAATGTATGTATATTAAATAAATAAATTACTGTTTTTGTGCAACGTGCACGAAAATACAATAAATGCCCTTGCCGAAAATTCGAAATTACTTATATAACGACTTTGCATGAAAATTACTCAACTAAAATAACAATGACCGGATAAGTTCATATCAATGCAAAAACGTTTGTTGATGCCATATCCCGAAATGGATTGCCTTGAACTTCATTTCACGGTCACAATAAAGCGCTAACAATTTGCGAATTTAACTGCATCAACTTTAGCTAAGCAACAAACTTCACGCGGCGAAAATAGATTCTGCACAAATTGGACAAGAAAAAATTCTAACCAATCAGGCCAAACGAGCTCTTTTTACCTCGTACAGTTTTATACAATTTTCCTGTACACATTAGCAAATAAAAGAAGCCTTGA
Organism: Photinus pyralis; assembly: GCF_008802855.1. Lineage (NCBI taxonomy): Eukaryota > Metazoa > Arthropoda > Insecta > Coleoptera > Lampyridae > Photinus > Photinus pyralis. The sequence goes on along the minus strand of NW_022170596.1, from coordinate 41,947,967 downwards.
GCGTTGGCCAAGGCTACGCAGTAATGTAATGTTGTATTCAAAATTTCCATCGAATTATGGAAAATAGCATATATTGCGTTTGCGGTAATCGAGGTTGCAACATGAAATGAAATTATATAATAGGTACGCACTCAAACTTTTGGAGATTGGATGGGGATAGAACAGTACATTGTGTTTTTAGAAGCGCATTATTGTTGCTGCATATTATAAAATGAAATCATAGTAAACCCAAAACGCTCAAAATCAATATTGATTTTTTTCTATTTTTTATTAGATTCTCCTACCCTCCCCTGTTTTGATAACTATAATATTTATTACCCTTGACAGTGACACAGTGGCTTAAGGCTCATTAAATAAATTTCGCATATCTCTTGCATATTTTAACAATAATGGTGTCATACAACCTAAGAAAACATCAATTAATTCATGTCGTTGATTACATCCGTTTCCTCCTTACAGTCAGATTACAAATTGGCGACAAACAGATAATCTTTTGTTTGATATAACCTCAGGAAGGGGGGAATGAAAAACCAAATTAAGGTTCCGGTACCACCCCTCATCTAAAAATCTTTCAATTTTGGCTATTGAATAAGTGAATTTCAGGTAAAAAATGTGATAAAATGGGTGCATCTCCTTTTTTTACAGTTTTTAAAAAACTCGTCGACCTAATTTGGAAAACAAGCTTGTTTTAGTGTTCTTTTTAGTTCAGTGCGCTTTACTAAATCGTGTAATTTATCTGAAATGACATTTTTTAGATTTAGACTATCAACCGATTCGGATCCGCTGATTTTGTCATACATGGCTTTTTACCACCCGCACGATAGTCAGGGAGATATATTGCATTGGGGTAAAAATGACCCCCACTTTTTTGTCGGAAATACACGTTTTACTTTTAAAGCAACAGGATTCCGAATCAAACAAAATCCGATGATGTCGAGCGGCCTGTCAGTTTGTACTCTCATTTCCGGCAAAACGGCTGAATCGATTGGAACCAAATTTGGTACACATATTTTTAGACATAAAAAGAGCAGAATCGCGCATGTATAGGTGTGCTAGCTACAGCAAATTTTTTCTTATGCATCATTATGCTCTCTTGCGCCATTGGATTAAAAATGTGCACTTTAGAGAGCCGGCCGCACACAGATCAAAACAATTTGGTTCGAAACAAATTATATTTGCACCATCTTTTCTAGTAGCACGTGACCACTGACCAGCTGTGTTTGTTTTGTTTTGGGTCATGGACAAGGAAGTAGAAATTGCCGTTCATATTGTGGGAATTTATAACGTTGTAGGGCGTATTGGGTTCACCCCATAAACAAGAAGAGAAATATTTCTGGTTTTATAGCTAAACTTAGGAGTGATCCCACAAAATGTTATAATTACTGAATACATATACAGATTATTGGACATATCGCATATCAAAATCGAAATGTTCAAGCGTTTTTTCGGAGGCTGTTAAATTCAGTTTAGATACCATGTGTAAAGCAAATTTTTTACCTGAAACCATTGAGTAATTAAACTAATCCTTCACTCAACACTGAAACCTAGAAATATAAATTTTGGTTATTGTTACCATCCATTTTTTATCGTTAATCAAAAATATAAAATTGCTACAAGTATAACAAAAAAACGCCCAATATTTTATGGTTAGTTCGACACACAAATTTCATTTAATTTCAACTCTCGTCAGAAACATATCCAAAGTAATTCATATGTATAGAATAAATCCGTTTTTAGCGTTATTATGTGCTATTGTAAAAAAAACCTGAAACAAGTAGATTTATATCCTTATGCCACAATTTACCCTAGTCATCTCCTTGAATTATAAGCACTAGTATATATTTTTGAGTTGTCTGCCAGTTAGGAGGTTCTTAAGTGACATCCTCCACAACCATCGGCCCATGCCTCTCTATGCATCTCCACATAGCCACCTTCTCTCGCACCTTCTTCAAATCATCAATCCATTTCCTTTTTCTTCTTCCTCGCTTCTCCCAAGTCTACATCTCGAATGCTTCCGTCGTTCTAATTCTCTTTTATTTAATGTCCATACTTCACGCCCATACAACAGCAGAACACTCGAAACTAAACATTTCACCAGTCTTTTTCTCAACTATAAACCCATCTTACTGTTAAGTCATTCGCTGTCTTGTCCATTCCAACTCTTCTCGTTATCTTCTTTTCACTCAACCAATCGTCTGATATTACTGTGCCTAAGTATTTGCTTGTTTTAACTTGTTCCAATTCCTCCCCTCACCCTTACATTCATTACTTCCACCGCTCCAACTTTAATTACCTTCGCCTTCTTGTGGTTAATTCTAAATCCATACGTGTCTTCCATTTCTTCCAGTCGTTTCAACAGTTCATTCTATTTCCACGTGTTTTCGGCAAATATCATCAGCAAACCTGAGTGACCTTACATCTCTGCTCCCTATTTTTACTCCCTTATTCCTTTTCCAGCACTTCCTCACGATATCCATATAGATATTAAATAAAGTTGGTAATAGACAACATCCCTGCCGAACACCTCTTTCTATTCCAAACCATTCAGACATATTATCACCCACCTCCTGCTTCCTGATTAATCTTCTTTCGCTCCAGTACACTCTCTTATCCCTTAAAATGTCTAATAGTTTTTCGTATTTCACACAATCGAATGCCTTTTCTGGATCTATTAGGCACAGACTTACAGTTCTTCTTCGTTCTATATGTAGGTACCTGTGTCCCAGATCGCGTGGGATTGCATGGGTAACTTTCTTATTATTAAAGATAGAGAATTGGTTAATGGACAATGTTTTGCAGTTTTAGATGCTTATTTTAAAGTTCAAAATGTCGAATAGGTTGGACGTCATTTCAAAAAAACTGAAATCGGCCATTTCCTTGAATGTCTTGATATCATCGAACGTACACGAGATACAAAAAATAAGTTTTATATAGGTAAAAGTTACTGTCTTTGATACGCTTAATTTAGAATGGACGTCAAACAAATTCAAGATGGCTACTTTTGACGAACATTTACTTCCCAAAGTTAAATAGGCGCCATATTGGAGTTGTAGATCACTAATAGATTTTTAGTTCTCTTTTCAACGAGCTATCATAGCATAAGGAGATTGAAAATAAGAGTTCAAAATATCGCATGGGCGTACACACTCCTTTTCAAACAAGGTCCCCTTTTTAATTTAAACTGGTTAAATGGTGGTTACCATTCAGATGGGACGTTACAGAGTGGTAATATTTTCCATTTTCGTACCATAAACTGTCAAATTAAGAATATAAATCAACCTGTTTCAAGTTTTCCCCCAATACCCCATAATAATGCTAAAAAAATCCATACATTGTAGCGCTCTACAAAGGAGATATAAATACAGTGGAAAAACGTATAGCTCGACATACACGTTCCGTTCGCCGGTACTCCAATGCGATTTTCAAAATTCCCATCGATGAGAGAAATTGGTCGGCCGACCGCCTATACGGCCGGTCGTTGTCTTTCCTGTCAAAATCGTCCGGCGAAATGAACGTGAGTGTCGACACTAACGAATGTCGTACTATTTTATTACAAATGTACAGGATGTGAAAGATATGTATTGTATAATCAACGTCGTGTGGGTGATACTTCGACCTAAACATCGAATATAATGACGGGACGCCCTGTATATGAGGATATTTCAATTTTCTTCAATTATATTTACGAAATAAGCACAAAGTTGGTTCGTTTTATTTGAATTAGTGTCTTAGTCTTGTTTTTCCTTTTCGAATTGTTTGTAATTGCATAATTTTTCCATTTGCGTTTTACCGCTGTTATAAATTGTAGATTTGTGCGTGTTAAAATGTTGGGACATCAGGCCGTTGCGATAAGGAGGTTTATCAGGCGAAATCGAGGGCGAAATTAATTAACGCACGTATTTTTAACAGAACCAATCCAATGCTCGTAACGTACACAAAAAAATGACACCCACGAACCCATTAATAAATGGGTTTCGGATTATGACAAAGGTAATAAAATTAAAACATGGCATAAATTCGAAAAGATACAACCATGCCCTATCCACCGCGTACATACGCTTACAAAAATAATTTAGACCAAGATACTTTTGATAATAGAAGTTGTCTGTTGGATAAAACTGCCAAAATGCCATTCAGAAATCATGGTGAAATCCAGTACTTGAACGCACTAAAACAAGTCAAACCCGACCAGGTTTTTGAAGACGCAACTCTTGCTTATTGACACTTTTAATTAATAACTAAAAACTGTTTATACAATGTACAAGCTCACTATGGCATAGGACATTACCATAAGCTTTGACTTTACTGCCACAAGCACATTTTTTTCGATGTTATCATTCAAAAACGTGCAAAAAATCACCCGCAAGCGCATTAATCTAGATTTTCGATGCACAATCAATCAGAAGCATTGCAAAATCATAGACCTTCACCTAGACTTTCACTGGTGGTACCAAGAGCAAGAACGTGGTCTTTTTAATCATCCTGACGACACCAATAATCAGTCAAAATATTTTCAATATTGTCGGTCTGAAATCGTATTCGAGCAATGTAGAGTAAGTCCACGACCGCAACCTTGCCTTTTCTATTTTGTAATCCGAATGTCCTAAAAACCGTCTCTATTAAAACTAGTAACACCATAAATACCGAATAAGATATGCTCTGGCAACTTATGTTTTCCATTAGTATAGTAATCACTTTAAATTGCACTTTTTTTCTAAAATTACGACTTATACACCGGAGCCAACATGTGTTAAACGAAAAATACGTTAATTGCAAAACTATGACATATGTGCGGTTAATTTTTTGTCATTAACGCCGCGGAGCGTTACAGTATTGCATCATGAGCGAAAGATCTCAAAGTCAAAAATTAGAAAATAAACAATTTACCAAAGTCCTATTCATTTTACATAAAACCTTGAACCATCAATAATTAAAAATAAAGTATTTTGATATTGAAATGGTGAGCATTTAGAAATAAACAAAAATGTGTAGGTATTATTTATAATTAACCATTTCACCTTGACCAACTTGCTTCCGTATAACCTTGTTTTTCAGCTAGTTTTTACGTTTGAGGTATATGCATCTTATAAAAATGCGTTTTAAAACAAAAATCACGGGTATCCGTTTACAAGAAACAAGGATTAATTATAAAAATTTACGTAACTAAATGCGATAGTCGTTTAAGTGTCTTAACTGATTTTTTTCTAAACGTTTACACTCAAGGCGAACGCAAATATTATTATTTACATATTATCACTAGTGCGGTTGATATCAGAAAACCCGTTTTTTTTAAATTTCACCAAATTACAGGCCGAATAACTGATTAAAGGGGAGCCCATTAAATAAATTATTGAAGCACAAAAGCGCTAAATATCACAATATGTTAAAAATGCGCATACAAATTATAACTTCCGGATGTAGTGATATAGTAAACACTTGGGGCGAGCGCTCCATGGGGGTACGTTAATTTATAAGATGGCTCTTGCAATTATGTAACACGCACGCTTAAATTTAAATTAGAAGTAATTAATGAAACTTTTACCTTGACATTTATAATATATTGCAACATTTAAAATATGCTACGTTTGTATGGTAAAGTATAATGGGAACAGCCATAGGGGGTATGTGTTGATAAATGGATTCGATATGGAAAACCTTTGAAGATGCTCATGTCAGGTGAAAATGTGACGGAAACTGATTTGGATGAACAGAAGGAAGAAGAAAAAGATGAAGGAAGGAAGGAACACCACAGCTTATTGTTTCCATAACTGACTATCGTGAGGTACCTACAACGTTATTACTACTCTTGAACCTCGACCTCACTAAGCCATTCCAAAAATAGTTTTTCTCCAATGTCAATGCATCTGTGTAGAACAGAAGGTAATTTCTCCACTACGAAATTCAACTGATGCGACGTGCAACCATTTCCGAAATATTTTATTTGCACATACGTAAGTAGATGGGAATCTATTAAAATTATAATGGTTTTGTTTTGTTAAAATGAAGGAAATGATTATGTGCGGGAAACTGCAACAACAAAAAAGTCAGGGACGACAAATGCCCCCCCCCCCCTCCATATAATATAGAAAAATAAACAAAAAACCAAAAATTATGTAATTTATGTAAAAAATTCTACTACTAAACGTCACATTATTATTATTATTAATTCCTCCTAGCAACGTGTCTGGTTCACTATTCACTTCCTTTAGGGAGAACAAGGTACATAAAAACGATGTGTGAAAATTACATGTTACTGTTGTTTTGTTCATATTGCTTATTATTTAGCATAACCACTATCATTCTGCATAATTTAAGACCATAACCACCAAAATCAATGCCATAGCAGGAACGCAATTCCGATTTTATTGTTTTCGCGTCACCTAGGCCCTTACTATCGCTCTATCGGGTGAAGCAAGTGGAGGAAGTGAGGGGGAACTTACTTTATCATAACCTCACCAAAAAACAGCAATTATTAATTTTGTCTATTTTTAACGTAAAGTGTCGTGGCTAGAAAAGTACGTAATGATAAAACGCATATGAATAGCTTTGCGTTTAGAACGGTAACGTTTAATAATATGGACGTTTGTTATTTTGAAAGGAAAGACTCAAGAATTATCTGAAAATGCAATTCAAGATGGCGTTGACTGGTACATGAAAACCTAGTTAAATGGGCACTCTGTTAGATTTTTACGTGTTTATTCTAAAGAAGCAATATATCCTATAGTTGCATAAATAATAATAGTCACTGTAATTATTTTTACACTTTACAACTAAAGTTCGTTAATTTAAAAAATAATTAATTCTTCTTCAGTCGATTATAGGACCTACTTCACTGTTAAACAAAGGTTTGTAATCTCTAAATTCTAAATATTGTGGCAATTAATTAAAAATGTTATTAATTGGTACACAGTGAATTTTTTTTTATTGTTAAAAGGCCTTTTTCTTTTGTAGGAGCCCAAACATAACCTACGACCTATTAAAAATAATTAATTGATTATTAAATTGATGTATTAGTTATTTACATAAAAGTCGGGAAAATGACACATTACTGGCGAGAAAATATTCAAGTACGATTTAATTTCAAAGTTTTATATTTAATTACGTTTTTCCTGAAATTGTTTTTTTCAAAATTTCAATTTTATTTTTTTGATTAATATCAATGCATCAGTAATGACATTGGACATTACCAATGTGACAGGCGGCAGGAAAGGACCTGGTAAAGTGACAGGCGGCAGGAAAAGTAGTCATCCGGAAAGTCAGGGAAACTCCAATTTCCTGATCTAAATAGTCATGAAAATGAAGGATTTACTTTCATAGCGATTTCGAGAAAAAACAATTAATATAATTATTTAATCAATACCTACATTACATTGGTAAAAAGAGACTAAAAAGGTCTTTTTAAACATGTAAAAATGCAATATATTCCGTCCCCAATATTCAAATATTACCTTCTAGTTATTCCTTTGAAATCCGTGCAAATAAATTATCCTTAGCACGCCCTGTATATTTCGCATGTCCCCCGCCCCCCCCCCAAACTTAGCATAGGTGGGGAAAGTGAATAGCGGCCCGTGATTTTAACGCCACGCCACTTCTCCGGTTTGGGGTTCTGCCAAAACCTCAAACAGAGGCAATTAGTATCTTCTTGAGTGGGCAGCCTTGCACAACATAGGCATAGCGAATAGGGGCGGTACATAGTTTGCACCCAGGGAACAACGCTCCCACATAGATCTTAAAAAATGAACAAGGTACCAGTATCTCCAGCATCCCCTGAAAAATCGACAGTGCGGAAAACAGTGCATTTTTTACTTTAATTAAAATACCCCAAAAAAGAGGAGTGTTGCAATATAAAATTTGTGGAATAGAAACGATATAAATGCCCATTTTCATCTTACATAAAAATTATTAATACTGGACATATTTTTCATAAGGGCCGATTGCTGTAGACGGCATTGAGCCATTTGTATCGACAAAAAGGGTGCTTTTGCGAATATTTGATTGCATACGTATTAAGCACGCATTTTTATAGCGAAATTTTATGTTTCATTATTTTGCAGATTATTAATGTCGTAAACAAAATTATGTTTTTTTTGTAAATATGTATACACATTTCTGCGAAACGTCAATGTTTACCTATTACTAAAGGTTCCGCGCGTAGGTATCTATCTGCTTACAATGAACAATAATAGCAAAGAGTACGTTACACGTTACACTTACGAATAGAAGATGTCCGTTAAGCGCCCAATAAATTAAATAGCAGGTGAAGTTACTTTCGAAGAAGAGACTTTTAGGCTCAAATTTTCTCTTCCAAAGTTTTCAAAGTGACATTTAAAGTAACACTGAGGCTTAAAATAAGAAAGCTGCAATTCAACACAGTGAAAATTATGATCAAGACCTGAAATCTGCTTTTTTAGCCTTAGCCAATATAATGGGTTGTGTCTCTAGAAACAAATTATCAACTATATCTCAAACGGCTGTCTGTACCGTAAAATTTATCTCGAATTCAATTCAACGACAAACAACAAATTTAAAAGAATTATTTCATTAGTATCTATCAACCTGTTTTGGACGAATTTTATCAATTTGTATAACTTTAGTTTAAAACGTATTTTTTATTATACCTGAATCACAATCTCCGTTTTAAACACTCAAATGCGTGCGAAAAAAGGCCTTTAAAACACACGTGCTTTAAAGTTGCTAAGTAACGATACTTCAAGTATGACTTTTGAAACTGTCATCTGGATGAAATAAAAAATCCTCTTAGGTCGCTTTCTGTAAATGCAGAACATTTCTTTGGCTTTTGTACCTATCCTTTGGTTGAAGCTTTCACAAACGCGCGTAATTTAGGGTATGCTTCCAAATCTGTTCCACTTTTTAATCGCAGCATTGCTTTGAAGTTTTGAATGAATGCACCAAAATATAGAAGATTTAAATACCTTTGACATTTCCTTCATATATGCCAGCATTATCGATGCATTTAAGACTGCATTCGTAAGTAACTTCCTATTCATCCATGGAAACAACTTTTCATATTGTTTATAATAGGCCTTACTGGAGTTGGATTTTACACCTACCAACGTTTGTTTAGATTTTACAACAACCGATTTAATGGACGGTGTATTATCTTTTTCAATGGAAATCGTTTAATTCACCAAGACGATGATTTTTATAAGCAAACGTCAAGTGACATTTCCATGGCAATCGTGAAATTACGAACACCCAGCCCACTTAATTAGACATGTATTCGAGTATAACGTCAATATGACTTCATTGTATTTCCTATTTTTAAATTATACTGCAGGTATAATAAAAAATACTATAAGATACACGTGTATAATTGGTCTTTAAAGCACTTGCAACGTTAAAGGCACTCCGCTTTGCGTCGTGCCCTTAAACTCGTTGCGCGTGCTTTAAAGACTTGATTATACACTTGTATCTTAATATACTATTGTGTATTGTAAATCTTTCGACGTATGTTTTAGTGCTTTCGCAAGAACCGCCCTTAAATACTAATAAATATTATTATTATTATTATTAAACAATTGCTGCCAATTTCATTTATAAAATACAAATCCTCATCAAAAAGTTGAACTCCTCTAAAACTCGACAAAATAAATGTTGTGGTGGGGGGGATGCAACCCCCACCAATTTTTCAATGGGACTGGGGGTCAAATGGTATATCATTTGAAAAAGGCTATTAGAGGAATTTTTCGAAAGAAATTCGCCTTATGTGATGGTTTCCTCCGTCAGTTCCTCGTCTAACTCGAGAACAAGAATACCTGCAGGCTTCTGACAAGCGTAAATCCGAAGCTGGTACAAACATTCGAATCTATTAACGACAAGAAATTTCCCACCAGAGTGGAAACTGACAAAGTTGGCACTCCAAAACAGAGATAGCGAACCTACGACCCATATTGGATGCCCTCGATAAGCCGTTAGAGCACATTATCACAAGAAGACTGGAAGACAGCATCGGCGAGGAACACAGCCTCTCAGTTGACAAAAAGAAAAGATACGAATACGATACAACTGAATACCGAACAATCCTCGAGATCGTTTTTGGGGTGTAACTTTTGACCAATTTTCAAAGCGATTAAACGTTTCTAAACAAAATTATCGTGCACACGGATAGACACAGACAGCAGTACAAAATTATAAATGATCTCTAGATCATTAATAATAAAAGTTCTTCAATAATCCCATATTAGTCCAACAGGCGATGAATCTTGATGACGAAGAAGATGACAACTTTCTTATCATGGTAGAAACTGAAGAACCGGAGGATGTCAACTTTCTACCTCCTTCTGTCCGAATCCATGGAGACTTCTCAACATCAAGTCTCTCCAAAAGAACAAAATTATAACAATTTTTATGATTTTTGATCAAACTTGTAAAAACTCGAGTAAAAACTATTAGACTTACAGAGTCCGCTAAGGGATTGAATTGCCACAAATTTTGTCTACTTTAAAAAAGTATACTACAATAATTAATTTAAAACCTCTCAGTCAGGACGAAAACTAACAAAAATTGAAAAAAGGTAGAAAAAACGGGGTATTTTCGAGTGCTGCGTCGCTCGCACAGGTCTTTCAATGTCGAAAACTTTTTCACATCCATATTCATACTAAGAATTTAAAAGAAAAAACCAGTTGCCAAATTCTTGACAGAACAGCTTCCTAGCGCAATCCAAAAATAACGCTTTTAGAAGAGTGTCTTCAAAAAATAATAAGTTTAGACAAAAACGTTTCCCACGAAAGTTATTATTTTCCGATGTAGAATAAGACTATTCAAGATTTCTAGTTGACAAAATTAAGTTGCCCTACACTTTACCGGAACTGGTAGTCCGAAAGAAATGACCCTATACGACCTCGGATACACCCCAATTCGTCTCGTGTATCCAGTTAAACCTCCACAAATCATTCCTGAAACTAATACAATATATTCTATGCAAAAATCCTTGCATCAAAACCTCGATCAAAACTATCGTATATAACTGTTATCACCGTAAACCGTATTTATTTTTGTTTACCTATTCAATTCTGTTTTATACTTGGAAAAAAACAAAGTTTATCCCTTAAATTAATAATTCTAATTAGATCGCGATAATAGGTTATTTTTAATGATACATTCTTTCCTAAATATGAAATTCGCGTGGCGTTTGCATCTTTTTTGTGTGCTCTTTTTGTAAAAAAAAAAGATTCTACATTGTTTCCCCTAGAAGAGTAACTTTTGCGACAACAGTCATAGCACGTTGAAAACACCGGTTCTCGACCGATCACCGAAGTTTAGCAATCTAGGGGGCGGTTAGTACTCGGATGGGTGACGGCGTGCCGTTGTATCTCTTTTTTTTAAATTTTGCTCATGTTTGTCCATTAATTCTAGATTTTATTAATAATAATTGTAATTCCTAATTAGAATTAATTTAGTTTTTTTAGTTGTTTAACTTTTTTTCTCAGTTTTTTTTGTAATAAAACCTGGCACAATTTTTATAGGTTGTACCTCGGGTTGTACACAGAAAAATAAGGTCTTTCGAATAGATTAAAAAAATTGTAGGTTACTATTTGAAAAAAAAGTTAATTTAAAATCTCTCCCTAAGGACGAAAACTAGAAATCTACGAGGCGAATGTTGGAGCAGTACTCTTCCCTCTCAGCACCCTAACTCCGTTCCTTCCGTTCCCATCCTTAACTTTACCCATCCTTACATATTCTCGTTCTCTGCGTGAACGGTCAGGAAACCCTGAGCAGCCCGCCGCTGATATCCCTAGGGGTGTCCGAGGAATGAAAGACGTTGGTCTTTTCCTTTTTACACTCGTAAAAACAAAACTCGAGAACGAAAAGTGAAAGTGATGTCATACCTTCCCAATCGAGTACGAGTTCGAGTATCATTTGCTATTGAATATGGGCCAGGTTGAGTCTCAAAAAATTCCCATACTGAAAATCGTATGCGATTATTCGTATCTTGCTATTACATTACCCTATCGATTAGTTACCGAGAAATAGCCCTTGAAAGTTTCAAAGTTTGAAAAGTAATAAACCGCGTACGAATTTAGAAACGCGGCAGAACGGTGTGACCGTACGGGGTCATTGGATTTCACCCCGAATAGCTTGTTACATGTGGCATATAGGTCATCTGTGCGCCCGAATCGGTCCATTCGTTTGCCAGTTATCGTGTTCATAGACCGACAGACCGACAGAACCTCGCATCGCGTAGCTGTGCCGCTTAATAAACCCCCATAAGGTTTAAACTGACCAAGCATTACTCACAATGGCCTCCCATACAATAATACAATCTTGATTTGACACACATCTTCTCATTTCTCAAGAACTCAACATTCGGTTATCATTCTTTGCCGCAATTCTACGACACCGATTAGCTATGTTATAGCATAACTACTTTTTATTCCATGGTTGTAGGGAAATAACGGTTAGCCTGTTGGAAATGTTGACGGAATCCCTCAAATGATATTTGCAAATCAAAAATTCTTCTATACTAATCGTTACCGTGAAATTACTTGAGAAACTCAATTAGGAAAGGGGTATCTCTGCAATACTTTGTGTATCGACAATTTTTCCACTGCACAAAATATTAGATGGATTATTATGCAATATTATGTAGTGTGCTGCATAATTTTTCTGTTAATAATTGTAATATTCCATCCCGTCTCATGTAATATGTTGGACGATTCTTTGACAGAGAGATTGTTTTAATATGTAATTGTAATAGGTACGTCTGTGTATGCGCAATACCAGTGCAATTCCATGCAATATTGAAATGCAAATGATAGGACACAATTGCATAAAGTAATTTCTCCCTCGGATACATCCGGAAGCCAAATTCGTAGTGATTTTGTTTGTAAAAGATGGCTGGGGTTTGTGAATCGCGAGCTGCAGAAATTATCGATTCATTAGAGAATGAAGGCTTTGAAAATAGATGTGCGAATAACAAATCGATATGGACGTTGACCTCCGAAAGTTCGTGCCAAAAAAATATACTAAAAACTATTCTGATAGTGTTCTCGGAAACTTCAGTGCGTTCACTGAAAGCAATTGATTACCTTTTTATGAGGATACATAACGCAAAAGGCCACACCAAATACTGGATGCATAGGAGGTATAGAAAAACAGCTCACGATACTTATCAAACTCGCATAAGAATTACCAATTAAAATGGCACGTTAACTTTTTAACACGAAAACTTACAAGTTTTAAAACTAATTTTGAATTAAACTTATCCAGAGCTGATTTACATTGAAATGGTTTCGTTGTAAATCGTTGAAAGTTTGCCGATACAAAGCCCAAGTTTAAAAGTTTTACTTTCTTATTCCTATTTTCACTTTCTTCAAATTCGCGTTGTAATTCGGCTAAACGAGGCGCACAGTTGATTTTTCTGCAGAAATCCATAAACTGAGACACATCCACAACTAAGGAAAAGGTCCGGGAGATGGCGTAAGAAAGACAAAGGATAACTGAATAGTAGTATTTTTACTGCAAATGTTGCTACGCAAATCATTACCACTAAGAACTATTAATTTAACCCGCTCAACATTTCACAAACCAGAAAATTCCGACATAATTCATTTTTTTACAAATTAATATTCAACACGGAAAATGTCACCTGTACAATAAAAAAGCGAAACCCGTGGGAAATTTTTACTTTTAAGTAAAACTGACACCAAAAGGATTTCACTCGCACACGAGCAGATAATGTAGGTTTTTAGGGCACAAGAGCATTCGACAGATTATCTTATTTGCACTGAAGCAAACGAACAAACTTTTTTTTCATTTACGTGAAAACTCCATTGATGTATAACAAACAAGTTATACCGTGGTATTTAAATTTAGATCATCTTCCGGTCCGGTGGCCACAAAAACACGTTAGCGAAAAATCAATGCACCGTGCCTAATTCTGTAAATGTAGAAGTTCTTGGATGTGGATTGAGAAATTAAATTAACTTTAGGAGAAACGGGATCTTGAATGGTAGTTAGGTCCTCGAAGTACGAGGGTTTCTGTCCAAAATTGCATACAAAGGGAAATAACTTGGGAAGTAATAAAAATTTAACTTACGTTAAGAAATCGACAATTTTAACGAGTCCAAATCACAAGCAAAAGGCATAAAATAAAACAACACACGTGCGGACGACGATAGCTCATTTTTCATACGTATAGATTATAGTATCTTTCCCCTGCCTATAATTTAATTGCGGTAGCGCTTTTTGCAGCGTTCCCAATGAAATCGCCGAAAAACTGACCACAAGACAGAGAGAGCACTAGGCATTTTGCGTTTTCCGGGACGAAATTATTGAACATATGAAGATATTGCGCTACCAACTTAGTCAAAATCAGAATATGACAGGAAAGGCACAATTCCTGTAAATCAAAGCAATGTGGTTTGAAGTTGCCCCGACGAAATTGGTGGATAAATATAGATTTTGTTCTACCAACTTAACCAAAAAGGGAGTGACGGGAAGACTCCAAAGTCTAGTTCCTGTGCATCAAGTCAATTTGTTTTACCGTTTCACCAATGAAATTGGTAAATAATTGAAAACTTTGCCCAAATGCGGGCATCATCCCGCAGTGATTGGAAAAAAAAACAAGTACCAATTCTTGAGCAGATAAAGCGCATTTTTTGACACCAATAGCTATGTCTTGTCCAAACGTTCTCTTTTTCTTTCGTGGGTACCCTCGTCCAAGAACTCCGTTCTCGAGATATTCGCAGTTAAATTTAGGGTCTACCCAGTACCTAGATATGTTTCGTCCAGACGATTCAATTTCCCTTGTGGTTAAGTACCCTCCTCCGACAATTCATTCTCGAGATACTCACATAACTCATACATATGTGTCGTACAAAGGCCCCAATCGCTTTTTGTGAGTAACCTGTTCCGATACCCCGATTTCGATATATTTGCACTTATAGTTTTTTGACCAGACGTTCCATTTTCTCATTGTGAGTATCCCCCTCCAACACCCCGTTCACGAGATATTCATTTTGACTTCACCACTCGAACATGAATCGCGGAAGACAGTTATAATTTATAGAAACCAACGCATTTCGAAAAATAATTAATGGGGGTGGTTCCCCTTAAGTCAACGAAATTTAGAGGCCACCTGGCAGACCTTCAAGGTACGGGCTACCTGTTGCAAAAATCGAAAATCGTACGCGATTCTTCGTACCTTGTTTATACATATACGCGTCTAGTAGGTACACCTGCACATGTTGAAGCTGTTTACGGCCCGAGTAAGAAGAGTAAAAGAGACAGAAATTAAAGGGAGTGACGAAAAAATACCTATCTGGATTGAGTATTGTGTTTTCAAAAGCGTACGAGTTAAACATAAACTTTAATAGCGTAACCGTAACATACCTACACTCTAGCGGTAGAAAGCATAGAGCACAACTATTTGCTGCCAATTGTAACTGCCGTATCTAAATTGACATCAGACCCGAGGTCAAACCTGTCATTGCATTTTGTATCTATTTACCTTGGCGCAATTTACGTCTCATTTATACTAACAAAATAGCGTTTTTGAAGATTTGAGCTATCAAAAGGTAGTGAGGTGATTATAGAGTAGATTAAAAGTTTCGCGGGACTTGATGAATGTAGCGGAAGCTTATTTTTCTCCACCTAAAAAATGACCTGCCAACATTGTAGTCCAGTCAATAGAGACCTAAATAGGGGAGTTTAGTCAAAAATTTGGTGTCCAAGAGGTTATGACTGATTCTTATGTATTTTTTGGCGTAGATTCCGAATTTTTAATCTCCCACCAACCTTAGGGGGGGGGAACCCCCCCAAAAATGCAAAAAACCCCAAAATTTCGGCCCAAAATTCAGAATTTTGGAAAAATCTCGCTAAATTTAGATTTTTGGCCCAAAGTACCTTAGTTCAAAATTAAAGTACACAAAATTTGCAGGAAAAGTGATATATACACTTTTGGTCTAGGACCAACGGGGGCGGAGATAAGAGGGGGGTCAAAAAAGGGTACTTTGTTGGAAAACGTGAAAAAAACGGAATTTCTCTGAATAACTCGCTAAATGTTGGTTTTAGAGAAAAAACTCAAAGGACCAAAATGAAAGTAGACGAAAAATTACTTCGGAAAGTGCCCGTGTGCGGAGCCGATGAAGGGGGGGAGGAGGGGAGGGGGCGAGCGCAAAACCTCTCTTCCTGGCGCCGCGCGACGGCACTGGCATAAGGCGCTATACGCGCAGTTTCGGGTATCTCTGGCGGCCTCGGTCCCGGTCATAACGGATGCTTCTTTGTCCTTATTTTAGAAAGGGGCCTCTGGCTTCCCCCTCCCTCTTGTTGGTCGTTTGTATGCTTTTTGTGTCCTCTGGAAACCAGTTCAAGATCCCTCTTCAGTGCGTCTGTGTTGTCGCGTCGTGCGCATCACGCTATATTGCTCCGTGCTTATTTACTATTTTTCGCCTGAGCCAGTAGAGGTTGAGTTTTTATTTAAAGATGACCTAAAAAAGTGCGAAAGTAACGTTTCTTGCTGTCCGCCATGCAAATCAGAATTTCAGACAAATACTACAATCTCCCCCAAAAATTGTAACTCGAGCACTAAATAAACAAGTATAAATTGTGCACAACTCCTGTGCAGATAAAGCGCATTTTTTTTAACCGAAATAGCTTTTGTATGGACATCACCAATGGATATATTTCTTGCAGACGTTTCAATCGCCCTTTGATAGTACCCTCTTCCGACAATCCGTTCTTAAGGTATAAGGTAATATACCCGATCACGATAAGAGGTCGAGGAGGAGGGCTATGGTTGGTAGAAATTAATTCCTTGCGTTGAGACCTTTCATTAGAGTACCATGAAGGTTAAAACTAGTTCCACGCTCTCCCCTCGAGAGTACCTATATGCAAGCGAACAAACTCAAAACGCACAGGCGCGCGAGCACGATATTACAGAAAATTTCGGTAAAAACAACAAACTTTTAACCGAAAAATAGTAAATAATAAAATAAATAAGCACGGAGCAATATAGCGTGATGCACACGACGCGACAACACAGACGCACTGAAGAGGGATCTTGAACTGGTTTCCAGAGGACACAAAAAGCATACAAACGACCAACAAGAGGGAGGGGGAAGCCAGAGGCCCCTTTCTAAAATAAGGACAAAGAAGCATCCGTTATGACCGGGACCGAGGCCGCCAGAGATACCCGAAACTGCGCGTATAGCGCCTTATGCCAGTGCCGTCGCGCGGCGCCAGGAAGAGAGGTTTTGCGCTCGCCCCCTCCCCTCCTCCCCCCCTTCATCGGCTCCGCACACGTGCACTTTCCGAAGTAATTTTTCGTCTACTTTCATTTTGGTCCTTTGAGTTTTTTCTCTAAAACCAACATTTAGCGAGTTATTCAGAGAAATTCCGTTTTTTTCACGTTTTCCAACAAAGTACCCTTTTTTGACCCCCCTCTTATCTCCGCCCCCGTTGGTCCTAGACCAAAAGTGTATATATCACTTTTCCTGCAAATTTTGTGTACTTTAATTTTGAACTAAGGTACTTTGGGCCAAAAATCTAAATTTAGCGAGATTTTTCCAAAATTCTGAATTTTGGGCCGAAATTTTGGGGTTTTTTGCATTTTTGGGGGGGTTCCCACCCCCTAAGGTTGGTGGGAGATTAAAAATTCGGAATCTACGCCAAAAAATACATAAGAATCAGTCATAACCTCTTGGACACCAAATTTTTGACTAAACTTTTCTCTATTGACTGGACTATTGGTCAGGAAAATTTGTTTTCAGCCAATAAATTCTGTGTGTGCTTATCTTCAAGCACAGCGCCATCCACTACCTTCTTGTGATGAATGCAGTATAGTCCAGTTCTCGGTCCCCTCATTTTAGGAATTTAGGAATTCGTCTAGTTTTCGGGAATGTGTGGTTGGTCCAGGATTGTGTTTTATAAAGTCCAGAGCGATTTCGGTCCCGCCGGAGAGAAGGGAGCGAGTTACACTTTGTCACTTTTCTCTCGAAAACGGTGCATTGTAGGAAAAAATTTCCTATCAAAATCGAAAGCCCAAAATTTGCTACAACTTTGTTTCTATATAGCTACGGCTATCATATAAACTGATCTTAGAAGACACGTAGTCGGGACAGTGAAGTGGAAAACCAAATAAGTCTAATTTTTAAGGGTTGAAGATACATTAGCAAATGTACAGTGATTCTTGAAGTGAATTTAATTCCCTACAACTTCATAATACCAGCACAGGGAAAAATTCGATGGAAAATCTGAGTTCTCTGAAAATTGCTCAAAAAATGATCTATTACAAATGTTAGGTATGGGATTAGTCGGCTCCAAGTTAAAGATAAGATACTATTTTTCTCACAATTATTACAATTACCCAAAACTTCACAAAATATGCGCCTATTCATGATTCAAGGCTCTTTAAGTACTGCGTCAATTAATAATATGCGTATTAAATAGCCCTGTATTTAGTCCCACGCCCAAGTGCTATGGAAGGTATGTTAAATTTCTATTCAATTTCATTTCCATTCCCAAAATAAATAAACCAGTCCAAGAAATAAGTCACAACCACTATGTGACAACGGGGGACGAGGGAGTAGGTTTCTTTTGCTCATTTATTGCCTGTCTCCTGTCCATCATTCGATTCTTATTTTACTTCCATTGGTAAACTTTACAACCAATTTGTTCTCGAGTCAGCAAAACTTACCTCATTTGTGAATACATTTGTTTGTATAAAAACAGTCAGATAAGTTTACGTGAGATAAGAAAAAGGTCCTTACAGTTAAGAAAGGGAGTAAAATAAAACTAAAATACCATTCATGCCAAGGAGAAAACTGGGTGGTGTAATCTAGTAGAAGGGTAAAAGTCAAAAGGAAAACCCGAGGGAAAACCCTTTGGTACGGACTGTCTTGTCGCAGATGAACTTATCTGAATCTCATTTCTGAATAAATTTGTTTCCATGGAAATTAACCCTAGGAGAAGGGCAAATGATCACAAGAAAAACCCTCTGGTAAGTTTTAGGGCCAGATTTAAATATTCTGCTTATCTTATACCTATACTTTCGCAGAAATTAACTGGTCGAATCACGTAGTTCTAGCTCAGCTCAACTAACTGACCGCTGAATTTGCGCGTTTTGGAGAGACGGAGCACTATTGCCACCATAGTCAAGAACTAAACATTAATGCAGTAATGCTTTTCAGTATTCGTCAGTATTTAGTGAAAGTACCACCTACGATCTTTAATGTTTTTGGAATGCTGATAATAAACTTTTTGTGAAAGCGTTTCGAAATTGACACATTTTGATATTGATTAGAATTTCGAAATGACACTCTTTTAGGCACTAATGCCTAAAAATAAAAATCTCGATAAAAATGAAACATTAAAATCAATGAAAATATCTATTTATTATAAATATTAAATGTACAATTATGTAAACTTTTGAAGTGAATGCAATAAGATTTGCAAATTTGCTAATATCTACGTTTTTGTTCAGATAAATCCGAGGATAAATCATGGTGTGGGGCATCGAATATTTGCTCCACAACGTTGAAATAGGCTAGTAATACCTTTTCTGCTCGCTTTTCTGTAAAGTTCTCAGTACCTATGTTTTTCTTTTGCCCAGGTTTCAAAGTTGTTGTAGGTGTTTTCGTATAAATGTTTGATTTTTCGGGTACTAACGTGGATAGCGCAGCTTCAGCAGCTTGTTCAATATCCAAAGACTCGTAAATGTCACTCATTTGAAGTAATTTTTTCGCAAAACTTTGCGGGAACGTTCAACCTTAACGTCTCACTTGACATTAAATAATGCATAAACAATGCCTTAGAAACAGATTGCCTGCCTACTTTTCAAAATGTTTAAAAATACTAATAAAATTATCAAATTCTCCGCTTTCACAAAAAATCTTGTATATAATTCGTTACGAAACGATGTCTTTTAGTCACTAAACGTGTTGTCCAACTCGGCTTTGCCTCGTTGGACAATTTTCAGGTCGCGTGCCTAAAAGACACTCATTTCGCAACTTATTGTATAAATAGCTATATCGTAATCGCATATGTACAATTTATACTTGTTGTCGCCAAGACCTAACGACAAATTTTGCAATGATTCGGTACTCAAAGACAATAGTTATAGCTTTGGCGGTCGGGCAGACCGTTGGGAGATTACATGATTAATCTTGAAGTTGCTTAAAATAAACGGTGTACTTAAACTGCCGTTGAACGGTCGTGTACTAAAATGCCGTTAGCAGATATGACGTCAATTATGTGACGCGTTTGACAGTACTAGCAGATTCGTCATCAAATTGACGGCATCTTATTATACTGCCGTTACAGCTGTTAGTGCATGTTACTTAATATACTATATTTGCCGAGAGCGTATTCAAAGTTAAAGTGGTTGTTGTTAATCATTGTTGGAACAACTTGTGCCAAATATGAACTAAATCTGATCTGTTGATATAGAATGAGGTAAGTGCTATAGTCCATACGTTTTCTAATTGCTCTTATCTACTTTTAGTTAAGTTAGGTTTAGATACCTATTATACATGCCAAGAATGTTAAAAGTTGGAGATAGATTTACCTCATTTGCGGATGCAAAAAAAGCCATCGCGGAACTTGGTGACAATACGTATACGACATTTTGGAAACGAGATGCACGTACTATTGCAAGTAGTAAAATTGCTAGACAAATAAAAAGTTCTTTAATATATTATCAACTTGTTTATGCATGCAATCATGGTGGAAGGAAATTCAAGAGCAGTGGTAAGAAAATTCGGCAGTCTTGGACATTTAAAGAAGATTGTCCTGTACATGTAAGATTCAAGGCATCATTAGATGGAAATGCATTAGAAGTAACGTCGATTCAAAGCCAGCACAATCATGACACATCTAAAGTAAGTACCTACATCTATAATTGGATTTTTAGGGTTTAACGATAATGGATTCGGATTGTAAATTACTATAGTTTCTTAGATGAAATGAACTTAATTTTCATAGTTGTCTATAGCAATTACATTAATCTATAATTTTGTGCATCCAGCCGTATAATTAATTTCCATTTTTTAGTGCAATTGTTTGAAATCGGTTCATTTCTTTTCTAAAGGTATTTGAATTTAATGGATAATTATGACTTTTCAGGTCTTATATGCACATACCCCTAGTCAAAGAAGGCTGTCTAGCAACATGAAGGAAAGTGTAAAAGATTATTTGAATATGAAAGCAAATAGAAAAATGATACAACAAAAATTGCAAGAAAGCACTGGTAAAATCATTACTTTGCAAGATTTAACAAATATAACCAAAAATGACCAATCCAAAACAGAAAATCTGGATAACTGCTTAAAAATACTCAAAACGAAATATGGTAACCTGGAGGATTTATTATTGTGGTAGTGTTAAATAATTATCTATTATTACTTTTAGGTGCCCATGCAGCTGTATTGCGAGACGTAGACAATAATTTTAGGGGTCTTTTTATTCAAACGCCAGCTATGAAAAGCACCATGAATGCATTTCCAGAATTTCTTGCAGTAGATGCAACATATAAATTACTTAAAATAGGATTACCCGTTTTTCTTATAATTGTAGAAGACGGTAATTGTCAAACTGAAATAGTGGGTGTGTGTATACTGGCATCAGAAGATAGACAAAGTTTCACCTGGTTCTTAGAAACCTTTAAAAGTGAGAATCCAGCATGGATAAACGTGAAATGCATAATGACTGACAAGGACTTACATGAAAGAGAAGTAATTAAGAATTGTTTTCCTAATGTAAACCTTATAATATGCGTGTTCCACACATTGAAAATATTTTATCGTGAAATTTCGTGTCAAAAAATGGGAATTACTCCAAGTCAGCGTACACTTAGTTTAGAACTAATTCAGAAATTGGTCTACGCTAAGACAGATGATGACTACGAAAAATACATGCAAGGCTTAAAAGATAGTGTACCTCGAACAGTGTATGAGTATTTTATGAAAAACTGGCACAACACTAAAGATGAGTGGAATCTAGGGAAAAATTATTTTAAGAACAGTTTTTTAAATAACACAAATAACCGTCTGGAATCTATTAACGCTAAACTAAAGTCAGTTATAAACAAAAATAGTCCTTTGGAACATTTTATAAACAGCTTGTTTACAATTATTTCAAGTTTGGAGACAGAAAGGGATCATAAAGCAGTTTATGGTATTTTAAAAAAACCTGTCGACATGTTTCCCGAAGACTCAGATGAAAGAAAATATTTCAAACTGCTCACACGTGAAGCTTCAAAGCATGTTTTAAGAGAAATTCGTATTTCGGAACAAATCAGAAGTATTACTGTTTCTGCAGATGGTTATTACATCATTACTGATAGTCGGGGGTCCACAAAAACTACAGTTTCTTCGTGTAATTGTGTAATGTATGATGCAATGATTTTACCCTGCAAGCATATTTTTGCATTGAGGCGGCATTTACATGTAGAGCTTTTTGATAGAATGCTTGTAAACCACAGGTGGACCATGGATTATTATAAAGGCAAGCAGCGAACATTATAACGTCTTTGCTTGAAGACAATGAATCGACAGGATATCACTTGCCATGTACATCTAATGATAGCACTATATCTGTATCACTGACCACACAAGGGCATCAACCAATATATTCCTATGCACAAAGAAGAAAAAAATGTCTTCTGTTATGTACTGAACTTGCCGACTTAGCAGCACAACGTACGGGCATGTTATTTGAGCAAAGGCTTAATCTATTAAAAAATCTCAAAACATTGTGGGCTAATGATACTGCTGTTCTACTTACGCCTATAGACGTTAGAGACGAAAATGACCGGCAATTTATTGTTGAAAGTAATGATGAAGTAGTATTTGAAAATGAAAATTTTTCAGAGTTTTGTAACGAAGTGGTTATCCAAGACCTAAATATATTAGGTGACGTAAATCTCTCATCTCTGGGCCACACTGAAGTTATTGAGGAGGTCAATATGGAAGAATCAAATAAAGAAAATGAAGTTCCTGTTACCGCTGATATTAATGTACGTGACTGCAACAACCAATCCCAGCAAACTGTTCAAGTAAATGACATTAATTTGTCGACTATCAAAATGCCAGTTGCAATAAAGAAACGAGGACGCCCAAAAGGGCAAGACTTAACAGTAATAGGATTACCAAAACGAAGGAAAAGAAAACCCTTGTCGTTTTCAAAGAAATCATATCAGGAAAAACAGGATTTAATACTAAATTTCTTTGTTCAGAATGGTGATATTGTTAAAGATATTAAAAATGGTAAAATTCTTGAAGATTTAGATCTTAAATCGTTTCCATAAGAAATATCTGATGCTGTATTAGATAATAGCGTTGACGTCCACTTGATTAAGTAAGTCTTGCTATAATCTATCTTATGCTTTAATTAATTTTAAACTGTGTTTTTTCAGAACCTTTTGCACAGACGAAGCCTTTAACAAGATCTTTAACCTAGTGGAACAAAAACGACTTAAGCAACACTGGTCTTGCTCTGTGTGTGGTGCAGGCAATCAAAACGACCAAACAGCAGTTTGTTGTAGTGGTTGCCTTCTGTGGAAAAATATTCGTTGCTTAGGATTATCTAGGCGGCCTAAATCAAAACAGTGGTTTTGTAGAAATTGCTACTAAGAATTATGTATTTTTTGTGTTTGATACATTTTGTGTTTTTTTTTTTCAATAAATCACAGTACGTTTGTAATGATTAAACAAAAATATTACGTTAATTTGCCTCAAGTGTTTGAATAATTGCCATAATTTGGAGCCACGGTAATATAAGAGGATGCCGTCAATTGATTACAAAACTGCTAAGATGACCTTAAAACGAACGGCAGCCAAAGCAAATACCGTCAAACGCGTCATATAAATGACGTCATATATGCTAACGGCATTTTAGTACACGACCGTTCAACGGCAGTTTAAGTACACCGTATTTTAAATTCCGTGAATGTGTAATTTTTTACTCGTATTAAATTTATTTATGGTGGATGTGTAAAGTGCTGATTTGGAATGTATTAAGTTCTTCGTGTACCAAAAAACAAGGAAAACACATAAATTTTACGTACGTAATTTGATTTCACATCTGATGATTTGACGTTAACGTCTTGGCGAACTGCCAACTTAGAGATGAAAAGTTGCCAAAAACAATGTTACAATGGAACTCATTGAAACACTGTTTTTGCCGAAAACAGTTGCACAAAATTCTCATTGTAACACCGAAATAGAAAATAGTATATTGAAAGACAAGTGTTACAATGCGACCTATTGTAATACGACTATAGATAGTATTACAATAAAGCATTGTAACACGCGTTTTTCATACTATTTTTTCTATTTCGGTGCTTTAATTTAATTAAAAAAATCATTATCAGAAACTATAGGGAACATTAGAACTAACATGTTTTATGTTGGGAACACTTTTTATGCCGTTAAGTTTTAAGTTGGCAGCGTAGTAAGACTGACATTTTGAGGTTCAAACATGGAAGTATTGTACCTACTTGTACTAACTAGTAACTGCCAACTTAAGAGATGCAGATAAGTTACCAAAAAAAACGACTAAATCACTGTCTTTGTACAACTGTTTTCGGCCAAAAACAGTTGTACAAAATCATCATTGTGACACCGAAATAGAAAAAAAGTATTCCAAAATCGACAGTACTCATTTGATTCTGCGTGACAATGATTTAAATTTTGATCGCTCTTCTACAGGGTGTTTCAAAGCTAATAGTCAACTTTATTAACTTCAAACCATAAAAAGCTGATTTTTTCAAACGAAACATGCTTTATTTTTTTGCACTTGTAATGATCTTAGCCTCCTGAGCATCGATTCCCGAAGTTAGTCGATATTCTCCGTGATGTGCATGTGATGTGACCGGCCTGCCATGACGTCATGATCGTATACGCAAGGGATAAGTTCAAGTTTAGCTGCATTCTCGAATCGTGGACAAACTTTATGCGCTAACCAATCACAGCATTTGTCAGTTTTGTATTTTGTTTTGTTTTTGCATTATGAATACTGCTATTAATAACCAGAAAATCCTCGAACAATTCCATGGCCATTATTTGCCAATTTAATGTTATTCTCGTACAGTATGATTATTGC